>NC_090448.1:609431474-609748488 GCF_031143425.1 Pleurodeles waltl | reverse complement strand
AACAACACTCCAGATTTCGACTGAATATATAAAATCCACGAAGACAGCAAGAGTCTCTTTTTTCTTTTCTGATTAATAATGTAATATAATCGAATACACTACACTTTATTAATTTAATGCAATTTTGTGACATTTTGTGATATATTGTGAAAGGCCTTATTATGCTTCTCTGGGTGGAGAACACTAAATTATACAAACAATTGATGAATGGAATGCATGAATTCATCTCAATCTCTGGTAATCACGTGATGCCACATCCCAGTCCATCATTATTTCGCACATCATGCCATGTCAGTTTTTGTCCCAGCCATATGCAAATGTTTTGACCCTGCTCCAATGGGAACGCTACAGCCTGAACTGCCAATCCTTCACCAATCCAGAACACAACCAACCCAGAACCAGTTTCACCATAATCAGGATTCATCAGCCAGGTATAGATTGGTTCCAGTGACACAGATTAGGATTGGACCAATGTCTGGGTATAACCAACTCACTTAGGGCGACACACTTGAATATCCCAAAAAAAGTGATACCTTGCTGAAGAGCCCTAGTCAGAGTGAAACTGGTCTTGGGTTGCTTGTGTTTTTCTTTGCTAGAAAAACAGACATAGAAGGTCAGCAGGTACAGAGTGTTTCTGGTGTTTTAGGGTGCTCCATATTTAGGAGCTGTTGTCTGACTAAATTTGGGAAGTACCCACAGTTCATTGATTCCTGTTTTGCATAATTTATTTGACACATTAAGCCAGAAAGGGTATTGTCTTGATTTATACTGGGTGCTCCCTTGTGACTTACCAAAGCTTTACCTCTCTGGTGAGCTCTCTATATATATATCAGTGATATGGAAGGAAGTGTGAATACTTTAGCTCAGCCATCAACCACTGTGGTTTTGAGACTTTCACGTTGTAGTAGGAGGGAGTGTAGGATAGCCTAATGGAGTATGGGGACTGATGCTTTTAAACCTAAAAAATGTAGAATCGGGAATGGAGACTGACTGATTTACTGAATTATTTGCATTCTTGTACAAAGCACTAACATGCAAAAGTACTTGGCACTACGAATATTATAGACTAGTTGTTAGAAATGGGGTCTTTGGTTGGCAGTAAGGTTACCCCCTTTTCAAGCAAGGACCCTTACTCTAGTCAGGGTAAAAGAGAATCACCCTCAGCTAAACCCTGCTTACCCTCTTGGTAGCTTGGCAGAGCAGTAGGCTTAACTTCAGAGTACTAGGTGTAAAGTATTTGTACCAACACTCACAGGAACTTAATGAAAACACTACAAAATGACACAACTCCAGTTTAGAAAAATAGGAAATATTTATTTAAACACAACTAGACCAAAATGACAAAAATCCGACATACACAAGTCAAGTTATGAATTTTTAAAGATTAAACTCAAAAATAGCGCTTAGAAACACAAAATGCTTTGATGAGGTGTTAACACGGCATCGTGACTGAGTCGCTCCCAACAATCTGACACCAGTGGCGCCGGACACGGAGTCGCGTAGACCCCCAGGAACAGTACCTTTGGTGAAGAGTGAAAACAAGCCGATGAGCGAAGTCGGGGATCGCAGCGTCTGTGTGAAACGTTGAATCTGCGCACTTCGAGTGGCATCGGTTACGACGTGGTGCGGCGACTCCCACGGAGTCGCGGACTTTGGCGGGGTTGCAGCGATGTCAGGCCTGCGAAGGTCATCGCATTCCAGCGAAGATCAGGGAGTTGGGTAGAGGTGGCGTCACCGGATTGAGCAACGGAGTCGATCCGAAGTCGTCCGAAGTCGATTTCCTCAAATTTCCACCAGCTTTCCTTTAAAGGACCCAGGGACTGGATAGGGCACCACTTGTCAGAGCAGGAGTCTCTCCAGAGACTCCAGGTGCTGGCAGAGAGATGTCTTTGCTGTCCCTGATACTTCAAACAACAGGAGGCAAGCTCTAAATCAAGCACTTGGAGAGTTCTTCACAAGATGGAAGGCACACAAAGTCCAGTCTTTGCCCTCTTACTCTGGCAGGAGCAGCAACTGCAGGATAGCTCCACAAAACACAGTCACAGGCAGGGCAACTCTTCTTCCTCAGCTCTTCAGCTCTTCTCCGGGCAGAGGTTCCTCTTGTTTCCAGAAGGGTTTCGAAAGTCTGTGGCTTGGTGGCTCTTCTTATGCCCAATTTCTCCTTTGAAGTAGGCCTACTTCAAAGTAAAGTCTCTTTTGAATGTGAAATCCTGCCTTGCTCAGGCCAGGCCCCAGACACTCACCAGGGAGTCAGAGACTGCATTATGTGAGGACAGGCACAGCCCTTTCAGGTGTAAGTGACCACTCCCCCCCTCCCTCCGAGCATAGATGGCTCATCAGGATATGCAGACTACACCCCAGCTCCCTTTGTGTCACTGTCTAGTGTGAGGTGCAACCAGCCCAACTGTCAAACTGACCCAGACAGGGAATCCACAAACAGGCAGAGTCACAGAAATGATATAAGCAAGAAAATGCTCACTTTCTAAAAGTGGCATTTTCAAACACACAATCTTAAAATCAACTTTACTAAAAGATGTATTTTTAAATTGTGAGCTCAGAGTCCCCAAACTCCACATGTCCATCCGCTCCCAAAGGGAATCTACACTTTAATCAGATTTAAAGGTAGCCCCCATATTAACCTTTGAGAGGGACAGGCCTTGCA
The DNA here is from genome assembly GCF_031143425.1 of Pleurodeles waltl. Taxonomy (NCBI): domain Eukaryota; kingdom Metazoa; phylum Chordata; class Amphibia; order Caudata; family Salamandridae; genus Pleurodeles; species Pleurodeles waltl. The sequence continues at coordinate 609,745,826 of NC_090448.1, read as the reverse complement.
ACAGTGAAAAACAAATTTAGCAATATGTCACTGTCAGGACATATAAAACACATTACTATATGTCCTACCTTACCCATACACTGCACCCTGCCCTTGGAGCTACCTAGGGCCTACGTTAGGGGTGTCTGACATGTAAGAAAAGGGAAGATTTAGACATGGCAAGTGGGTACACTTGCCAAGTCGAATTTACACAGACACTGCAGTGGCAGGTCTGAGACATGATTACAGAGCTACTTATGTGGGTGGCACAACCAGTGCCGCAGGCCCACTAGTAGCATTTGATTTACAGGCCCTGGCACCTCTAGTGCACTTTACTAGGGACTAACGAGTAAATCAAATATGCCAATCGTGGATAAACCAATCACATACAACTTACACAGAGAGCATATGCACTTTAGCACTGGTTAGCAGTGGCAAAGTGCTCAGAGTTCAAAAGCCAATAGCAACAGGTCTGAAAAAAATAGGAGGCAGGAGGCAAAAAGATTGGGAATGACCCTGCATAAGCAAAAAAGTCCAACACTAGTGTTTCCCAAACTAGGGTCGCGACCACTGTTAGGTCGAGAGATGATTTTTGCTTGGTCATGAACATCCAAGCAATCGTAAAGAAGCCCTTAAATTCTGTATTTATCTTGTCACACTTGCTGCACTTCAAAGACAGGTCAAATGTCAGTATATGTCTTCTGACAAATTGCTTCTTTTTTAACACAGGATTGGTGTTCACAAACTTAATTAATTTTTTGAGAGGAAAAGTAAATAAATTATGTGACAATCTTGCTGGGGTACAGAGCTTTTGAAAGCAAAGGTTGTAGGATATAATTTTTTGTAACACACAACAAAATATAAATACCTGTACATAACTGTACATATGCAGGAGTTAGAGAAGAAAAAAAAAAGCACATTTGTTGGAAATTTCAAATGTGATGGAAACAAAACTTTTAGTAGGATCAAAACAAATCAAGACACTGTATTTGGTGATGCACAAATTACAATTATTCGCTGAAACCTAATTTTCGCACATTATCATTTTTGTGCAATATCGTTTTATCAGTTAAAGTGTATGCCTGTATCAATTTAGTGGCCATTTCACTGGAACATTTGCAGTGTGTAAATGACAGTGCAGTACACATGATGTTTGAGTTACATTAAGAAATAGCCCACTTCATGTGCTTTAGAGCTAAATGGGTTGTGAAAGTTTGGGGACTTGCAATATCCTAATAATGTAAGGAAGGAGGTACGTTATCCCAAATATCAAAGAGTACTGTGGAGCTTTTACAAATGTGGCAGTCAGCCACTGGAAACACTGAGGGGCAGATTTAAGGAAAGTGGTGCTGCACACACTGCAGCGCCACTTTCTTTGCTCCCTTTAGAGCCCGCTACTGCCACCATATGTGCGCCTTATTTAAAATACGGCACACCATGGCGCAGGGTAGGGAGCAATAGCGTAATTTTTTTATGCTATTGATGTACTCTGGAGGAGTAGCACCAGAATTTTGGTGCTACTCCTACAGAGTTCATAGGGGCCCATTATAAATAAGGGTATGCCCCCTTTTAATGGCTGCTTTGAGTAGGCGTTAAAAGTGTGGGAAACAATGGCACAAGAAAATCTCTTATATTTCATTGCTTTGACCCCCCTAATGGGGAATTGCCCCCATTACATACATTGTGCCTGGCACAGGTATAATGTGGCGCAAGGGTTTACAATGCAATGCATGCATTGTGCCACTTTGTATATACGGCATGGGGAATATGCCACTTAGCACCACCTTAGCATCAAAAACATGATGCTATGGCGGTGCTAAGTTGGCGCTACTGGCTCTAAAATCTGACCCTGATTTATTAGCTATAATTACAACTGGGCTGTCCAATGGAGAATCTCTGTTCTATTTAAACATTGTTGTGATTGGTCTGTTGTTGGGATGGCGACCTTCAAACAGGCCTGTTCTTTCAACCAGTGTCACTATGGAAGGTAGGAATAGTACTAGGAATTTCCAAATCAAAAACACGGGCAGGTAAGTTCAGCAACGTTAAAGCTGTTTGGTGAAATCAGCACAGCGTTGGCTGAAGTCACCCTCAAGAAAAGTCCAGAGGAGAGCTCAGCATGTGATTGACAAATCTTCATGACACATTTATTGCATATTATTGTCTCTGAAAATGCAGGCGAGCCATCCACCACTCACTATTTCAGTTTACAAATGCATACACCAATGCAGCCCTTTAATGTTCCCAGGTACATTCGTGATTTGTTGCTCCAGCCTAGGTTTATCCCTAGGGTTTGTAGTCGTGTGCGTCCCATGATTAAATAAGGATTGGAAGTATCAGAATGCAAAGTGAAACCCTGGGCTGCAGCAACAAATCATGTATAGACCTGAGCAACGTGGGATCTATGCACATCCAATATTTTAGAAGTGAACCCTACTTAATATAGTGTGAAAGCAATGCTCCTATTTAGAAACGAATACCTCTACCCACCGTCATTGTGCTATTATTGTGCTCCTGAGACCCGCGCTGTGCACTGTATTTTCACAGATGATCTGTTGTTGCGATCAGGCCCCATCCACGCAGCTCGTGCTGGTGATAATGAGTTCTTCTGGGAATAGGGCTTGTTTATATTTCAAGCGGCAGCAGGCCTTTGCTTACGAAAAAGAAGCAGGGATTATTTTTAGTTTCACGCTGAACTGAGCGTTTCTTCTGCCAGACAGTGTGATCGTCATGTTCTTAACTTTCATTTACATTCAAAGGAATTTGGTAAGGAAGGCCATGTATTCTCGACGAAAAAGAGCCGTCCTTCTAAAGAGCTCACCCTGTTCCGCACCTTCCATATGGAGATCGGTGGAGATGAAGAGATGCCTAGTGCATTTCTTTAATGTTTGTGCTAGCAGGTGCATTTGGTGGTTGTGAGGATTCCATTTGAACAGACTCTTTGTCCCGGTCCTGCGCTTAATTTAGCAACCGAATGCATTGCGGGAGTTGTAGTTCTTCTTTATTTCCGCGGAACAAGTTGGACTTAAATAACAGACTAAAATGCTCCAAAGAAGGAAAAGCGGATTTAGAGTAATACTGTGCCTCTTCTACGCATATCGTACAGATACACATATGACTTGTTAAGACAAGGGCATGCCTCACTTGGAAAACTTATCTAGGTTTTGCAGTAGACTGGTTCGAGCAGAAAATATATTTCAGCGAACCATTTCCTGTTCAAACCCGTGCGCCACGGGCAAAAAGCGTGCAAAAGTTTCAGTCGTTCAGATTGGTGAAAGCTTCATACATTTCACGTAAACCTGGAATTATAGCATTAAGTGGGAATGGTATGTTGAATCCCCAGTGACTTTGAATCACCTTGTAGCTCTAGACACGGATCTGGAGCCACATCTATCAAGCTCTTTACTCATTAATTTTCATTTGTAATCTTTATTCGGTACAATGTGACCATAAAAGTACACAAGATGAAACAGTTTAAAATAAAAAGATTTAAAACAAAATTGTGTATACATATGTGAAAAGAAGAACTTAAAAAAAGACAAGCTTGAAGCCAATGCATGAATACATGATATGAAAACGTCAAGCGGTAAAAAGATACAATTAAGTACCATACGATTTCCTAATTTGATAGTAGTGCTAATAAAATTTATAGCAGCAAAACAGATTTCTGGGTAATCTGCAGATTGCAGATACCTAAGGCAGTCCATGTGCGACCTATAGTGCTTATGCTTCAAAACTGGACTGATAAACTGGTTCTTTACTCTTGTCCATAATACATTAAAGAGTGATGTACCTTGTTCCCGGCTTTAGGATACTTCAACTACAATTGTCAGTTGACATTTTATCGAAACAGATACATCTAATTCACTCATGAGATTGAACCACACCATGCAACTCGACAGGCGTAGTAGTGATCTCATTTCCAACGTGGCATTCTGAGGCAACGCAACACGTGTTTTTGTAAAGGGCACCTTCAGCTCTTACAGCATCCTAATGCTGAATAACAAATGTTTATTGTTAGACAACTCAGTGATACTCTTTTTATCAACTGCGGAAGTTTAAAATGCTGAGTAGACCTGCGAGGAACTTAAGCTGTGATTAAGATGGCAAACGTAGATTCCCAGAATGGGTGCATTAGCCCACTAAGGCACCAGACCCAACATTATTCCGTCGCTCTTCTGGATGGCACAGAGAGTACAGCGTTGCCCCAAATGGACTCTTTTGCCAAGGTGGCATCAGTGTCGGGTTACTGCACGGAAGAGCAGAGGTCCCTGCTGGTTGTCATCTTTCTGCTTGGAAACACTGCCTGTGGCTCAGTGAATGCACACGAGCTCGTTACAAGCAAACCTGTAACATCTGCCATATGAAAACAATGGAGGCGACTTTCACATATTTTTTAAATGTGATACGTACTAATGTAGAAGGCATGGCAACGTGTCGGAATGAGGAAATGGCCGCGGAGAGCAATGAATGTGTTTGGAACGACTGATGTGCACCAGGGCCATTCAATGCAGGGCAACATGGTTGGATCCATGTCAGATTTTCTGCATAACCTGGCAGACCTTCCATTCCACCTTGCATTTCCACAATGAGTTGGAGTGCTTGGAGGCCAGTTTTGAAAGGTCAGGACCTTTGTACCTTGATCAGTTTCCCCAGCTCCCCAAGGACAATTGCAGCAGGCGCTAGAAGGCTTTGCGAGGAAGAATAAGGGAGAGAAAGAGAAAATATGATCGGAGGGGGAGAAGAGAGAGACGGGGGGAGTAAAGAGAAAGTAAAGGGATAGAATGAGAGCGATGGCACTAACATAAAGGGAGCAGGGATGATTTAAACATATTTGTCAAGGCTGCGTTTGTTCCGCCTGATGCTTCGCCCAGACTTTTACCATTACCTTTCTCTGCTACGGCAGAACTAGGCAACGGGTGCACAGTTAAATCTATATTACACTGGAGGACAATGGCCGGGAGCAACGCATGGGTAAAAGCATGCCGTTTTCGAATTGGTACACGCATTATTTGCTGTGGCAGAGGCAAATGCTTGTGGGTACAGAGAACGACTCTGAAGGATTGTAAAATGTTATGATATTCTCAATCTGTTGTTCAATACAGTAGTAAAGTTGTGCTATATAATGAATGGACCATTTGGCTTTATTTTTTATTAAAACATTTTCTTCTGGGTGCATCCCTTGGGTAAAACCGGAAAAGGTCAAACTTACTTGCTACGCTCACGGAAAGTCATAAAGGTCTGGTATTAAAATATGAAAACAGCAGATTTTAACACCCAGTTCCGCCTCGTGTTTTAGCACTTCGAGCTTTATGTTATAGCATGCTGAGAACGGTATAATAGTTTACAAATGCCAGACTTCAAACATATCTGGCCCTAATGTTTGCACTGTTCATATACATTGGTCATATTAGAAACATGGGATCTTCCAGTAAAGCATTACTTTATGCTCTTTGATGTAGGAAGTCTGCCCAGAGAGGGTGTGCCTTCTACCAGGGCCCGGACGGCAGTCGCTTGTGGCACCCAACGAATTCCTCCACAGATTTCCTCGCTACGACCCTCCAACAGTGCCCCTCACCTCTCCATAGCGTCTCTCTCACATGCATTTCATTTGTTATAATGTGCTGGGTGGGAGTGGCTTTACTCATATGAATGTATATCTACCCAGCGGAAGCAGTGTTAGCAACATTAGGAATAGGTAATGAAAGAGTGGGGAACAAACATAAGGCCCTAACCTACTTTATGCAGCCCGCATGCAGCTCTTTGATGGCAGTTCGTAAGTCACTGTTCTATATTAGAAATGTAACTTATGAACCCTAAATAACAAAAGGATCTGTGTGATAAGAACAGTAATCCACTGTGCCATCCGCGTAATAAACAGTTCTGTGAGCTGCACGGTGCACATGCTCTGCAGCAGGCACAATAACCCTCTGCACTACTTTATGATGAGTCAGTCAGTCAAACTGTCCCGAGAGAAAACTCTGTCCATCTGGAACATTAAACACCAGAGTTATCCTGACATTTTTATTGCTGTCTCAAAGCTTCTGGGCGCCAAGGAACTCTGCAGCAGGGGCAAAACTTATCTGTTTTGTTAACGATTTATTTGACTCCTGCTATTTTTATCACTCTAGGATCTCTAGACTCATAGTACCAAGAGACATGTTTTGCAGTGTAAGTTTGCTCTTTACTAAAAACAATAACAGGAGCATTGATCTGTGGTGTGGGCGTCTATTAACAAAACACACGAGGGAAGTAGCTGTAGAGCAGTGGTCTTCAAACCTTTTAATGCCTCGCCCCCCAGTTGAAAAATAAAAATTATTGGGCCCACCTCAGAATTTTTAACACTTATTTTAGAAAGATGGCAATGTTTAAATAGGTCTAAACCTATTTAAACATTGCAGTTAAGTACTGTTACCTTTTTAAAACTGCAATAACATGCTTCTGCTTAAAACAAAGGTATGCTATCTGTATAAAATTTCTTTTGGCCAGAGTTTGGCGCCCCCCCTGGGATCACTTGAGGCCCCCCAAGGGGGCCCCGACCCCCAGTTTGAAGACCTCTGCTTGTAGAGGGTTTCTTTTCTAACCAACCATGCACAGTTAACGCATCCTTAACCCAAGTGTGGACCACCTTTTAAAAATTTAAACTTCTCTCCACAGAGTGAAATGCTTAATTGCGCCATCATTAGAGCCCTTTTGCAATTTCACTGACCAGTGATCTCATAAAGCAGGCGCTGCTGTCGTTTCGATTACAACCAACTGCTGCAGTGAATTCTCCGTGTTAGTCGTTATTTTACCCAGGCTGCAATTAAGGGTTCATTTGTAAATGAGCATACGGCCGAAAACGTAAGGGATCGACGTACATGTTCTTAGACTGAGGCTGGGAACTGCAGAAGAGCAGTTCTGAATAAATGGAAACCAAAGGTACGCAGCGGTTCATTGGGTCTGCGTGTCTAAATGTTCAGCAGTGGTTGAGGTTGGAATGTCGCCCAGCAAATTGCTTGGACTAGGAAAATGGTTTAAGTACTATAGAAACAGAAGGGGATCCGTGTAAACAGGGCTCCAACGAATGCCTTTGAACTTAAGATAAAAGGACATGCAAATCCAGCTCTAACATTGCTTCACTACCTGGCACTGGAGGACAGGATATTATCTTAAGTCATTTTTTCACACACAGCAAGATTCTTTGGCACACCTTTTTTTGGAAAATTTTGTGAAGATTTGTCAAACGGTGCCAAAGATATAGGCAAGTAATCTATCTATCTATCTATCTATCTATCTATCTATCTATCTATCTATCTATCTATCTATCTATCTATCTATCTATCGAGTGTTTGTTGATAAACTATAAATCAAGATGGGACTAAATGTGTAGATTGTTGGCTCTCTTACCCTCTTGGTCACATGAGCCTGTGTTTGGAGCCATCATCTATATTCATCTAGCCTCCCAACCAGGGGAAAACCAAAGGTTGAAATTGTATTAGTCAATTCAATCACTCACGTCTTTAAGAATTGTTAATCCTCAAGTTTTCTTATGAGAGAGGCAGAATTGTAGTAGATTATCCCCTCAGGAATCTCTCACACCAGGTGCACACCACAGGCTGGGTAGCTCTGTAATGGAGCTGCACAGTTTTGTGGGAAGATGTGTCCTATGTACATTTTGAGGTGACCTGATCCAGGCTATATTTTGAGGATATCCACATAGGATAAATATACCTGTATGCAGCCCTCTGCCTACAGAACACCATTGCCACAAGCTTGCATTAGCATTTCATTTTGTACTGCGTGTGATCCCAACAGAAAACCACAACCCACTGCAAAGCTCTAGGCCTTGTATATGCAGCCGTAAAAAACAGTGTTTGTATTTCGGTAAAAAAAAAAGTACGTTAGCACACTCTTAATATAAGGAATACCATTTTAAATATTAACACCCTGGTGCAAAATAGCAATGCCTGTGCAGTTTATTAAATCCATATCCCAAGTTCTTGTTTACAGTCCAGCCGAATTGGCCAGTGGTAGTAAGTACTATATAAATGCAATGTCAGTTCTTTTTTACAACAGGAGAAAGAAGGCACCATATGATAACAGTTGAACTGGAGGTGGCATATTTGTGGTCCCTTATCTTGGAGGGGTGTGGGGGCCTAAAGCAGTGCTTTGTCCAGGTGTACATGTTTACTCAATTGTAGCATTCATCATCTTGTTCCAACAAGCTTCACACAGATGTCCTCTTATTCTTCCTAAAGCAACAGACGCACCACTGATGTCACGTGATGAGGGTCATTTCTTCCTCAAAATAGCGGATGATAGTGGTGGCAGATGGAAGGCTATCAGAGGATGATAAAATGGGTACCAGGGGGCATATTTATACTCTGCGCCGAATTTGCGTCGTTTTTTTGACGCAAATTCGACGTAAAACTAACTCCATATTTATACTTTGGCGTTAGACGCGTCTAGCGCCAAAGTTCATGGAGTTAGCGTCATTTTTTGGCGTGAACACCTCCCTTGCGTTAATGAGATGCAAGGGAGGCGTTCCCGTCTTAAAAAATGACTCCGAGGCATGTGCGTGGTATTTATACTCCCGGGCAAAAATGACGCCCGGGAGTGGGCGGGGCAAAAAAACCCGCATTTGCGCCTCTTTTTAACGCCTGGGTCAGGGCAGGCGTTAAGGGACCTGTGGGCTCTGAAGGAGCCCAGAGGTGCCCTCCCCTGCCCCCAGGGACACCCCCTGCCACCCTTGCCCACCCAGGAGGACACCCAAGGATGGAGGGACCCATCCCAGGGAAGAAAAGGTAAGTTGGTGTAAGTATTTTTTTTTATTTTTTTTGGTGGCATAGGGGGGCCTGATTTGTGCCCCCCTACATGCCACTATGCCCAATGACCATGCCCAGGGGACATAAGTCCCCTGGGCATGGCCATTGGGCAAGGGGGCATGACTCCTGTCTTTGCTAAGACAGGAGTCATGTTGATGGGGGATGGGCGTCGTAAAAAAAATGGCGCAAATCGGGTTAAGACGATTTTTTTGCCTCGACCTGACTTGCCCCATTTTTAGACGCCCATACACCATTTTCCCCTACGCCGGCGCTGCCTGGTGTACGTCGTTTTTTTTCACGCACACCAGGCAGCGCCGGTCGGCTAACGCCGGCTAACGCCATTCGATAAATACGGCGCCCGCATGGCGCTTCAGAATGGCGTTAGACGGCGCTAAATTTTTTGACGCAAAACTGTGTTAGCGCAGTTTTGCGTCAAAAAGTATAAATATGGCCCTAGGTGTCTTTTTTAAACGCCCCTCCCCCGAAATAAGTGCAAGACAGAGCAGCATCTCCGGTAAAACATCAAGAAATGGAAAGTGCAGAACAGAACACATCTGATGAAGTTAGGGGCGATAGGGAAACATACATTTCCTTCAAATTATTCTTAGACTTATGTTAGTATCTTTTCTTTTGCATGCAAATCTAAACTGGAAACTATAAATATTGATTAAAAGCTGTATTTATGTTTTCTACCTCACAGCTCACTGTTGTGCTCGTATGACATTATAAATCCCGAAAAAATTCCAATGTAAAGTACAAACAATATATTTATATTTTTTCGCCCAGACCATCTGGAAACCGAACGGAACTATGAACCCTCGCCAGCATATGAACCGCCCACTGCGGATTCTAGCTCTGAATATTGTTCTCTGTCTGATTTTAATTATTTGTTTTTACCTCATCAACCCGATGGATAACGTTTTTGAACTGGACTCGTGTATAGCTGAGATTATTTTCTATTGCTGACCAGTTTATCATTATTTTTGGTACATTCAGGACAAGGATTAACTGAGACCGACTGCAGCTGCCGCTCAATTGTCTTCCTCTTAAATAAACAATAATTACAACCACGCCTGGCTTTTAAAAAAAAAAAAAAAGTGCTTCTTTATTGATCTGCAGCTTTGTATATGTCGTTGTGTGGATTGGAGAGTTGGTGAATGTGAATATAATTAAAAGGGTGGATGAATGGCTGGATAAACGACTGCACGGATGAATGAACATGTGTAGCTGAAAGCATGGATGAACGCAATAATAAATGAGGTAATGAGTAACTGGCAGTGATTACATTAATTTTTAGCTGGATGAATTGATAAGTTCATGGATGGATAAATGGACGAGTTTTCGAAAGACCAAAATATTGAAAAGGTGATGAATAAGTGAGTGCTAGGATAGATGAATACATAGGATTGCCAAACAAGGCATGTTCTCCATCGCCTCACAGCACAAACTGGTCATTATGCCTGGGTAGGTGATACTTCAGAAACAGTAGCCTTTTACCCCCCAGATGCATTAATTCTAATTATGCCTTCTCCAAGGTACGTGATCCAGGGCAAATCCCTTGCTTCCAGTTTCCCCGTACAGTTAGCAGAATGTGTGCATGGGCTTACAAAATAAAAGGCCCCAATATAAAGATCTTTTTACAAATAGCAAACATGTAAGTGTATTAAAGTGATGTGCATGGGTTAGGATTAGCATAATGCTCATAGTTAGGTTTCATAAGGGTGTGCTCATAGTTGAGGCTAAGAACTTAGCTTTATTATTAGTGTCGAGGGGTAGATTAAACCGTAGGCTTAGTGCAGTTGTTAGGTTTATAGGTAGGGTTTGGGTGACAAGCAAAGTTAACATTAGAGACAGTATCAGATACAAGGGTAGGGGGTTGTATTAAATGTGTATTGGAATTTATACATCATTGTTGGACCTGGCTTTTTGACAGGGACATCCCCAAACTTTTTGCCTCCTTCCTCCTATTTTTTCTGACCTGCTGTTGTTGGCTTTTGACCTCTGAGCACTTTACCACTGCTAACCAGTGCTAAAGTGCATATGCTCTCTGTGTAAATTGTACTATTGATTGGTTTATCCATGATTGACTATTTAATCTACCTGTAAGTCCCTATTAGAGTGCACTACATGTGCCTAGGGCCTGTAGATTAAATGCTACTAGTGGGCCTGCAGCACTGGTTGTGCCACCCACCTCAGTAGCCCCTTAACCTTGTCTCAGGCCTGCCATTGCAAGGCCTGTGTGTGCAGTTTCACTGCCACTTCGACTTGGCATTTAAAAGTACTTGCCAAGCCTAGAACTCCCCTTTTTCTACATATAAGTCATCCCTAATGTGTGCCCTAGGTATCCCCTAGAGCAGGGTGCTGTGTAGGTAAAAGGCAGGACATGTACCTGTGTAGTTATGTGTCCTGGTAGTGTAAAACTCCTAAATTCGTTTTTACACTACTGTGAGGCCTGCTCCCTTCATAGGCTAACATTGGGGCTGCCCTCATACACTGTTGAAGCGGCAGCTGCTGATCTGAAAGGAGCAGGAAGGTCATATTTAGTATGGCCAGAATGGTAATACAAAATCCTGCTGACTGGTGAAGTCGGATTTAATATTACTATTCTAGAAATGCCACTTTTAGAAAGTGAGCATTTCTTTGCACTAAAATCTTGTTGTGCCCTTCAATCCACGTCTGGCTAGGTTTAGTTGACAGCTCCTTGTGCATTCACTCAGACACACCCCAAACACAGGGTACTCAGCCTCACTTGCATACATCTGCATTTTGAATGGGTCTTCCTGGGCTGGGAGGGTGGAGGGCCTGCCCTCACACAAAGGACTGCCACACCCCCTACTGGGACTCTGGCAGACAGGATTGAGCTGAAAGGGAACTGGGTGAATTTCTTAGAGACTCTTTGAAGTCACCCCCACTTCAAAGGCACAACTTAGTATAAAACAGGGCCTCTGCCCTACCTCATCAGACACTTGCTGGAGAAGAAACCTGAACCAGAAACTACATCCTGCCAAGAAGAACTGCCTGGCTGCTCAAAGGACTCACCTGTCTGCTTTCTCCAAAGGACTGCTGTCTTGCTGTTGCCCTGCTGCCTCGCTGAACTCTTGTCTGGCTGTGAAAGTGCTCTCCAAGGGCTTGGATAGAGCTTGCCTCCTGTTCCTTGAAGTCTCAGGACCAAAAAGACTTCTTCCTTTCACGTGGACGCTCCGTGCGCCGAAAATTTCGACGCACAGCTTGTTTCGCGGCGAGAAAAACGCCGCACACCGACGCTGATCAACGCGACGCCCTCGGGACGATCGAGACTTCGACGCACAACCTCGCAAGGACAAAGCCGCCCGACTTCCAAGGAGAAATCGACGCGACGCCTACCGTGAGTGCAAAACTTTGACGCACGGCCTCGCAAGGACAACGCCGCCCGACTTCCAAGGAGAAATCGACGCGACGCCTGCCGTGAGACCAAAATTTCGACGCACGGCCTCGCAAGGACAACGCCGCCCGACTTCCAAGGAGAAATCGACGCGACGCCTACCGTGAGATCGAAACTTCGACGCGCAGCCCCGCAGAACGACGCGCAGCCGGAAAATAAGCAGGAGAATCCACGCACAGACCCGGGACATCTGGTAATCCTCGCGATCCACACAAAGAGACTGTCTGCGCGCCGGAAAACGACGCCCGACTTCCCCGCGTGGAAAAGAACGACGCAAGTCTGTGTGTGCGGAGCGGAAAACGACGCACACACCCCTTTTTCCACGCATCTCTTCTCCTGTGGCCCTCTGAGGAGATTTCCCACCCGAAACCAGGTACTCTGTGCTTGAAAGACACTTTATTGCTTTTTAAAGACTCAAAGACACTTAATATCACTTTTCAGTGATATCTTTACAAATTCGTATTGCAACTTTGATCGTTTTGACCTACAATTACCCAGATAAATATTATATATTTTTCTAAATACTGTGTGGTGTATTTTTGTGGTGTTATGCTATGGTGTTGTATGATTTATTGCACAAATGCTTTACACATTGCCTTCTAAGTTAAGCCTGACTGCTCGTGCCAAGCTACCGGAGGGTGAGCACAGGCTGATTTGGGATTGTGTGTGACTTACCCTGACTAGAGTGAGGGTTCTTGCTTGGACAGAGGGCAACCTAACTGCCAACCAAAAACCCCATTTCTAACATTGGTGATCAGCGGTGAGGATAGGACTTGTGTTTGTGCAGTGACATACAGTAGCTAAGTATTTCACTACCTACCCACAGTGGAAGGTCAACTTGATTTTTTATCTCTTTTTTGACTTTTGGTCTCTGATGTCCTCCTGGATATACTATTGATATTTTGGACTTTGGATTTTGGTTTTTGCTGGTAAGATCCTATCAGAATGGGATCGCTTACCTACTTATTCTTTTTGCCTACTGACCACCTCACTAAGGCTGACCTAAGGAAGCTTTGCAGAGAATGTGGCCTTACTGTAGCAAAGAAATCTACTAAAGCAGAGATGCTACATGCCTACATAGTCTGGGAGGAAGACAGATGGGCAGAGAGAGAGGCAGCAAGAAACCAAATGACTAAGTACCCCTCAGAGGAGGAGGAGGACGACTCAGATGAGGAAAGAGACCCAGTGAAAAAGGAATGGCTCATGGCTCAAGCACGGTGGATGGAAGAGCTAGATGAGTTTATTGAAAGGGCTGAGGCAGCAAGTCTCTTAGCCCTAGAAGAAGAAAAGATTGCAGCTCAAGAGCTGAGCTGTAAAGAGCTGAAACTGGAGGCCGGAAGGGCTGAGTCCAGTTCAGATGGTGGCAGCAAAAATCTTGCATCTAGTACTGCTGAAGAAGGGCACAAGCCCAGAGATGTGGTGCCCAACTTGAAGAAGGGAGTTGACACACCCCAGGCAGTTCAAGGGTATGAGGTAGTTCCCGTTATGCACAGGGTCCCTGAGAAGAATTGGGGAACTGGCACAGGGAGTCATATTCCTACTGGGGGGAGGGACACTTTACTGACTCTAGCAGAGAGTGACAGAGAAAAGGGTTCCCCCCTGGTGGACGTCCTGGATATAGAGTGTAGAGACATCCCAGAAGAGTTTGGGTTGAGTGTCAGGGACAGACAGATACTGTCTCACCAGTCTCAGGAGGGTGAAGTAGAGTGCTTTTCCAAGGTTGAGTTACTAGGTGGTTGGGTGAAGGGTACTGTGGTTAATACATGTGAAGGGCAGAGTGATGTAATTGCTGGAGAGCATATGTCTGGTCCTTATTTTCCAGAGCTACGCCAACACCAGGTGGAGTGTGAGTTCTCTGACCCCAGGGAACTTACAGTGGAGGCAGACTTTTGGGTGAGTACCAGAGAGTCTGAAGAGGCATTTGGGGGTGCTCCTGAAGGGAGTGGTCTAGGTGGTTCCCGACCAAGTGAGGTGGGAGAGGATTGTAGTGTCCCAGGTAGGTCTCAGAGCCTAACCTGTACCGTAGGGCCACCTTTTGAGGGAAGCCCCGCAGTGTCAGAAGAACTTGGGGGGATGACTGTAGACAGCATCCCAACAGTTCTGGTGTCTGGCAGTACCACTCCTAGTGAGGGGGTGCAGAAGTCCAGACATAGGGTTGAGAGGGGGTGGCAGACCCCAGTGGAGGATCTTGAAAGTCAGGGGTCAGCTCTGAGAGCAGAGCCCCCCAGGAATGACCCATGTGAGACCGTTTCTGGTTTGGGGGAAACCCAGACTCTGCCGGATGGGCAGAGGTCGGGAGACCTGCGCCAACCAGACTCTTGTATGGCCCTTGGGGACGGCGTGTCCCTTGTGGGGGGTGAGAGTGCCCCCCAGGAAGTCCTGGCATGCCAGGCAAGGATTCAACCTCAGGGTGGTGACTCTGGGTTGGATAACCGGGTTCAGAGGTTAAACTTTGACCTGGTGGGGGGTAGATGTGCCCCCCAGAAAGTCCTGGAATGCCAGGCAATGGCTCAACCTCAGGGTGGTGACTCTGGGTTGGCTTACCAGGTGAAGAGGTCAAACTCTGACCTGGTGGGGGGTAGGTGTGCCCCCCAGAAAGTCCTGGCGTGCCAGGCAGTTGTCCAACCTCAGGGTGTCGACTCTGGGTTGGATGGCCAGGTTCAGAGGTTAAACTCTGACCTGGTGGGAGGTAGGTGTGCCTCCCAGAAAGTCCTGGGGTGCCAGGCAATTGCCCAACCTCAGGGTGGTGACTCTGGGTTGGCTAACCCGGTTCAGAGGTCAAACTCTGACCTGGTGGGGGGTAGGTGTGCCCCCCAGAAAGTCCTGGTATACCAGGCAATGGTTCAACCTCAGGGTGGTGACCCTGGGTTGGAGAACCAGGCTCAGAGGTTAAACTCTGACCTGGTGGGAGGTAGGTGTGCCTCCCTGAAAGTCCTGGCCTGCCAGGCAATGGTTCAACCTCAGGGTGGTGACTCTGGGTTGGATATCCAGGTTCAGAGGTTAACCTCTGACCTGGTGGGGGGTAGGTGTGCCCCCCAGAAAGCCCTGGTGTACCAGGCAGTTGTCCAACCTCAGGATGGTGACCCTAGGTTGGAGAACCAGGTTCAGAGGTTAAACTCTGACCTGGTGGAGGGTCAGTGTGCCCTCCAGGAAGTCCTGGCGTGCCAGGCGATTGTTCTACTTCAGGGTGGTAACTTTGAGTTGAATGGCCCAGTTCAGAGGTTAAACTCTGACCTGGTGGAGGGTCAGTGTGCCCTCCAGAAAGTCCTGGCGTGCCAGGCAATTGTTCAACCTCAGAGTGCTGACTCTGGGTTGGATACCCAGGTTCAGAGGTTAAACTCTGACCTGGTGGGAGGTAGGTGTGCCTCCCAAGAAGCCCTGCTGTGCCAGGCAATTGTCCAACCTCAGGGTGTTGACTCTGGGTCGGATGACCAGGTTCAGAGGTTAAACTCTGACCTGGTGGGGGGTAGGTGTGCCCCCCAGAAAGTCCTGGCGTGCCAGGCAATTGCCCAACCTCAGGGTGGTGACCCTGGGTTGGGGAACCAGGCTCAGAGGTTAAACTCTGACCTGGTGGGAGGTAGGTGTGCCTCCCAGAAAGTCCTGGTGCGCCAGGCAACTGTTCAACTTCAGGGTGGTGACTCTGAGTTGAATGGTCAGGTGCAGGGGTTAAACTCTGACCTGGTGGAGGGTCAGTGTGCCCTCCAGGAAGTCCTGGTGTGCCAGGCAATTGTTCAACTTCAGGGTGGTGACTCTGAGTTGAATGGTCAGGTGCAGAGGTTAAACTCTGACCTGGTGGAGGGTCAGTGTGCCCTCCAGGAAGTCCTGGCGTGCCAGGCAATTGTTCAACTTCAGGGTGGTGACTCTGAGTTGAATGGGCAGGTGCAGAGGTTAAACTCTGACCTGGTGGGGGGTAGGTGTGCCTCCCAGGAAGTCCTGGTTTGCCAGGCGGTGATCCAGTCTGAGGGTACAGACCCTGGGCTGGAAGACCAGGTTCAGGGTGTCCCCCCGGACCTGGAGGGAGGGGCTACTGATAACAGTGCCCCTACCATGTTGTCTTCTGAGGAGGCCACTCCTAGTTGGAGGGTGCTGGACCCCAGAAGGGAGGGCAGGGGGAGGGAAGCCTCACCCCGGGCCCTAGTCCAACCTGAAGGTACAGACCCCAGGTTGGAGGGCCAGTGGCAGGTTAACAGCCCTGCACTGGTGGAGGAATGGTACAGGGCGACTTCTGTAAGCCCCCTGGCCATGTTGGACTCTGGGGGTACCGCTCCAGGAAGGAGGGTACAAAGCCCCAGAGGGGAGGACCAGGTTCAGGCTGTCATCCCTGACCTGGTGGAAGGGAGAGTGGTTAAAGGGTGCCCAGCACCTGGGGCTACCGCCCCCCACTCTCCACAGCCACAGTGGTTGGAGAGCTTTGAGAGGCCTGGGGCCTGGCTCTCATCCCTGGCAGCTGTCAGTAATCACTGTGGCTTGCTGTCCGGGTGGACAGAGTTATCCCTGGGGAGGGGACAAGTGTCACACCCCAGGGGTAGAGTGGGCAACACCACTATGTTGGTCATGGGGGTACTATCCTGCTCCTGGGATACATCTGTGAGCAAAGTAAGGTTAGGTGCTGCACAGATGGGATCCGCAGGAAAGGAGAAAGGTTCCCCATGGATGGGCTTAGTGGGCCCTGAGAGTATGGACAGAGGGATCCAATGGGAGTCAGGAAGGCGAAGAACTGGAGCATGCCCCTGCTGTTGTGGGCCTGGGTCCTTGTTCTGTCGCCTCAAACAGGGAAGTACATCAGGATAGTGATTGTTCTCCCCTGGCTTTAGGCTGGTGGGGGGTCATGTTGGACCTGGCTTTTTGACAGGGACATCCCCAAACTTTTTGCCTCCTTCCTCCTATTTTTTCTGACCTGCTGTTGTTGGCTTTTGACCTCTGAGCACTTTACCACTGCTAACCAGTGCTAAAGTGCATATGCTCTCTGTGTAAATTGTACTATTGATTGGTTTATCCATGATTGACTATTTAATCTACCTGTAAGTCCCTATTAGAGTGCACTACATGTGCCTAGGGCCTGTAGATTAAATGCTACTAGTGGGCCTGCAGCACTGGTTGTGCCACCCACCTCAGTAGCCCCTTAACCTTGTCTCAGGCCTGCCATTGCAAGGCCTGTGTGTGCAGTTTCACTGCCACTTCGACTTGGCATTTAAAAGTACTTGCCAAGCCTAGAACTCCCCTTTTTCTACATATAAGTCATCCCTAATGTGTGCCCTAGGTATCCCCTAGAGCAGGGTGCTGTGTAGGTAAAAGGCAGGACATGTACCTGTGTAGTTATGTGTCCTGGTAGTGTAAAACTCCTAAATTCGTTTTTACACTACTGTGAGGCCTGCTCCCTTCATAGGCTAACATTGGGGCTGCCCTCATACACTGTTGAAGCGGCAGCTGCTGATCTGAAAGGAGCAGGAAGGTCATATTTAGTATGGCCAGAATGGTAATACAAAATCCTGCTGACTGGTGAAGTCGGATTTAATATTACTATTCTAGAAATGCCACTTTTAGAAAGTGAGCATTTCTTTGCACTAAAATCTTGTTGTGCCCTTCAATCCACGTCTGGCTAGGTTTAGTTGACAGCTCCTTGTGCATTCACTCAGACACACCCCAAACACAGGGTACTCAGCCTCACTTGCATACATCTGCATTTTGAATGGGTCTTCCTGGGCTGGGAGGGTGGAGGGCCTGCCCTCACACAAAGGACTGCCACACCCCCTACTGGGACTCTGGCAGACAGGATTGAGCTGAAAGGGAACTGGGTGCATTTCTTAGAGACTCTTTGAAGTCACCCCCACTTCAAAGGCACAACTTAGTATAAAACAGGGCCTCTGCCCTACCTCATCAGACACTTGCTGGAGAAGAAACCTGAACCAGAAACTACATCCTGCCAAGAAGAACTGCCTGGCTGCTCAAAGGACTCACCTGTCTGCTTTCTCCAAAGGACTGCTGTCTTGCTGTTGCCCTGCTGCCTCGCTGAACTCTTGTCTGGCTGTGAAAGTGCTCTCCAAGGGCTTGGATAGAGCTTGCCTCCTGTTCCTTGAAGTCTCAGGACCAAAAAGACTTCTTCCTTTCACGTGGACGCTCCGTGCGCCGAAAATTTCGACGCACAGTTTGTTTCGCGGCGAGAAAAACGCCGCACACCGACGCTGATCAACGCGACGCCCTCGGGACGATCGAGACTTCGACGCACAACCTCGCAAGGACAAAGCCGCCCGACTTCCAAGGAGAAATCGACGCGACGCCTACCGTGAGTGCGAAACTTTGACGCACGGCCTCGCAAGGACAACGCCGCCCGACTTCCAAGGAGAAATCGACGCGACGCCTGCCGTGAGACCAAACTTTCTACGCACGGCCTCGCAAGGACAACGCCGCCCGACTTCCAAGGAGAAATCGACGCGACGCCTACCGTGAGATCGAAACTTCGACGCGCAGCCCCGCAGAACGACGCGCAGCCGGAAAATAAGCAGGAGAATCCACGCACAGACCCGGGACATCTGGTAATCCTCGCGATCCACACAAAGAGACTGTCAGCGCGCCGGAAAACGACGCCCGACTTCCCCGCGTGGAAAAGAACGACGCAAGTCTGTGTGTGCGGAGCGGAAAACGACGCACACACCCCTTTTTCCACGCATCTCTTCTCCTGTGGCCCTCTGAGGACATTTCCCACCCGAAACCAGGTACTCTGTGCTTGAAAGACACTTTATTGCTTTTTAAAGACTCAAAGACACTTAATATCACTTTTCAGTGATATCTTTACAAATTCGTATTGCAACTTTGATCGTTTTGACCTACAATTACCCAGATAAATATTATATATTTTTCTAAATACTGTGTGGTGTATTTTTGTGGTGTTATGCTATGGTGTTGTATGATTTATTGCACAAATGCTTTACACATTGCCTTCTAAGTTAAGCCTGACTGCTCGTGCCAAGCTACCGGAGGGTGAGCACAGGCTGATTTGGGATTGTGTGTGACTTACCCTGACTAGAGTGAGGGTTCTTGCTTGGACAGAGGGCAACCTAACTGCCAACCAAAAACCCCATTTCTAACAATCATGGACTTAGCAGAGCTGCAAAAGAGCAGTGTGCGTGGAAGAGGGCATTTGCATCTTCGAACTATACAATACTGTACTCATAATTGAAATTTTGGGTACATGAAGTTAAGTGATTTGTCAAGAATCACGTGATTTTTAGTAAACTGCCTGGGACAGAAAATAGGCCTGAGCACTAAAATAAAAATGACACCCCATTAACGAATCAGATTGCAAAAAATTATGTATATTTCCAAATAGAGGCCATTTAGAACTTGTAAACACACGCTGTATAAGTATTTTGCAAGGTATGGGAGACTGCATGCATTTCGTCTTGCTGCAGTCATAGTTTGGGGTATTGTCAGGAAAATCAACAATAACACCGACTAAACAGACCATGAAACAAGCCCCTAAACCTTCAAAAACAGAGCCTCCACATTTTTGTATTAGGCTTTTCCTTCTGACACTGCAAGATTACCCAATGGGCCAGTCCAACCCAGACCAAGAATGGGACTGAAACCCCCGTGCCATGGTCCAGACATTGGCAGCTAAATCAGTCACAGTTAAGGGCAAATAAGGAAGATTTTTCAAGCAGTGAAAATTAATTAGCATCTCATTATAAAACATGAATGACCCAGTGACTGTAATGTGGTGGTAGGCTAATCTAGTGGTATTTTATGTAGTGATATATAGGAGTCACTGTTTCATTGGCTGTATAATTTAAGTCGCTACACTATGACCAATGTTGGCTATTTACAGTGCTTTAAACAGAAATATGGAAGTCCAGGTACTCCCTTTTGAAAGTACCTTTTTGCTCCTGGGAAATGCTGGCTATCTCCCATTAAATGTATTGCAGCGATGTTGAAAAGTGCAGATACTCTTCAAACTAAAGAAGTGCTAAACTCAGGACCAGACAATACCTGCCCATTTAAAACCCTGGCTATTTATAAGACACATCCTGCAGGCTATTGCTATTCTAGTTTATTGGGTTGGTATGCACAGCGCTGTCCTTTCAAAGTATTATTAGGATTACCAGACGACTCATGGCTAAGTGCAACCGTCTCAACATTTGCTTTTGAAACTGCTTCTATTCATAGCAGATTCACCTATTTGTTGGAACTGCCTGGAGGAGACAGGAGACCTACCTCATCTGATTTTTTACTGCAAACAGGTCCAAAAATTCTGGACTGAAGTCTTCTTTTTTTTTTATCTCCAAACTATTCCATATTAAGCCAGAAAACAGTTTCTCATATTTATCGCCGGCTTTCTAGATCCTAATATCAAAACTGAATCGGACCTTCTGCTCACAGCAGCAATCAAATCTGTTACCGCTAATTGGAAATCTACACATAAAAACGTTTTTACATCATGGTTAAATTGGATAATTCAAATCCGCGGAGCGGATAACACTGCTCTCCAGTATTCTCCATGGAAAACACACTCACATAGCATATGGAGCTGTTTGATACAGTTTTTGCTTCCAACAAACCACCACAAACACATTTCTAGACCTTATTCCAAGTGACACCCAAGTGCACTTAACCCTCAACCCTTCTATCACATTCAGCAAATGGCATCTCACAGCAATATCATGCCGAATCTTACTCTATTTTGTTATCTTCTGTCTTCATGTTTCTAGCTTTCTTTTATGTTATCTTCTCTTTGTATTTCTCTGCCCAATATAAAACAGAATTACACATGTATGTATATAGAGTTTTCATCTCATTTATTTACTTTTCTACATTGCCTAAGACAAGCAATATATGTACAGAATGCTGTAATTTGTTTATCTTTTTGTTAAATTATAAAAGAATACAAATATTTTCGAACTAAAAAAATAAACAGCTTCTATTTCATTACTTTCCTCAATTGCCTCCTCTCATTCAAAAGATGGAAGAAATCATTACCTAACTCTAAAAGACTCTTTTTTATCAAACATGAGAGAGTGAAAAAATGAGTCAAGCTGCAAGGTTTCGTATCTGATACCTACAGGCAAGTCAGAGATTGCTGCATCATGCGACGAACGCACTAGCAAATCTTACTGTCTATGGTACCAGCCATCCTTCAGAGTATGTTTCCACGATCAAACAATGTCTTATATGTGGTAATCATCTCAAAGATTCCAAAGTATGTCCCTCAGAAAACCCATACATCTTTGTTCCACCAATCCTCAATGCCCATGTAGGATTCTGTATAGAGCTGAGGGACTATAATGGAACATGTGCTACATTTATGTCCAGATTTTGACCCTGTAGTGAAGTCCCTAATTTCCAATGGTGGTTTTAAATTAATATTTGCAATAGGTGGGATAGATCTGTTTAGTACTGTATGCATCAAGGAAATTTGATACTGATGGTTGACTGATCACTGCAGACTGAAAGAGAATAATGTTAAAATAGCTTATAGCAACCATTTGATTTTCCTAAGTGCCAGCTCCATTCTCAAAAGTACCAGCCAAAGATGCTTTTGTTTCGAGTTCAGATTAAACCTCAGGTGAATGATGTGACCTGAGACAGCTCTTAATCTAAAATAGATGAGACAAGAGGTGGAGATCTTCAGGATAATGATTGATTATTTAAAATATGACTTGTATTTAGATGTATTGTATGTAAATTCATTTTAAGTGCATATACTCCAAATATGATATTGATTTGACCCTCACTGGATGCAAGTGGACACTCTTGACCGATTTAATTTCTGGAAGGCTTCTCTCCGATTCTGCAACTTTCAGCAGATCACTCGTATGTCTAGAATGTTTCAGGCTTTAGCCAAGTTAACACCCTCATTAGCCAGATTAGAGGCATGCCTCCAACAATTTTAAGTAGAATTACTCTACCTTTCACAGTATTCACTCTCCACGTGACTGCACTTGTACTGCATCCTGCAAAACATGTCACTCATATATCTTCCTACAGCACCCATACTGCTACCTACAATCCTCACACATTGCCCTGCATCATTCATATTACATCTTCTAGGACTCACACTTTGCAATCCAGAACTTTACTCATCAACACCTGTAATTCATCAGACTCAATCCATTGGCAGTTACTTATGCACCAAAAATACAGAACATTTTATCATTGGCCATATTATAAGAATAAGCTGTATTTTGATGTGCATGATTAAAGGCATAGATAGACCCCATTTGCCCACTTCTTCCCCATCAATCTGGCTCAAATAGGCTTCTTAGCTCCTATTAGCATAATTAACAGCATAGGAGTGGTCAGAAAGCTATTGCTGGGCTCAATTTAGTCATGTCCCATGCACTGTTAATTGGTGTTAAGATGTTGAGTCCTGTCGCGTATTAATCTCGCCAGTTAGCCACACCTTCAAAACATCTGTCAGTCCATTTAAAAATATATCTGTGTCATCATGATGTTGGTCACCTCCTCACCCACTCAAAATGGTGGAAATGAAAATAAGACTGAGTTGCAGATCTACATGAAACATTGTATCATTCAGAAGAATGATAATAGCTGTAAAGCCTGCTAGAACTGTATTTTCTCAATTTGTCCTACAATTTTCTGTTTTTTCCGACTGTGGAAAATCTCAACAAACTGAATCTCAGTCCGATTACTAAAGATATCCCTCTTCGGCTGTTAATGACAATTATTAGCTATATCAGGATTTAGGTTGTGTTTCAGTTCTGAGGGCGCCATTACAACACCCTCAGGGTTTCCAAGAATATATATTCGCCAGGTGTCATATGGAGGGTTTTGCCCCCGGATAATAACCTGGGAATAAGGAATTAATTATTGTATCAGTGCACAAACACAGATTTCCAAAGCAGTTTTGCACAGGGGATAACATGCACTAGTTTGGTAATTTCAATTCACGTAATTATTAAATCCCACTGTATCTTGATTTTAATACAAAATTACTCGTAGACATGCCTTTGCCATATACCTAAATATACCCATCATACACTTTCTCAACTGAATAAATACGCATGAGATTCTACATGGGAAATCTTTAAAAAAAATGCCACTGTAGTCTCTGACTAGACAAGAAGATACACACACACAATGATGAGGTGCTCTGTCCTAACATTTGTATTCCATCGCTAAACTGAGCATCTGTAGTTTACATGAAGCAACAAATACCCTTTCTTCATCATTTGGAAATATAAGTGGCTTGACATCTATTATCCAGTGTTTGTTAGCTCTACTAGTGCACGTAGCCTAAAGCATGGCACTACATCCCAGTAGAGACATTGCTAGCCCAACTGATAACCATGATAAGCTCACAGGTACCCAGCATAGTTTGCTTCCTGAGAAGCTGAACAGAGGTGTTATGAATCATGACGAATTAGAAAGCCTGTTGTGGCTGTAGGGCTTTAAATCTTCTCTGAGCATGTGGCGATCAATTTATTAATTTAATAGAGTCATTCCGTAGGCAACTTTGATGTAACATGTTATATTACTGAAAAGCCTGATTGATTTCAATTTTGTGTCCACTAGAATCATTTAAAAAGTTGCAACTATCGGGCAAAACAAAAACAGTCGTAGCCATAATGTGTACTGCATCAAGTGTTGTCTAAGATCAGGGAGCGATGATATATACTAAATTAATTTCTGAGAATTATTATTTGTAAAAGGCTTTATGTAATCTAAACTCGAGTAGGCAAGCTAATAAGCCTATAATCTAAAGCTGCGTATCTAATTTGATGCACAATTTTTGATTTTGCTTATTAAGTTATGTAAAGACAAGGTTGATTTTGGAGAACAAGTTGACTTTGAACTCACTTGCTCTCCTTTCTACATCCCTTGTGTTGTAACACACCCCTTTTTCCTTATGCTCATCCCTCCCTGATATTTAACTACAATTCCCTCTGCCACATTATCCACTCCGCTTCATCAAAACTGCCCAACCATTCTATTCACCCACTCACCAAATTACATTTCCAAGAGGAATTTTCCAACTACTCAAATACCCTCATACAAACCTCACAACTATCTTCCTCATCTCAACCAATATGGATGAAAAACAACCTTCCTTCACCTGGTCTCAAACATATGCACCTAAAGCCATCACAAACACATCTGTTATTTCCTTTGATGATACTCTGTTAATTTTCCTAAAGCCATTATACTACTCCTTACATTCCCTCAACTTCACCAACAACCTACCCTTATTTAATGCTGAACAAAACGATCCTCCAGGTTTTTCCCCTCCATTCATCCTAATATTCAAACACCCCAATCCATCCACATGCACCTCAGATATCAGATCTTCCCTTCCCATCTTTTAAAATCCCGGTTGAATTTCAATGAAGCAATCTAAATATCTAATCATACTTTAGCCCCCTCCCGATCACCTTCTAACACCGCCCCCACACCGTGAAATGCAGCCAAATCTCCCACACTATTTCCTTCTGCCTCTGTCAAACTGTCTACTAGAATCATCTCATTCATTGAGTGTAACTTAATTAGTAACTCAGCTATCAGCTACAATACCAACACAAAAGCTGACACCGGTGTCCTTTCAAACACCCATGTACAATGAGGCATCAAACATAGGACTAACGTTGATAGCCGCTTTCAGATTTCTCACACTACATCCTAAACCACGCTCACCCCCATTAACGCTCACTCCACCCACAAGCTGATGGCTGAAAGAGGAAATAAAAATGCCACCCTCAACCTCATGTTTTGCATCACCATTGTTTCACCACAGCAGATTGCAACTACATATTGCCATTACTCAGAGCACCAGTCATTTTAGAGCTACTTATAATCAACATCCATAACTTTCCCACAAAACGAAGGGGCAGATTTATGAAAAGTGGCACTGCACCTAGTGCAGCACCACTTTTCTTATACCCCTTAGTACCCCCCTAATGCCACCATGTGTGCACTGTATTCAGAATACAGTGCACCATGGCGGTAGTCAGAGGAACTAGCGTCATACTTTTTGACGCTAGTCCGGTGCTTTGCAGGATTAGCATCCAAAACATGGACGCTAATCCTGAAAACACCCAGAGGCCCACTGAAAGCAGGCATTAGAAATGCTGATAAAAATGATGCAAAGAAATCTCTAAGATTTCTTTGCTCCATTGTTTCTGCTCCCCCTAGCACCGGAACGCCCCCCTTGCATACATTATGCCTGGCGCAGGCATAATGTGGCCCAAGGGGTTAAAAAGTGGTGCAATGCTTGCATTGTGCCACTTTGTAAATATGGCACAGAGTTTTTGGCCTTCCGACGCCACATTAGCTTAAAAACATTATGCTAGTGTGGGGTTTGAATGGTGCTAGACCCTCTTAAATCTGGGCCTAAGGCCTTTTAATCTCTACTAAATCACTTTAAGTCAGAAGGTGACCACTCAGACAAACAAGATAGCACTACAATTCTGGCCTCCATATCCTCACTTTATAAATACATCAAACACTCCAATGTACTTCACACCAACCAAGTCTCTCCACCAGTTTCACAAAACATGAAATTTACTTCATGCACTTCCTTTACCCTCCACCTATTCACAGTGGTGGCTTCTCTGCTGTAGCGGAGGAGCGTTGCACCCCCACGAGCAGCAGCCATTGCAATTCTTTAAAAACAAAATGATAATAAACTATGTTTATTATTATTTCATTGTTAAAGGGGTGGGGCCATGGGGGATGATGATGGGGAGTGTACTGTGCACTCCCCTCAGCGCGCATGTGTGTTTATCCGGTCTTCTCGGGCCGGCCAAACACACATGCACACTGTGCTCTCTCCAACCTGCCACTGTATTGCAGTGCTGGAGAAAGCAGGCACAAGGTCCCAGTCTGCCTGGAGGTGCTCTGGTTGGGCGCTTCGGCCAATCCTAACGCTGCTTTCATGCAGCATTAGGATTGGCTGCAGGGCAGTCTGGGAGCCTGTGCCTGCCTGCAGGGACCAGGAAAGAGGAGCGGCGTGGCGACAGAGCAGGTACGTTTTTATTTTTTTGTATAAAATGTAATATTTTTGTTCCCCTCCTGCCGTGTGCCACCTCGCCCCCTTACTGTGCAACGAGCCCTGACTGCCCTTTCATGTCCACACATCATCTTCCACATCTAAACTGCATTTGTTTAATACGCGATCAGTGTTCCAGAATAGTCAAAATATTGTTAACCTATTAACTAACTCATGAGCACACCTATTTTTTGTTCTGGAATCTTGGCT
Source organism: Pleurodeles waltl (assembly GCF_031143425.1). Taxonomy (NCBI): domain Eukaryota; kingdom Metazoa; phylum Chordata; class Amphibia; order Caudata; family Salamandridae; genus Pleurodeles; species Pleurodeles waltl. Next base: position 609,719,410 of record NC_090448.1, on the reverse strand, counting down.
GGGAGATGGCATGGAACCAGTATTCCATGAGAAAATCTCACCAGGATATTGAAAACATACACTTAATCACCAAGAGAAATGTGGAGATGGAATAGTAATGGTATTCATGAAATCAACAGACAACGAAATTGAAGCGATGAGACTGTCCGGTTGAGAGTCATAATTAGCAAGGTTCAATAATACTTAGATGGTCTTTTGTATGTTTTCCTATTGTGACCACCACCAAGTAACTTAATCTTAATAGAGGCACTCCTAGATGCTATATCAGACATATCCATCAATAACTCCAACTTGTGCAGCCTGTGCAGCTTTAGCATTCAGCCTGACAAGCCAAGAAGGCTGCAACCAATAAGCATCATTATTAATCAACTCATCTGTGGACCTATTTACATAGCAAGACGAAAGTTGGATGTTATGTACAGTAATCCTTAATCAGACAGAATCAAAGAAATTAACCTCTGTCCCTGAATGATCACCACCTTTTAGCTTTCATTCATGCTGTTCCGTTAAAATCTTTGTGCAATTCTCCGTCACTCACAACAACCTACTGACAACTAGACAAACAACCTGCAATTACTCAATGCTCTCTGGACTGCAAACAGTAGAACGACAGGGTAAATGAATCATTCAAGAAAATAATTCCTCTCAGAATTTGTATTCAGTTAAAACGGGAATGGAAGACACTCGGGTGCAGACTAAATAATGTGAAAGGAAATACATCGACTTTAACGCCACTGACACCAAGCAAAGAGTATATATTTTCCATGTTAATACATTTCTATACAACGAATCTACTCCAAGAACTAATGGCATGATGCATTGTTCAAGAATGGTATTACAACATCTAGCTGAGAAACAGCATCAAAGCTGTAGCATTCATGTGCACGTCAACGTTTCTAAAGGTGTGAAGCATTCCATACAATTAAAACACAACAATGTAACATTTACATATAAGAAATAGTTCAATACATTTGCATGAGATGCATGTTGCAAAATGAATCACTGCATGAAAGTAGTATGATAAACTGCAACCCTGATGGATGATTAAATCAATTCAAAATCTTTTTTCGGCCCAGTGATAATGGCCATAAAAGTACATAAAACACATAATCAAAAAATACAAAACATATAAACACATCAATAGGAGATAAAAAAACATTGTATATTAAAACGTCAAAGCATCCCCTTGTACTTTTTGATTCAATATTATACTTTTCCTGGGATGTATTGCCCCCATACAAAGAGTGAAGTTCTGAAGCATACAGTGGGGTCCCCAAGTGAAAATAAATAAATGTAGAGGAAGTTTATAATCCCTAATATTCTGTGCAAGAAAGATTGGTTTGAGATAGTATCTCCCAAAGTTCTCGTAGAAAACACAGAATAGTACAAAGTGCTCTGTGCTTTGCTTCAATAGGCCATCATAAGAACAAGGAATCGTGTCTAGCGATTGCTTTTTAGGTCGACCACTGCAGCGTGCATGCGCTGCTTTTCTGACGTGTTGGTGTGTATCTGGGCTTTTAACAACGCCCACCTCACGCCCATCACTACCACTCGTTCGTGGGCTTGCCCTTCAAAAATCCTTTGATTACATTTGTAAATGGTTTACCTTTGTCCCTCCTTGGGGAGGTTTAATTACCGCCTTGGCCATCACCCCTATTACATTGCTAATTACACTTTTGCCGATAAGTTTAACTGCGAGCGAACTTCTTTTCCTTATGTGTATCTCTTCAAGCTGAAGCCTATGGCGTCCGTGGCGCTGTGAATCGGCTCCGAAAAGTCGGGTTAGGAGCTTATAACGCTAATAGCACTAACTCGAGCAGATGCGAGACCCGTTGCATTGCAAATGCTTGTTTATTTTGAGGACGGCAACTAAGTGGTGTACTATACCCAGTCACAACCTGGTTTCTTCATCCATTGTACATTCCTGTCTATCATTTAAAAAAGATGCCTTAATTACAACTCTTAACAAGGGATAAAGTTCTTTAGGGGCCTTGTTATACAGAAATATTGAACAGCAATTTAAAGAATTCATTTGTATAGGAAAGCCGAAGATGTTAAAAACATGATCTAAAGCTAAGCAATCTACAATAACAGATTTGATAAAAAAAATTTCGGCTTTTGTCCAGATGGAGAACCAAAGTAATACAGTTTTCAATAAAAGCAAATCTTCCAAAAAGTGCAACCCAACCTCCTTGTGGTCAATGAAAGATGACGTGGAGGCTGGTGTGCAGAACAAGTTCCGAAGGACTTGAACTGAAAGGAGTTACTAGGTGCATAACCCCACAGGCCTCCCTCAAATGTAGGAGTTGACAGCCCTCTTGCCTCATGTATGGCAATAGTTTATTTAACTGGACAAATACCAAGTTTATGAGAGAACATGAAAATTCGTTCACAAATTTGACTCATTTTCGAGTGAACGTTTTAGAATCTATCGGGACCATGTGCCTTTACTAGTAAATAAAATCACTAAATAACAAAATGAGTTTACTCTTGCAGTTGGTGAATACCCAATATAAGTGTTCCTGCACTTCTGCACCTTTTGCCCACAGACCATTGTATATGCTTTTGTCTTATTATTCTTCAATTTTAACTTCCATGAAGTCACCAAATGGATCCATGAGTTTCTGCAAGCCAACGGGCATCCTTGATAGCAGTACAGTATTGTCGACATACAACAGCACGGTAACTGAATGACCGGTGACAATAGGTGCGTCAGCCTTCGGACCCTCCAGGGCACAGTCAATCCCATTAATAAGAAGTGAGAACAAAAAAGGCGCCAATACACAACTCTTTCTGAATCCCGCTTTAATTCTAAATGAAGAGGAACATGCCCCATAAGTGCTGTACTGGACCTTAGCAGACAGATTTTCATACAGCCGTGAGAGGAAACATACTATGTTCTCTGGGGCACTAAGGGGAATCAGGATAGACCAAAGGATGGGTGGTCTACCAAAGCAAAAGTGCCGCCTAAGTCAGTAAAATATCACTAAAGAGACGCTGCCTTAGCTTTAGTATACTTCCCAATAAGCAGGTTGAAATTCACATACTGCTCCACTGTCCCCAGGTCTCTCCTAAATCCAGACTGTGGGCCTCATTACGACTCTGGAGGCCAGCGGTAAGGTGGCGGTGTTCTGACAGCTATTATGGCGCAATAGCCACGGCCATACTGCCGGCCCCTCCAACATACCGCCAGGCAGAAGCCTGGCGGTCATAATCCCCAGGGCAGCAGTGCAATTACCGCTGCCCTGGGGATTATGAGTCCCCAGTCGCCAGCCTGTCCACGGCGGTAAACACCGCCATGGAAAGGCTGGCGGTAAGGGGGACTTGGGGTGCCCCCAGGCACAGCCCCATCGCGCATTTCACTGCCCGAATTTTGGGCAGTGAAATGCGCGACAGGTGCTACTGCACCTGCTGCACACCAACATTGCCGCCGGCTCTATTACGAGCCAGCTGCACTTTTGATGTGACTTTTCCGCAGGGCCAGCAGACGGAAACACTGTTACCGTCCAGTGGCCCAGCGGAAAAGTCATAATCGGGAGCCAGATATACTGCCAACACTGGCGGTATACTGGCGCCCGCAGCTTCCGCGGTCTTGGTGAAGGACCGGCAAAGTAGTAATGAGGGCCTGTATGTCTGAAAAGATAGATTTATCCACTGCCCACTCCTCTAGTCAATGTAAAAGGACTTTGCCCGTCAGTTTGGCTGAGGTGTCCAGAAGGGAAATGGGGTGGTAGCATTTAGGGTCAGATTTATCCCTCTTATTAAAGATTTGCACTATAGTTGCCCAAAAAGAGGAAATTGTACCCTCAGTGGTCACGTTAAGTACCCGAGTCAAGATGGGGCCACATAATTTACCCGGTGATATAAACGTATCAACTGGTACCCCATTGTGTCCTGATGCCTCCCCACTTGCACTCTGTTCTAGAGCAAGAAGAAGCTCCTCCAGAGTGATATGCAAGAGGATATGGTGGCTCCACAAATCCCTCCCGCCAATTGCTGATAGAGCATGCTCCACATTGAAATCAAAGAGGCCCGAGAAAGTGGGTGACCCATTCTTCAAAAGAAACAAAGGAAGTAAGTTTGGGGAATTAATCACTTTTAAAAAAAGGAGCATTACCATGCTCCAAAACAATGTCATATCCCTCATCTCAGAAGCATGGGCCAGATTTTACCAGGCCTCCTCCTGTAACTCCCTCTTCCTAGCAGCTAGTACCCAGTTGTAATTCTTATGTAAATTCTTCATAGCTACATAAGCACTAGGGGAGCTATGCAGGGCAGTTCTCAGAAGTTTGAAAGCCTGGATACATGAGTGATAAAACCACCCATGGTTCTTTGTTTTACTTGGTCTTGAAAGCCATATAAGTAATGTGCTGAGTGACCTAGTGATCTGCACAAGGGCATACAATAGCCTATTGTAATCCACCTCCTTATCCAGACAGTAATTGAACTCGGCTGAGTTCATACATAGCTAGCAGTTGTTGCAGCACACTACATGGGTCAATCCCTTCCCATTTCACAGGAACACCATTAGGCCTTACTTAGATGACATTTGTAATACATGCAGTTTCTTTAGCACCTTTAACCTGAAGGGACATTGATATGACTAATACGTGATGGTCACTAGCTGCTGTTGGAATAATACTGGTATACAGGTGCGATTACTAGCAGAGAAGATCAAAACATGGTTGATAATAGTAAGAGCATCTCTACTGATAAAAGAAGGAATCTGTTCAGCAGCATTCGTGCATCTAATTTCCAGCAAATTAAGATCATATTTAAAGGTTAAGGAATTCAATGCTTTTCCATAATTGTTGTGTGGGGAATGTGGAATTCCTAGCCCTATGCAAAGGTTACACCACACATCCATCTTAAAGGAAGGGAACATTTCTGAATATTAAAGTAACCTACCAAAAAAAACTACTAAGAGTCAATTGGGTGCAAGAATGCATCAAGGGCATGAACAACACCCCTACAGAAAGAGTCAAACATGTTATTATAGAAATTGACCTCCAACAAATCAAGACCATTTAAACGATAACCAACGAAGTTGAGAGTGAGGTAAAACAGACACCAACCTTCTAGTGGTGGGAGGTAACAGGTTTGATATAAAAATCAGTAAGCTCCTTTGGCCCACCCTGCTGGAAATGGTATAGCACCTAGAAAGTAGGAAGACAACCCTTCAATGTGAATTGGGTCAACACATCAGGTTTCCTGGATGCAAATTACATCAGAAACAGAGATACTGTGAAGCCAATCTGGGGAATTCAGCTTATTTTGGAGACTACACACGTTCCAGGTAGTAAAATGGCATACTCCTTCTTTCACCTGACAATAAACTTTCAAGGTAAGATCATGAGGCTTAGATGTGACTAAATTAGTATACATAATTGGCTGATGTCAATGAATAGAAATGGGAATTATGAATGTAGTCATACATGTGAGGTCAAGACTTAGCATCCGGGTTGCTTGTGGTTGATAATAATACAATCCCTCTTAAGCACTTTCCTGATTGGTTCAATCCTCCGTACCACCATACTCTTCTTTTCAACAAAATTTGATCAGCTCTAGCAATCAGAAATATAAATGTAGATTGAAGCCAATATAGGACTTTGTTATTTAGTTGGAGAGGTGTTTCAATTCTACTAGGGGTCAGAGGAGGAACGCTGACCATTACTGATACATAAGGGCAACAGGCCGAAGGCAGATTCATTTTTGCTGAGTTGGGGAGGACCCCATTGCCATTTCTATTACCATTTCCTAGGGCTTGATGGGGCCAATGGAGGGGAGTTCGAACAATTCTTTAGCATTTGAGTTATTCACCAAACTTTCAGAAGCAATTAACTGGGGTGGGGCAGGCTGATCTGGGTCGACTCCCTCTCAGGTGGGGGTAGCCCTAACATATAAAACAGCTCATAAGTATATTGAGTGTGGCTAGGATGGTGTGGCATAAAAGCACCTCTATCTATAATGTTGCCTTTGGCACAATTAAAAGGTAGGTTTTGGCTACTTGAAGGTATTACAGAAACCAGTTGTGCGACTCCTGACTTAAGGGAATGGACACCTGGGCCAAAAGAGTGCAGGCTGTTAAGATTTTGTAGAAGATCTTCAATCTCCCCCAAACATTTGGTAACAGGTATGGGTAGTTTTTTTTCCATCAACAGGAGTCTTCCCTGGAATGTGTCCAGGTATCAATCTAAAGGTATAATGATAAGGGCTGAACCACTGACAGAGTTGGTGACAGCTTGAGAATCTAAGGATGGAATCCCTTTCCTTGTCCCCTGACGTCTTCTCTAGTTGGCTGGAGGAACTTTATTCTCAGGCCATACTGACAGCAAACTGTTATCCTGACCATGCTAAGCAGAAGTAGTAACTGCGGGAGGTGTTGTATGTAAAACGTGCAGGGCTGACTCTGACAGGGGATCCAGAGCAGTTGTGGGGGTGGGCGTAGTTCCAATCTGTAACATTATCTCAGGAGATGATGGCATCCCAGGGGACCATACAATAGTGGCAATACGTGACACTAGCGTGTTCAATTTCCTTGCTTAGAGAGCCCACAGCCTTTCCAATATTGCCATCCAAGGTGGTTCTGTTTGTGCCAGCCCGTGCTGTAAGGGGGGCATTGCGCTTCACCTTAATAAGGCAGATCACATAAACATTGATTAGGAGAAAATAATATTAAACTGCACAGGGCCTTAGAGAGTCACCAGAAAGTAGAATCAAAAGCAGTGCCCAGCTCAGCCTCTTCCGGGCGATGATGGGCTCAATCTTGGCCCGGTCTTCGCTGCAGGAGATAAAGAGTGCTTTTAAGCACTGCACCAGAGTTTGGGATGCATGTGGCCGGCCTCCTCGTGTCAAGGGTGATGCTGGGGACCGTATTACCCCCCCAGCCTAAAGCCACAAACCAGCAAATTCCAACTGAAAGTCCCTGCTGCAAGAGATGAAAATCGCTCTTAAGCGCTGCCTCGACATTTCAGGTGCTTGTGGCCACGCCTCCCCACTATGTCAAGGGCGATGCTTGGGCATCTAGGGCCAGATGTAGCAAAACGCCAATTTGCGACTTGCAAATTGCGAGTCCCTGCGACTCGCAATTTGCAAGTCGCAAATTGGTATGCAGTACGGTGTCTCAGACACCGACTGCGACTCGCTATGGGGTCGCAATGACCCACCTCATTAATATTCATGAGGTGGGTCGCAAATTGCGGCCCCATAGCGAGTATAGGCACTCGCAAACATGGAGGCCTGCTGTCGTCAGCAGACCTCCATGTTCGTGACTGCTTTCAATAAAGCAGTTTTTTTTTTTTAAGTGTAGCCCGTTTTCCTTAAAGGAAAACGAGCTGCACTTAAAAAAAAAAACGAAACCTTTAGTTTCGGTATTTTTTCAGGGCAGGGAGTGGTCCCATGGACCACTCCCTGCCCTGAAAAAATATTTTTGGGTCCATTCACAAACTGGAAGGGGTCCCATGGGGACCCCTTCCAATTTGCGAGTGGGTTACCATCCACTTGAAGTGGATGGTAACTGCGATACCATTTGCGACCGCGTACGCGGTCGCAAATGGTATTGCATACCACTCAGACTCGCAAATAGGAAGGGAACACCCCTTCCTAATTGCGATTCTTAAATGCATATTGCGAGTCGGTACCGACTCGCAATATGCATTTCTGAATGGCAAAGAGGCTTTTGCGCCTCGCAAACGGCGATTTTCGCCGTTTGCGATGCGCAAACCCTTTGCTACATCTGGCCCGTAGTCCTACCGCAGCCCAAAGCCACAAACCAGCAGAGTCCAGCTGAAAGTCCTGCACTGTGAGAGATGAAAAGCACTTTTAACTGCTGCCACAGCATTTCAAGTGCTTGAGGCCCAGCCTCCTCACTGTGTCAAGGGTGATGCTGTGGGACATAGTCCCACAGCAGCCCAAAGCCACAAACCAGCAAGGTCCAGCCTGACAATGTAGCGTTAGCTAGGCAATTCAACAGAGTTGTACGTCCATCTTAAGTCAAAGATGGAATGCCACACAGACTATATTGTATGTGTCTATCGAAGCGCTCTGCCCATGGTGACAGAACCAGGTTTAAATCACCCAAAAGGGATGTCACGGTATGAAGTGCTACCCATCCACAAAGCACTCCAGCACCTTCTCAAGGGTAGTAAACACTACATAAATACTCATACCACAGCACTGTATCTCTTTCTCATCCGTCACAATGATTTTGTGCTTTAATAATGTTTATTGGTATATCAATTCCACCTCAGTAGCTACAATGTGTACCAATTATAGGGCATTAAACATGCTGTTTTTGCATTGATGGTGAAAGTTAAGAAGGTTCCCCTCAAGCTCCGCTCTCAATTCTCCTTTTGAATTCCCTAATCCCAAGCCTTCACATACCCACATCTCTGTGACACCGTACCTGCCTGCAACATCTTTTTCGTTTCCTAGTATTTCTCTTTCACACAGTCTTGCTCCTCCGTTGGTTGCCTAGTGGTCACTGCCGCAATCCAAACTTGCATACTCTTTTCTACACTTCAAAAGGAGAATTAATACTCCTGTACACTTCACTGCTTTAACTTCATTTTCATCCTTTTGCTGGTGCAGCCAACTACTAAGATAGGGATGTAGAAGAGTGCCATTGTCCTTAATGCAAGCAGAAAAATGGAATCTCCATGGCACTGAAAGGTGCAAAAGGCAAGCATTATTGGGGGGCAGTGGACCACTTAGATCTCTGGTCCATGGTGCAACTGCACCTATGATAGCTATGTACCAGTCTGCTGCGAATTATATGTCTGCATTAATTCAAGGTTAGCTAGGTCTGCAATCTTGGAAAAGGAAGGGTATCTATTTGGTAAGGAGAAGAAGGCATCCTAGAATAAAATCTGCCATAAATAGTGGATATTTGTTACTTCTTCCTACATATTTTCAATAGCTTATAATTTTTTGGTTTCATTAAGATTCTTCTCTGATTTTTTACATTTTTTAGTCTACTCGATCTCAAAAGTAGTTTGGGATCACCGTCTAATTCCTGATATTTTTGACTGATTTTTCTACTTTGCTCAATGGGACACGTTGGCGTATATTATGTATGATATGCACTTTCTGACTAGCTTGTTTAGGTAGAATAGTCATACAAAATACAAAAGATTGTTACAATGAGATTCTGGACCACCTAGCTCACAGAGAATGTTAAAATAAGAATGGAATTGAACCGATCAAGGAAATCTAAGCAATCATAGAACCAACTAAAAAAGGATTGGATTCAGGTTGCTTAAGAAAGAATAAAAGGGGGAAGGGGGAGGAGGAATGAGGAATTACACAAAGTGGATGTGTGAGAGGGAGCAAGCAGGAGTGGGGTGCAGGAGCGGTAATAGGAACAAGAATCAAGGAGATGACAGAGGTCTGCACTCGTAAAATAGTCACTCATGCACTCGATTGGAGGCATAAGATACTTAATAACAACCAATAGCATCAGGTAAGAATGATATGTGGTTCACTGGGATAAACTAACACAGACTACCAAGCCAAGGGGTGAAAGAGTTGGCAAAAAAAGTAAGGACTTGATTTAAGAGGCCTTAGAGCCACCTTAGCGCTGCCATAGCGTAATTGTTTTTACTCTAAGGCGGCGCTACAGTGGCTTTTTATATGCGCCATATTTACAAAGTGGGGCTTTGTGCCACATTATGCCTGCGCCAGGCATAATGTATGCAAGGGGAGCATTTCTCCAGTAGGGGTGCTGAAAAAATGGTGCAAGGAAATTGAAGCGATTTCTTTGCACCACTTGTATCATGACTTTTAACGCCTGCTCAGAGCAGGCGTTAAAAGAGGGTATGTGTAGGAAGTTGGCTCTGTATGCACTATTTCAAAGTAAGGAATAGTATGCACAGAGTCCAAGGGTTCCCCTTAGAGGTAAGATAGTGGCAAAAAGAGATAATACTAATGCTCTATTTTGTGGTAGTGTGGTCGAGCAGTAGGCTTATCAAAGGAGTAGTGTTAAGCATTTGTTGTACATACACACAGGCAATAAATGAGGAACACACACTCAGACAAATCCAGCCAATAGGTTTTGTTATAGAAAAATATCTTTTCTTAGTTTATTTTAAGAACCACAGGTTCAAATTCTACATGTAATATCTCATTTGAAAGGTATTGCAGGTAAGTACTTTAGGAACTTTGAATCATTACATTAGCATGTATACTTTTTACATAAAACACAATAAGCTGTTTTAAAAGTGGACACAGTGCAATTTTCTCAGTTCCTGGGGGAGGTAAAGTATTGTTAGGTTTCACAGGTAAGTAAGTCACTTACAGGTTTCAGTTTTTGGTCCAAGGTAGCCCACCGTTGGGGGTTCAGAGCAACCCCAAAGTCACCACACCAGCAGCTCAGGGCCGGTCAGGTGCAGAGTTCAAAGTGGTGCCCAAAACACATAGGCTTCAATGGAGAGAAGGGGGTGCCCCGGTTCCAGTCTGCCAGCAGGTAAGTACCCGCATCTTCGGAGGGCAGACCAGGGGGGTTTTGTAGGGCACCAGGGGGGGACACAAGCTCACACAAAAAGTACACCCTCAGCGGCACTGGGGCGGCCGGGTGCAGTGTAGAAACAAGCGTAGGGTTTCCAATGTAAATCAATGGGAGACCAAGGGGTCTCTTCAGCGATGCAGGCAGGCAAGGGGGGGCTCCTCGGGGTAGCCACCACCTGGGCAAGGGAGAGGGCCTCCTTGGGGTCACTCCTGCCCTGGAGTTCCGATCCTTCAGGTGCTGGGGGTTGCGGGTGCAGGGTCTTTTCCAGCCGTCGGGAAATTAGAGTTCAGGCAGTCGCGGTCAGGGGGAGCCTCGGGATTCCCTCTGCAGGCGTCGCTGTGGGGGCTCAGGGGGGACAACTTTGGTTACTCACGGTCTTGGAGTCGCCGGAGGGTCCTCCCTGAAGTGTTGGTTCTCCACCAGTCGAGTCGGGGTCGCCGGGTGCAGTGTTGCAAGTCTCACGCTTCTTGCGGGAGTTGCAGGGGTCTTTAAATCTGCTCCTTTGAAACAAAGTTGCAGTCTTTTTGGAGCAGGGCCGCTGTCCTCTGGAGTTTCTTGTCTTTCTTGAAGCAGGGCAGTCCTCTGAGGATTCAGAGGTCGCTGGTCCTTTGGAAAGGGTCGCTGGAGCAGGTTTCTTTGGAAGGCAGGAGACAGGCCGGTAGGACTGGGGCCAAAGCAGTTGGTGTCTTCTGTTCTTCTTCTGCAGGGGTTTTTCAGCTCAGCAGTCCTCTTCTTCTTGTAGTTTCAGGAATCTAAATTCTTAGGTTCAGGGGAGCCCTTAAATACTAAATTTAAGGGCGTGTTTAGGTCTGGGGGGTTAGTAGCCAATGGCTACTAGCCCTGAGGGTGGGTACACCCTCTTTGTGCCTCCTCCCAAGGGGAGGGGGTCACATTCCTATCCCTATTGGGGGAATCCTCCTTCTACAAGATGGAGGATTTCTAAAAGTCAGAGTCACCTCAGCTCAGGACACCTTAGGGGCTGTCCTGACTGGTCAGTGACTCCTCCTTGTTTTTCTCATTATCTCTCCTGGACTTGCCGCCAAAAGTGGGGTCTGTGTCCAGGGGGCGGGCATCTCCACTAGCTGGAGTGCCCTGGGGCATTGTAACACGAAGCTTGAGCCTTTGAAGCTCACTGCTAGGTGTTACAGTTCCTGCAGGGGGGAGGTGTGAAGCACCTCCACCCAGAGCAGGCTTTGTTTCTGTCCTCAGAGAGCACAAAGGCTCTCACCGCATGAGGTTAGAAACTCGTCTCTCAGCAGCAGGCTGGCACAGACCAGTCAGTCCTGCACTGAACAATTGGGTAAAATAAAGGGGGCATCTCTAAGAGGCCCTCTGTGTGCATTTTTTAATAAATCCAACACTGGCATCAGTGTGGGTTTATTATTCTGAGAAGTTTGATACCAAACATACCCAGTTTTCAGTGTAACCATTATGGAGCTGTGGAGTTCGTTTTTGACAGACTCCCAGACCATATACTCTTATGGCTACCCTGCACTTACAATGTCTAAGGTTTTGCTTAGACACTGTAGGGGCATAGTGCTCATGCACTGGTGCCCTCACCTATGGTATAGTGCACCCTGCCTTAGGGCTGTTAGGCCTACTGGAGGGGTGACTTATCTATACTGCATAGGCAGTGTGAGGTTGGCATGGCACCCTGAGGGGAGTGCCATGTCGACTTACTCGTTTTCTCCGCAACCTGCACCCACAAGCTGGCAAGCAGTGTGTCTGTGCTGAGTGAGGGGTCCCCAGGGTGGCATAAGATATGCTGCAGCCCTTAGATACCTTCCCTGGCATCAGGGCCCTTTGTACCAGGGGTACCAGTTACAAGGGACTTACCTGGATGCCAGGGTGTGCCAATTGTGGAATCAAAAGTACATTTTAGGTGAAAGAACACTGGTGCTGGGGCCTGGTTAGCAGGGTCCCAGCACACTTCTCAGTCAAGTCAGCATCAGTATCAGGCAAAAAGTGGGGTGTAACTGCAACAGGGAGCCATTTCTTTACAGTATGCCATTAAATACAATAGGTCTCCATGTACTCTGCTGGAGTAGCACCAACATTTTGGTGCTACTCCTGCAGAGTATATCAATAGTGTCATAAATTCTGACTCTCTTGCCCCTACCCTGCGCCTTGGTGCACAGTATTTTAAATACAGTGCACACATGTTGGCAGCGGGGGAAGCGCCAAGGGGCGCAAGGAAAGTGGCGCTGCACTGGGTGCAGCACTATTTTCTTGAATCAGCCCCTAAGTGTCTGAGTGGAGCGGACTGATGACCCGCTCAATGTATATTGTAAGTACTACAAAATCAAGATTGCAAATCTTTGGCCTCTACAAGTTGTGCTCAAAAGATGGACCGAAATGTGAGTCATCTGTTTCAGTTTAGTCAAGGGATTTAATCATATTAATCTGCCGGGGTCACAATTATCTTAATTTATTCATATATTTATTTTCATAGTGGCACTATCAGCGGAACACAAGCGGTAGGAACAAAAGAGGCAAGTAGCCATTTACAATCACTTCACTATTTTCTCCCTTACATTCTTTATCAGCACATTCAAAATGTGTGGACTTGCACTACAGAGAGGTGCATATAAGACGTGTATACGCATTCCGATATAAGAACTACAATGTGTTCTTAAACACACTAAATAAATGAGGAACTAATCAGATATATGACATTTGGAAAAATCATGTTCACCAGTATAGTTTTTATATCCAAGTAAAAAACTGAATCAGACATGTTTTAATACTATCCTCAGAAAATCTGTTCTATCTCTGGTTAAATGTGACAAGTTTAAATAAAACTGACTTCTGTATATGCTGAATTGGGCACATGCACTTAAATATGTGGTATAATCGAACTTTTTTAAGTAACCTTGCACTTACTACTCTTACATCTAGTCCATATAATAACATGGAGTACCAGTCCCAAAGTATTGAAACCTTCTAGCTTTCTGGCAGAACAGGTATATGTAGTCTTTGGGAACGTGCGTATGATATTTCTGCGGCTTTCTAGTTCTGCTGTTGTTCTTTTGGCTGGTCAATTATCACCCCTTCACACCTGTGAGCTCGTGTTAATTATATCACACAGGGAGCTGGACATTAACATGTGTCTACTTCTGTTAAAAGAAAACATCCAATGAGTTATATCATGTGACATTTCAATTGTTTAGATATGAAAAATAAAAACGAAAAAATGGAGGGTCCCAGGGGAAGCTAGACACAGTCTAATCTTCCCCTGGGTGTTTCGCGGGAAAGAAATGCGTCGGGACAGGATTGGTGGGGTGTGGGCGGAGGGAGTAGGGACGGGTTTTTGGGGGCTTCTCAAGGTGTCAGAAGGAGAAGGGACACCCCTTCCAACTCAAGCAGTAACCTCGGGCGGCTTCAAGAGTAAATGAAGCAGCTAGCGCTTGTTTGGCAGCATTTAACTGTAAAGTGTTCGGGCCTCTGGCTAGATTTAGTAATCAGCTAATGCAGTAGTAATTAATACCAGGGCTATTTGAGTGAGGAGTGTCTGGCCTCAGGTGGCTGCTATTATTAATTAAGCAGCTAACATGGCGGTGACTAATACCATAGAAATTTAACTGTCGGGAGCATACGGCGTATACCCAGCGTTAGCGTTATGTCCCAGGGGAATACAGAAGCGGGAGTACGGGTGGTCCTGCGCATGTTGGAAGAGCATGGTGTGCCAACCTATTCAGGCCCTGGGGGTTGGACCAGGCCTGGATGGGGATGGTGCGGAACTCCAGGGCTGCATCAAGTGAAGTAGCAGCAGCAGTGGTATCCTGTGTGATGCCCAAGGGAAAAGGGTAAGGTAAGGGTGGTGCAGGGCGGGGCAGGAGTACCTCACCTAAAGGGGGGACTGAGAAGCCTGTAGGGAGGAACCTCCCTGCAACTGCCTTGGGAGGGGATTGATTCCCCGGAGGGGGTGTGGGGCAGGTCAGCCCTATCAGATTTGCACACACAGGGAGCCCAGGACTCAGACAATGAACTGCTCCCCAAAATGTGTGGGGGCCACAGTGGCCACAGGGGTAGTGGACGATGAGTGGACCCTGGACTTGTTGGTCAGGCCTGCTGGGGGGAGCAGACAAGGGGTTGAGGCACAAGGGCTCAGCACAGGGGGTAAAAGAAAGCAGGAAGTAGAGTGGAGCAGTGGGTGTGGAGGGACCGGAGGGACTGACCCTGTTATCATGGGTGGCGGGCAGGAGGGGACACCCCTACATGGTGGCGAGATGCAGAGGCCAGAACCTGGGCCCTCAGAGAGCAGGCCAGGGAATAAGAGCAGGCAGGGAGACCGGAGGACCACCTATGTGCCCAGATGGCAGGAGGCCGAGTTGGAGGCATGAATTAAGGTGCAGGGTACGGAAGTGGAGGAAACAGAAGCACAGTTGGAGCACTTGTATAGAGGCAGGGACTAATGGGGGATCAGGTACGGTAAGTGAAGAAGGCCAAGGCTAACCCAGCCAATGGTGGGCCCAGGATGGGGGAAGGTGGTCAAGGGTCAGAGGGGAAGTGGATATGGGTCCCTGGGGACAGCTGGAAAATGGACCACAGCGCAGGTGTGGCCACACCATGGGACAGTTTCACGATGCTGGTCTGAAGAAATAGGGGGTCACCGGCCACCCTCCCTACACTGAAGAATCGTCCACGCAATCTTTGGTCACAAGCGCGTCCAGCCCCGGATGGGGTACAACTTGATTCACTTGGAGGGGGGATGAATGCAGGCTGTCCTGTTGAAGGGGCGAGGTCGCAGATAAGGTGGAACTGGACTATGACGAGGTGGAGGATGGTAAAGTGCATGAGGAGGATGGGACCATCTGGAAAGTTTTGGGAGGTTCATGGGGTGGTGCTCTAATGGTAGCAGGAGATGGTGTTTTGCAGTAGTCAAGTGAGGACAATGGCAACACCTTGTGCGGACAAAGGAGACCCTATTGAATAACAGCCAGCAGAAGAAGGCCACTGGTACACCAGCAGTTAAGAAAGAGTGGTATGCCACTAGGTTCTCCCTCGCCAGAAATACTAAAAGTAGAATATGGAAGTATGAATATGTGGATGTGTTTAAACTGTTACAGATGGACATCCAAGCTAAAGAGGGGTCCAAGGAAGAAGAGTGGCAATTGGCTAGAAGGAGCAGGGTTCTCATTACCATGGAGAATTGGACGTCATCATTTTTAATCTATGCCAGTGTATATCGGGACAAGTATCCGGAAAGGGCAATAGCAATGTTTAAGAACATGGACAATATTAGAAAGGACCAAATGAATTGTGTGGCTTTTGCATGCCTTAGCTATGATGAGGAATTCAGAGCCAGGGTTAGTATGAATACAGATAAGCCATGGGGAGATGTTGATTTTGATTTGTGGATGCAATGGATGTTCTCTACCCAATCTACTGCTTCTACCCATATGTAAAGTGGCCTGCCATTGCCCATAAGCCCTTTCAGTTATATCCCACTCAACTGGGATTGAGTACTGGTGTCAATAATTTTTCCACAGTGAGTAATTCAGGGACATGCTGGAATTTCAACTTGGGTATTGGAACAGGAACCCATGTAAATTTTAACATGAGTGCTCCAAATGAGGGGGCTGCATGCTATCAGACAATGTTTCACATTGGCCAGCCCTTCTGAGCAGTGGAGGGCAGGTAGCAGCACAGGAGAACAGGGTCCTGTTGGTCCAAAAGGCTCATACGCCAGTTAGGCTGGACGTCTTGTTACCAAGGCTAAGGTACTACCCGGACAAGGAGGTGGCAATGAAGTTGGACAAGGGTTTTTGTGAAGGTTATCAAGGGCAGAGGGGGCTTAGGTGGATCATCAATTTGCGGTCAGCAAAAGAATTGCTCGAGGTGGTGTGGGCAAAGTTGTTGAAGGAGTTTAAAAAACTTGCTGGCTTGAGGGGGAGTCCATCAATGACTTCATAGCCACGGAAGACACTAAGGTGGTCTACACCTCAGTGGATGATGCTATCAGGCCGGTCAGGCTTTGTGTGAAAGGCATTCATCTGGCAAATGTGTGAAATAAATTCAGCTTTCCGTCTGTAGCCAATCTACCCTAAGTATTTTCCACTGTTGGGCTGGCAGTTTTGGTGTGCCATTTACGTTGACAGGGTCTTGCTTATGGGATATGCAATCTTGTGCGCCCTTTGTGTGCTCTTTGAGGCATTCAGCTCCTTTGTGCAATGGTCCTTCAATGGGCCTTCATGCAGCACGGCAGAAATAGAGTGGTAACACAGTATCTGAATGATGTTTTGTTTGTCGGGACACACGATTATGATGACCGTCAACAGGGCTAGGAGCAATTTCAAGCCATGGTGAAAGGCTTTGATGTGCCTCTGGCACCTGAGAAGATTTAGGGCCCTAGTGCAGTCTTGACCTTTCTGGGTGTTGGACTGGATACGAACAATATGGTTGCGAGGTTACCACAGAAAGTGCAGGAAATGCAACTCTTTTTGGAAAAAATGAAGGGAGAGACTGTTGGAGCTTCGTAAGGAGCAGATGTTGCTGGGTCTGTTGAATTTTGCTTGTAGAGTAGTGCAGGGAAGGCGTACTTTCTATAGGTGACTGGGCATGGCAATGTCTGGTGCTGCACTGCCCATTCACAGGGTACAGGTGTCCATGGCAGTCAGACCAGACTTGACAGTGTGGCATTCTTTTCCTAACAAATTCAATGGTGTGTCAATGTGGTTTCAAGAGGACAGAATGGTGTAGCAGGTGCAAATATTTTCAGATGCTGCTGGTGCACATGGTTTTGGTCTGTTTTGGGATGGGAGTTGTTGTGCTGAGTCTTGGCCACCTCAGTGGTTACAGCAGGGACGGACCACAGCCTTCTTGCAGTTTTTTTTCCCTTTCTCGTGGCACTGGCAGTATGGGACAACAAGATGATTAACAGAACAGTATTGTTTCATGTGGATAACATGGCTGTGGTGGACCTGGTGAATTGACAGAGGGCAAGGGATGTGAAGGTTCTTAGGCTGCTGCGCCATTTCATGTTGGTGCACTTGAGGAACAATATTGTCTTAAGGCTGAGCACGTGCCGGCGGCAAACAATGTTATAGCTGACTCGTTGTTTGCATCATGGTGGCACCAATTTCACAGTTTTGTACCTGAAGAAGAGGACAAGAAGACTCCGGTCCCTATGGAAGTCTGGAAATAGGGGGCATGGGAGTGCTTAGGCTGGTGGAGTTGCCCAGTTAACAGCTGGTTTGGAGAGAATTTAAGGCATTTCCCGGGGAGCGTAAGAGGCCCTTGGATCAGGAGTTGGGTGACTGGGAAGGAAGGGTCATTCAATTTGTCTTGTCTCTAATGGACAAGGGTTTGTTATATACAACAATTGCAGGCAAATTGGCAGGGTTGACACTTTATGGCAAGCTTTTTTGGGTTTCGATCCGGCGGGGAGTGAGATGGTTGGTCGAAGGATAGGGGCATCAAAAGAAGAGAGAGGGATGCAACTATCTTTTAGATGCTGGGTGAAATTTTGGAATGTTTGCATGACAGTTGTTAACATGTGTTTGAGCTGGTGGTGTTTTGCCTATGCATGATATGGATTTTTTTTGGGACGTTCAGGGTGTCTGAAATGCTGGGCTTAGGGCAGGAAGTGTGGGGTGTGGTATGATGAAATACATCTGGAGTCAGGGAGGTTGGGCATTTGGTTATGGAAATTGAAAACAACTCAAAAAAGGAGACGGAGATGGATTTGGCTGCAGGAGGGCAGTGTCGCGGCGATTTGCCTGGTGAAGGAGTGGCAAACGTTTCAGGTTTAGCTGGGGCGTAGGTGTTTTTTGCCACAAGAATGGCAACAAGATCACTGAGTTTCAGCTGTTGACAGTGCTGTGTAAGGCATTAGTGAAGTTGGGGCAGGGCCCTGTTGTTTTTGGGATGCTTTCTTTCAGGATTGGTGCAGCGACACTGGCTGCAGGCTTGGAATAGGAGATGCCACGTAGGAGGAGTGGGGCAGAAACACACCTTCTGGGGTTTTCTGGGTGGCAGTAGTTGGAGAGGTGGAGAGTCAGATGTGGGCAGGTCCACCCCTTGGGGGGAGCAAGGAGGAAGTACAGGTGAATGAATATGGTTGGGTAGGATGCCTGGAGCAAGTGAAAGAGATGGTGTTTGGAGTCCATTTGGTCAAGAATGTGACAAGGACATAAGGAATGGGGGAATTGAGTAGGGGTAACGTGGAATGGAACAAATGCATAATGCCTCATGGGAAATGAATGGTGGGGAGGTCAAAGAGGGTAGAGGTTCAATATGTTAATGTTGTTTGGTTACATGTTACAATGCTTGGGCAATCCTGTCCTAATAAATGGTCTTTTGCACAATATCTGGAGTCTGGAGAATGACTGCTTCATGAGAGGGACTTCTAGAATATGGCCAAGCCTCAAGGCAGGATAACTAAAACCCCCCAGAAATCAGCAGATACTGCAGTCATTGATGGTGCTGACATTCGGGAGAACCAGATATTGTGACCTTACACTCCAAAGTCTCTGAACCTATTTTCTTTTTGATATTTTCGTACACAAAGAGACTTTAATAACTGTTGCTCCCCATTCTAATTCTTCCTACCATAAGTGACCAAATTCTGGCATTTTAGCAATTCCTTTCTATTGAATACTGCAGCAAATAACCATGTGGATCTTTCACTGTGTTTTGCTTTCACAGGCTCACACAGCAAAAAATAGCAGCAGAATATTTCACAACAGGAGATGACCAGCAGTGAAATTTCCACAGTGCTTAGTTTGTAAAAGGATAAGTTCCAGTGCCAAAGGTTGTCAGAAGGCTGCAACCAATGCTATTGAATAATGTGAGGTGCTGAATACCAAGGCTGAGTGGTCTTGTTCCACTTCACGCATCTTTCATCCCCCACCAGATACACCCTGCCCCATTATCGCATTCCTCCAGGCTCTTTTTCATGCTTGCTTTCTCCCTTTGTCACTGTTATTTCAACTTTCTCTTTTTACTTTGTTCCAACATTTGTTTCTCTTGTTTTGGGTCAAAGTTCGATGAAGAAAAAATAAGTGTTGGTCCACAAAACTGAGTGCCAGTGGTCCCCACCTGTAACCACTCAAATTAAGCACTGAATTCCTGACTCACTCATCCAGTTCATGACCTGGACAGTGCCCTTTCTTCATGTCAGCCCAATGGTAAACATCTGTCTTAGGTTTAAAACGGAGGTTCTCATTTTAAAAGGCTACTCCAAGGGTAGTCTGACAGAACACCAAACGGCGGCCTTGATGTCTTTGCATTCCCCAGAACAATGATTACTAGCTTGTAGAAAAATATAGAGTAAGTGCAAAATAAGAGGGTTGAATTGAGGAATGGGGTATCACAGTCTATTTAGTCATTATAAAATAATGTGTATTTACGTATGTTTAAGTTAGCTTAACTAGGCCGCAAATTTAATTTACTGGGTTTTTGCTTGTTTGCACAGAAGTCCATTTTACAGCTGCTGAAGAAAATGTGGCATTTTAAAGTTTCACAAACAAGTGATCCACATGCTTATTTCTGTTCTGTGTTTTTCCTGAATTAGTTTAAATGAGCTTCATTTTGGGGTGCTGTTTCTTGGGCTGTATCTACCTCTGTGCTTAGGAGGAAGCTACTTCGGGATGTTCTTGTATGTTGCAATATTCAAGGTTGTTGGTGCCTGAGCCACAATGTTTTTTCATTAATTTTAAAATAGCTTATTGTTTAGTTTACTTCAAGAGAGCAATGATATTTCTACTGCTTGTATTAATATTTATTAATGATTTAGGCGTTGCTTCAAGTAACCTATTTTATGTAGCACAATTTTTACAATGTTTATTGATTTATGTCATATATCTTTGTTACTACAGCCCTATGGTACTACCTCATGCTTTGATGAGTGTGTTGTTTTCAATTTCTCTGAAACTGATGTGTGTCAGAACCTTTGCTTGCTTCCACAAAGAATGACTTCATGACAGTCTGTTTATTTGATTTATGCGTAAAAGCCTTTCATTGCTCTTACACCAGTAGTTCCCATGCTGGATTGTTATCGGAGATTATAAATAGATTTTTCCTGCCTTTCTTAAAGAGCAGTCTTTGTGTCAGACTATTTTATGATTTAGTTTAAGCTCTGCAGTAACTTATGAACTGACCAAGGGTTTTACAGACAGGGTACTCCACCACATATATGACACATCGCCCTATCAGTAATACTCTAGCTCAAGCTCTTAGGCCCTGATTTATGAAAAGTTAGGGACACCTTTATGTCATTTGTTGACGCAAAAGCACGGCAAACTTACAAAATACAACAGCCTTCAACTGTATGTATAAAATGATACTCAACATTTAAATGATGGCTGTCTTGGCGATGTTCCTGCACAGAACATTTGGCACATGAGCAATTTTAGCTCTTTATTTAACTATGCATTACTCTTCCTACAGTTTTTCAGAAACATACAATTTTTTGAACTAATATTAGAGTAGACTGTGCCTTCAAGCCACAGACTCAGTTAAGGACTACGGAATATATTGAATGTAGATTGGCAAATGGTCAAATATAACTTTTGAAAAACTGAAAGCACTGGGTATTTTGGCTGGGTTCATGTTATTGGACTCTATCTGCACTCATTGTTTTGGACCCAGTGCTGAAGATGCCTACCATCCGCAGACCCTGCCTCCCTGTCCTGCCCCGGTCTTAAAGTAAACAAAAGAGAAGCTGCAGGCCTCACTTTGTAGAAAGTGAAACTTAGAGCTGTCTTTCTGGTGGCCTGTGGTCATGGGCCATCCAAGTTCAGGTACTTGACTACTCAGCATGAGCAACTATAATTGGTGATGTCACTGCCTGGAAGGAGTGTCATCCACACCGAGAGTAGTTCACAACTGTGTAGTGCAGTCTAATACTGCTGGTGCTAGTCTGTAGTCATGAGTCCTCTGTGACGATTCCTTGTATCTTTTACCCATCTGCACCTTGCTTAACCCCTTCTATGCATCGGATGGCTGAGAGCCACCTGACGCCACAGTGCTTGTGTGGGCAGGACGGCTCCAAGCCATCCATGCACACAGCACAGGAAATCCCTCTAGTGTGGACACCAGAGCGATTTCCTTCCGACATAAGCAGCTTCGGGAGCTGGGGAATAGCTTCCCAGCTCATGAGCGCTAATTTTGGTTTTCAGTGAAATGGCATGCTGACCTAATTTCATTGAAAATGAAATTGAAATGAGGTGTTCAGGGACTATGTCACCCCCCCCAAGTACCTAGCAGATGGGAGAAGTATGAGTGGAAAGGGGTAAATGGTATCTTTCCCTACCAGAACCCGCTTGGGGGTCACCGCAGGAGGGCGATCCCCAAGCAGGGATTCACTCCACTGGTCACCAGGGGGGAGTGGCCCATTGGGCAAGGGCTTTTGCTAACTCCCAAAATGTAAGGCACACTCACTCTTTCTGCCTTCCCAGGGGGACAGAAAGTTTACTAGGCACCTGGGATTCTTTTTTTATACGTATGGGTGGGGGCTGCTCAAAATGGGCATGCAAATGCCTCAACCTGCCCCAATATTAAAATGGAACAACCTTTCTGCCCGCCTGGGGGGTAGATGTGAGTTATTACCCCTGATCTGCCCCGAGGGAGGCAGAAAGCCCAATAAGCACCAAGGTTTTTTTTTTCATTTTTAAAGTGGTTGGGGCTGCCCACAAGGGGCTAAGTCATGCCTCCACCATATAAAAATGGGGACAAATATTTTCTGCCCCCCCCCCGGAGAGACAGATGGGGCAATAGCCCTGATCTCCCCCCCCCCCCAACAGGGTGGCAGCAAGTCCAATAGGCACCAGGGTTTATTTTTTTTTAATACGAAAGGGAGGGGGGCTGCCCAACATGGGTATGTCAATGCTCCATCTTCCAACTCTAAACACAAATGCGCAGTCTTATTGCCTCCCAGGAGGCAAAGAGAGGGGGGGTGATTACCCTCGATCTGCCCCCCCAGGGGGCAAAAAGCCACCCAGACACCAGGGACTATTATTTTGTTATTGTCCCCACATTCCCATAAGGCCACAATCCTTATATTATATTGTATTACATTACAAATACACATTTTTATTTCACAGATTAGACAGCCTAATGTATGTGTCGCTGCATTCAGGGCTTGAAGTGTGGCAGTCCTTCTGGGTTCAAACCGACTTCCAAACATGCCTCTACTGGGACATATATTGATTATGTCTTTAACTTTGAAGACAAAAACACGGATCGATTTCTGAGCAACCCATGTCAGCGAAAAAGCCCCTGCTTACATATTATGTTTTACTTCATCTTGCACTTCTTAGGAGTATTTGCTGTTTCCCGGTGTTGTGTTTCTGTAGTTTTTTTGCCATGCAACATGTGAGAATAGCACATTCTGTGAACAAAGTCACCTCTCTGTGTCTGGGTGAGTTCAGGTTGTGGCTGGGTTTCCTGGACAAAGATGATAGCGCACTCTGAAGATGAAAATGAAAGCAAATGCAAGTTTCTCATAGTGTCTGTCAGTTGATTATAAAGGTATTCAATTTCAGACTACTCACACATCCAATATTTGGGCTCTCTGCAGACCATCAAAGGAAATGGTCACATATGTGCCAAATATAGTTGTGATTCTGCAAGGAAGATCCTGTGGAACTGAAATGTCGACAGGACAAAAAGCTATTTTAGCCAATCAGAAACAGTTAGGGACAGATTTATGAAAAGTGGCGCTGCACTTAGTGCAGCGACCACTTTTCTAGTGCCCCTTAGCACCCCCCTAACGCCACCATGTGTGCACTGTATTTAATATATGGCACACCATCTCGGTAGCTAGGGAACTAGCATCAACATTTTTTACGCTAGTTTGGAACTTTGCAGGATTAGCGTAAAAAATGTTGACACTAATCCTGCAAAGCCATTGAGACCCATGGTAAACAATGGCGTGTCTCCTTTTAACACCTGCTCTGAGCAGGCATTAAAAGTGCCAAAACAAATGCCGTAAAGAAATCACTAAGATTTCTTTGCACCATTTTTCGGCCCCCCTAATGGAGAAAAGCCCCCTTTGCATGCATTATGCCTGGTGCAGGCTTAATGTTGCGCAAAGGGTTACAAAGTAGTGCAATGCATGCATTCTGCCACTTTGTAAATTTGGTGCGGCAATTTTGGCCTCGTTGGGCCACATCAGTGTAAAAAAATGACACTAATGTGGCCCAACGAGGCACTAGGAGCTCTTACATCTGCCACTTAGGGCCAGATTTACAAAGCCCTAGTGCCTTCTTGCGCCAATTAGGGTAATTTTTGTTTAGGGTAATGTGGTTCAATGAGGCAAAAATTGCAGCGCGGTTGGTGCAATGCATACATTACGCCACTTTACAACCCCTTGCACCACATTATGCCTGCAGCAGGCATAATATATGCAAGGGAGGTGTTCCGGCATTAGGTGTCCCACAAAAATGGTGCAAGGTTTCATCTTTAATGCCTGCTCAAAGCAGGAGCTAAAAGGTCGAACCCATTAAAGCCAATGGGCCTCCTTGCACTATGCTGTACTAGCGCCAACATTTTTTACGCTAGTGCAGTAAAGCGCCACAATAGCATCAAAAATTTTAACGTATTTGCCTAATTTGGCCATGGTGCGCCGGATTTTAAATATGGTGCATCCATTGTGTCGTTAGGTGGCGGTGGTTGAAGCGCAAGAAATCAGGTGCATCAGTACTGATCCTAAGGTAGGCATCCTTTGATGCTCAGGAAGTGGCTGGGCTTTTTGTTCTTTGACTGGGAGCAATGCATATCTCACCACAGGGAAGCCATTAGGGGTCAGGTGACAGTTGGGCACTAGCAGAAAAGTCTTTCGGTTTTAGACAGGAAATTGACAACTTTCTAAAAGTGTAATTTTCAAAATAGTAATATAAAATCTGACTAAACCATTAAGTTAAATATTAAATTACTATTAAAATGAATCCTTGAACCATTTTCTAGTTACTTACAAACTGGATTTAGCACGTATTAAGTGTAATTGTGTTAACCTATGGGAGAGTCATCCTTGGCATACCAAGGACCTGTAAAACATAAGATATGCGTGTCCTGCTCTTTTAATACAATGCATCTTTTAAGGTCTTCCTTAGAGGTGACTTATAAGTATTAAATAGGAAAGTTTATTTTGCCAATTCAAAATGGCATTTTAAAATGGCACACCCACGCTGTAGTGGCAGGCCTAGGGAGAGGCTTTACAGTGCTACTTTAGTGGGTGGCACAATTAGTGCTGCAGTCCACTAGTAGCAATTAATTTACAGGCCCTGGGTACACGTACCACCATATGCAACAATTGAGAGTAAATTAAATGTGCCAATCAGATGTATATCAATTTTACCATGTTTATCAGGGAGAGCACCAGCACTTTACCTCTTGTTAGCAGGGGTAAAGTGCACAGAGAGTTACAGCTAACACAAATAGGGTACAGGTTAAAAAAAATACATAAAATCCCAGGTGACCCTACAGAAAGGGCACATTTCCAACAGAAACCATTATTTTCTTTGGCCAGTGTTAAATCATCGTTCTTTTCCTTGTATGTCTCTGAGGTCTTGAATAAAGTCTCAATCAGTTATCTGTTACAGTACCTGTTTAGTATCTCATTAAGAGTTGACCGTAAAATAATGCTGTAAAACAGAAACCAGAGTTGCTAATACAACTTAGTGCAGTATTATTAAGTTGCCGTAATATACCAGTTCATCCACCAATCCATGATCATCAAAATATTTTGTACACCTATGGTCCACTTCAATTAATGACAGGACGTACCTGTGAGCCCATAAGCTAGATCTCGTTTCGTAGAACAGGACATGCTGCCCGTTAGGAGTGTGGCTACAACTAACTACTGCGGAAAGTCCACAGTATGACACATTTCTAGCAGTTGTAACTTTAAGGTTAGTATTTGGGTTGGGCAGGTGGTGGCTAGTAGGAATGTGGTGACCACCCCAAAAACTGTTGTTTTTGTGGTTATTCACAAACCTACCCGAGGTTTTCCTCACAAAATGTGCGTGCAATCCGTGCAAGTTTCCCCAGAGCATTCAATTGTAAGGTGCTGCAGACAAGAGATTCCTTCACATAAACATATTTTTCACTTGAAGGGAAAAAAGTTAAACTTTATAAGTACATTTATACATTTCAGCAATACTTACTTTGGCGGGCAATTCACTGGAGCAAGAGGACTGGAATGTAAGTATGCCTAAAACATGCATGCAAAAAATGAAATCTGCGTATATTTCAAGGTGTAAGTCTGGGAAGTGTTGTGAATATACCTAAGAATGTTGGCAACATACGAGCAAAGTCACTACATTTCTTTGATGAATCATATCTTTGTTTTTTATGTCTACCTGATGACATATAGAAAACCTCAGATATTATTTATCCTATGGTTGCGATACATATGTTTGTGTGACTATTCCTTGTTGTGTCATGTTCTTGATATGATCTAAAAAAATAATTAAATAAATAAATCATGTTTATGTGATATGTATCTTTTTTCTGTGGTAAATTCATTCACGAGCACAAGGATGTCTACCCCGTTTTATTCACTTTTCTTTCAGGTGCTCGAAATATTGGTCATGACAATGACAAAAAAAGAAATCTGTTATTTCGCGAGATAATTTGCAGCACGTTTACCTTTAATACTTTCCAAACTTTAGTTGAATTGCGTTTTGCGAACGTCATAAAAAAGGAGAGCTCCGAGTAAGGACTTTTCTTAACAATAAATATTGATGGTTCTACTATTTTTGTAATTTACCACTGTCAAATGAAAATAAATAACTTTTCAAGGACTTCAATTTCCCACATTGCCGGATCAATGTAATTTAGAGAAGAAAGTACAGTACATTCGTTGTCTATATATTCATCACATATGACAATTACTAAATCGTTCATCACACGATTCTGAAAACAATCCTTGCTGTACCTCCTCCAGAATTATTTCTCTATTTTTAAATTTCGGGAATCCTGCTAATGGGTGAGGGAGGGTTGAACACCAAGCTTGCAATACAACAAAGTCAATGAAATAAAATTCAGCGTAATAAACTAAACCGAAATTAAGACAGTGATTGTTCATACGAAGGGGGCTTCGAGTATGAAGTCATAGAAAATAGCTCAGCCTCAAAGACCATTGATTTTTAAGTTTGTGCGGGTATTTGCTTGATGCAATTGCAATTTAGCACTGAGCACGAGAGCCTTTAAAACGGTCAGTAAAAAGTAAATTATTTGACAACATCTTTTGCGTTGCATTGTATGGCATTGTGTTGCACGAGCTCTAGCACATAACTTCGGTAGAGGAGGGCCTCAGTCTGCACTTTAATTCAAAGAAAATTGTGAAGGCTGCTTGTGCCTCGTTTGTGCTGGTGATGGACATTAGTTCTCAATTTTGGGGAACGTGACTTATTTTTTCGTCATCAAACTTCGTCCCAGATCAAGAGATAAAAAGAAAAGAATGGGTCCGACAGACTATTCCAAATTTTAAATGTGTGTGACAGAGTGAAAGATCTCTAATGTGAGACTGCACTCATTTACCTATTTCCACACTAAAATGTCTCACCTAATAGAGGAGTCACAAACTATACATACATGAGGAGCACCTCCTGCCTCGTTGCCAGAAAACAGAGGCAAGGAACTTGATAGACTTTTGATTATGAACCTGGGACTGTTATCCTCGTTGGTTCACTGTTTATTTTTTAAACTAGGCGTGAGGTTTCAGCATAAAAAATAATGATTACTTGTTAACCCATAACCAGTTCTAATGGTTTTCACTCCTAATCTACCACGCACTCCCACACCCTCTTCCCATTGTAGGTGCAGGGCACTAGTTGACTGCTCTACCATTGGCATGTTTGAGTAAGTATAAGATCTCCTGCAAATAGCACCCTCTGCGGGCCCACTAGGCGTTGCAGCACACTCCCAGCGAGGAGCACAGCCTGATGAAGAAGTATGCCATCTTGGTGGGTATGGGCTTGTGCATCCTATACGCCTTACCCTCTGTGTCTGACCACTTTACTCTATCTGTGAATCAACACCAATGAGGTATGAAGACCACTCATCAGAACAGCACCCCTGATCATGTGACATTATCCCGCCTAGGCCAGACAGTGTGCTAAGTGCTAAACTAATGTGCAGGCTCATCCTCTCCCCACCCCCTCAGAATGAAAGAAGGAAGACTGTGAAGTTAGGAAAGCAGTGACAAAGAAATAAAAACAGGCATACAAAAGAATCTGTAAGTGTGAGATAAAGAGACTGGCGGTGTAGTGTCGTGGGAAAAAGAGTCAGAAGGTGGAATCTAGACTAGTCTGCCTTGGCATTCAACAACTAATGCATTTGGTAGGGACGGTGGAGGGCTCCTAAGAAAACCTATTGGCCACTTCACTTATTTTCTTGACATATTAAGCAGTTGTCATGATCACCCTGAGTCTAAGCAGTTTGCAAAGAGATAGGCTAATTTGCAGGCTCAGCAACCTCCCAGGTGTCTCTGCCTTACTTAATGTTTTGCTAGTACTGATAGAGGTCGGATGATATACTAATATACTAATTTTGTTACTTCATTTAGAATACCTCTTGGCAATTCCTGTAATTAAAAGTTGGTAGCTGACCTGTGCTAGAAAATACAGTAAAGTATAATGGATGACATCTCATGTTACTGGCTGGACCGGTCATCTGTGGCAAAACATGCTTTAGTGGATGTTTATGTAACTGGCAGACCTGAACCATGTGGATCATCACTTGAGGCTTTGACAGTAGGTGTATGATTGTGCAGAGAGCTATTTTGGGTGGAACAGGATTGTAAACTGCTGTTGGGAAGTTATCATTTAGAGAAGTATTCCTGGGCATTTGTGGTTCGTTTGGAAGATCTTAAGTGTATGGGTTTCTCCCAATAACTTTTATTCCGTCATAATTCTGGAAATCCCGCAATAGTACACAGATAGAGTGTAAATATGCAGTCAGTACTGGACACCACTTAATATAACCCGCATACTAAATGAGGGCCAGTGATTTATGTCTTCTGACAAATTTGGTTCTGATAGTGCAGGGCCACACACCATTTTTTGACAGACCTATACCATGATTTTTGCTGCGTGGAGAGCTTTCAGCATGTGCATACTATTGCCAAAATTGGATGAAACTTTCACTGAAGGCTGATTTTATTTCCATTCATTGCATTTGTGCACCTTTTTCGTCTAAAGAAATATACAGTCAGTCAGTAAAAAGAACTATATTTCGGCTACAAGAGCCACAAAAGTACAGCAACAATAAATAATTACACAGAATTAAATAAAATATGTAAGTACACGTGATTAGATAAAATAATAAAATTAAATACAATTGAATACACTCCCAGAGTAAGTTTATACATTCTTGCTAAAACCATTATTCAGTTAGAAGTTTCCCTCTGACAATCCAACTTGCCCCAAGGAATTTGGCAACAGCAATCACTAACATAGGGCAAGTGTCTGATCTAAGAATTCGGAGAGCTAAGTCAGACCTGCGAACTGCCATCAGTCTACAAGCTGGGGCCAGCCATTTCCTGCATGAGGCAGTGTATGCAGGGCAGACAAATAGGACGCGAGGGAGGTTTTCAATGGGTGCTTTACAAGCTGGGCGTTGTTTCTGCATGTGACCAGTGACTAGTATATAGTCTTAATGGCAGGGTGCCAATACGGAACTGGAAGTACAACTTCCCTTCTCTTGGCACCGTGATTATGTCCGAGAAAGCCTCATATTTGAACGTCTCTTTTAGGTTGGTGAAGTCACATGATAGTTTAGAGTGAAGAGTGACCCTCATGTCTTCAGAGTCTACCATATGCCAGTACAATTTTTTAAGATCACTTTTTGAAGGAAAGGAAGTAGTGGTTGGGGAATCCCAAAGTTCTCTAAGTCCAAGAGAGGAAAGTAGCACCTTGATGTGTCTGAGCCAGGGGATACTATGAGAGTGGTCAGCTTCTAAGATGACCTGCAGGGCTATAGTAAAGGAGGCAAGCTCCAGGGTGGTCCAAAGACACCACCAATACAAGAGGCGACTTAGGAGGGCTTTGTGGTCAATGCGTTTCATGCCTAGGTCTTTAAAAAGGGGAAACAGTGGAGTACTTGGCGGGAGGGACACTAAGGCGGTGATTCTAACCGCGGCAGGCGGCGGTCGCCGCCCGCCATGCGGTTACCGCCAAATGACCGCACCGCGGTCACAAGACCTCAGCGGCCATTCTGGCTTTCCCGCTGTGCTGGCGGGCGACCGCCAAAAGGCCGCCCGCCAGCACAGCGGGAAAGACCCAGCAACGATGAAGCCGGCTCAGAATGGAGCCGGCGGAGTTGCTGGAGTGCGACGGGTGCAGTAGCACCCGTCGCAAATTTCAGTGTCTGCTAGGCAGACACTGAAATTCTTTTTGGGGCCCTCTTAAGGGGGCCCCTGCAGTGCCCATGCCATTGGCATGGGCACTGCAGGGGCCCCCAGGGGCCCCGCGGCACCCCCTACCGCCATCCTGTTCCTGGCGGGAGACCCGCCAGGAACAGGATGGCGGTAGGGGGTGTCAGAATCCCCATGGCGGCGGAGCGCGCTCCGCCGCCATGGAGGATTCTCAAGGGCAGCGGAAAGTCAGCGGTACACCGCCGACTTTCCGTTTCTGGCCGCGGCTGAACCGCCGCGGTCAGAATGCCCAGCGGTGCACCGCCAGCCTGTTGGCGGTGCTACCGCGGTCATTCGCCCTGGCGGTTTTTACCGCCAGGGTTAGAATGACCCCCTAAATTCCTTAAGAAATTATTTTCAGAAACCTTTCTTTCTTGGGCTTTGGCATAGCCCCAAAGTTCAGCCCCGTAGAGGGCTGAACTTACTGCCTTGGTTTCATATATCTGGATTGCGGGCGTATTGGTTTAGTATGTGAGAGGTTAAAGTCCTTTATTAATACCCCTGTTGTTTGCTTTAACTTCAGTGCTTGCTTTGCAATATGTGATTTCCAAGACATTTTTTCAGTTAACATTATGCCCAGGTAACTAAAAGTGCCAACCTTTTCAAGTGGAGTTCCCTGGAGAGTGAACTTTTCCTCTAAATGATCTGTGTGGATTAAGTGTCATCAATTTCGTTTTAGAGGCATTGATTTCAAGTCCCAGTGTGGAGCAAAATTCCTCAAAACACACAAGGAGTTTACGTAATCCACTTGGGGTCTTGGATATCAGGAGTGTATCGTCTGCAAAGAGCAGTACCGGAATTTTCTGTGTGCCTAGCGATGGTGCATCAGCCTCCAGCCTGAGTAAAGAGGGGACGATATCATTTATATACAGAGAGAACAGGGTGGGGACAAGGACACATCCTTGCCGCACATCCCTTGACACCTGAATTCTGTCAGTTAGCTGCCCCCTATCGTCCCACCTGACACATGCATAGTTACCCTCATGGAGCCGAGTTAGTAATACAAGAATGTGCTCTGGGATTCCCATTAGGGAAAGAACTTCCCTCAGCTTGTTACAGGGTACTAAATTGAATGTGGATTTCAAGTCCACAAAAGCAACATACAGGTTCCCTTTACCAATAAGAATGGTTTTCCAGTATAAGAGCAGAAACCTGAGGACTTGCTCAGTGGTATTTTTTTTGCGAAAACCTGCCTGGAGGGGGCTAAGGATGTTGCGTTCCGTCATCCAGTCTTGAATTTTTCCCAGAAGGCAACGACAGAACACTTTCAGAGTCTATTACGCTAATTGGCCTATAATTATTGGGGAGGCTTCTGTCCCCTTTTTGAAAATTGGGACAACAATGGCCCCCTCCCGAGACTCAGGGATTGGCGCCCCATATGCTATTGCATTCGCTATGATGGTGATATATCTTGACCAGATTGCTATCTCAGTAAAAAATAGGTCTGCTGGAACACCATCCGCACCAGGTGCCCTACCACGCTTTAGAGAGCCTAAAGAGTATGCTATGTCCGCTTGGGAAAATAGTTGCAACACTGGAGGGGTAGGTGTTAGGGTAATATTTGGACAAGTGTCCTTATGTAGAGAGTTAGAACTATCATGGTTGTAAGAATACAACCCACTAAAGCGGTCTACCCAGTCCTTTGGCGCAATATTAGTTGTAATGTTCAATTCACTGTTTGCAGGGCCGCGGGCTGCCAGGGACCAAAATGTGCTGCAATTCCTCTCTTGTGCAGCTTCACTAAGTGCAGCCCACCACTTGACATCTTGTTCACGTTTAGCTTTGTTGATAGCTGATTTGTAAGACTTTCTGGCTGAGCTAATTGAATTTACATCCTTAGATTTATTAGCTTGGATTAAACGCTTGCTTGAGGAGCGGCATTCTTTGTTAAAACAGCGATGCCTCCCCTTGAGCCTTTTACTATCAGAGGCTATGTCAGCCGAGAAGAGGGCCTCAATACCCTTGAAACATGAGGTGTAAGTTAAGCTTATTTCCTCTTTGGGGATTGCGGAGCCCTCCTCTAAGCCCGTCAATGTGGTCCTCAAGGTGTTGTTACCAGTGCCGATGAGTGTAGGTCGAGCCAGAACCCGGTTCCACTTTAGGTGGCATTTGTCATTAACCTGACTGATTCCCTTTGGTGCTTTAACTGAGGTGTTGATCATGGACAGGTGGTTGCTCAAAGCTGACAAGTGAACTGAGAGAGGATTATGGTCACTTTCAGATCTCTCAATAACCATCATGTCAATGACTAAAGGCCATAATCTTATGTTGACTAGACAATAATCAATTCTACTGGTGTGGTTAACTTTGTTATACGTGTGACAACCCTTTCCGTCTGATTTGTTCTTTCCATTGAGTGCCCTAAGTCCAAATTTCATAGTCAATGAATTTACTTGAACAGCAACTTGTGACCACTTTTTAATGTGCGGGATATCCAGGGCAGGGATAGACCATACCTGATCCTCCTCGTGGGTGGACCCAAGATCGTCCCAGTCAAGAGGTTAAAATGTGACGTTAAAGTCACCTGCCACAATAATTTTGTAATGCCGGGGACAGTTTTGCAAAAATGCCTCCAGAATGCAGAGGGTTTTGGAAACCCAACCCCCCCAACCCCTCTGGTATAGATGTTAAAAATAATCACAACTGCATCAGCACCAAATGATAGGCGAAGACCTAGCAGGTTGGGGGAATCAATGGATAGCTGAGAGATATGGTAGTTTAGAGATGTTCTAGTCCAAATAGCTAGACCCCCAGAGGGCCAGCCCCTGGTACTGGGCAGAGCAGGAATATTAAAGTTGGAATAGCCAGTTCGAAAGAGTGGGTCGGTCGACCATGTCTCTTAAAGAAGACATATGTTGTGTTCCTCAATAAAGGAGATGAAGGACGGGAGGGGGAGGATAGATCTCAGATCTGCCACATTCCATGAGACAAGTCGTACCCCGGTGGTTGAATGGACAGCCCTGTCCACTGACATATTTGAGAGTTTGGTTACCAGAGGGTGGTTTAACAGGTGAGGTTGCTTGGGAGGAGAGGGGTCGTCATCACTATTGTCCAGCGATTCCTGTATCGAGTAATGATAACCATCAGGGGGACCTGACCTGTGCCTAGGTGCAGTATTCTCATGCTTTGCTATCTGTAATAAGTGAGATTCACGGACGAAATATACAATGTTATCATGGCTATGCAATGGATCACGGGTGGACTGGTAGGATCTGTAAGGAGAAGGAAAGTAAGTGCTTGCAGAGGCAATATTGGGGGCTACAGCCAGACCAGAGACATTTGTTTCATGTAAGTCGGGGGAAGGTCAACATGTATTTCAGATGATGCTTTAAGTCAATCATTCTCGCTAAGAGCAGATGGATTACCTGTTGGGAAGTGGATGGAACGAGCCCTGCAGTATACAGGTGGACTAGGATATTTGAACTGGATACAGGATTGTCCTAGAACACTTGTCCTTGCATCCAGGGCCACCAGGTTGTTCACCATACTCCTATCCCTAAATGTCAACTGTAGAATGTCAAAGTGTGTGCCTACTTCGGGTCTTCTTATTGTATCAAATATATCCTCACATTTTACAGAGTAACAGCCTCTTACGTGGTGAATCCAATGAATTGCCTTATTCCTAATGGAATCTCCCCTTCTCTTTGTGCCAGTGGGTGTAGCTTAGGAACATTGACCATTAGAGCAGTCCTTGTAGATTGGAGTCGGTCAGTGATGGGTTGTGCAGTGTATTTGGGGACAGTATTGCTTGTGGATTTTATAGCTTGATAGCAGGCATCAAATGCCTTCCCTGTGCCTAAGCTATTGGGTGGGGTTGCCTGATCAGATTTCTTGATCTTAGCATCAGCTAGAGATTGGTCAGCACAACTATTTACTAGCGTTGTGGGCAATTTCGTCATGGTACCGGAATGGTTTGGCATTGGATTGCGGTAATGATTTATGGAAGTCGTTGTGTCTGGAGAAATTAGCTGCTTGACTATTGCAATTATGGAATTAACCATAGACTTAAGTTCTGACTCCTCCATCTTTAAATCTTGTATGAATACCATCTTGACTGGGCTGAGTGCTCATTTACATCTACTGACCCACCCACCCTGATGCATGGATCAGGGTCGTCCTATGAGTCTGAGATATTTATTAAAAGGGAAAAGGGGTTGATGCACTGAATAGGGTCACTGGAATCAGTTGGAGGCTTATCCGCTGATAATGGGGGCGGGTGCCCTGTGGAGGCTATAACCTGTTGGCCGCGTTTTACAAATATGTCAACAATTTTCTTGTTACCAGCGCCCTTCCTAACAGGGGAGCACTCTCCGCCAGTTCCGTTGGGACCGCTGTCCGAGAAGGAAGTTAAGATTCCTTCACATTCATCAAGAAGGTTGTCGATTCTGTCCATAACACAGTTATTGCGGTCATGCTTATGTCTCTTCCGCTTAGTTTGCAACACCGCCCCTACCCCATCCTCTATTGCTTTCCTTTTGCCCATTGAACTATGGTTGATGAATAAGTG
The DNA here is from genome assembly GCF_031143425.1 of Pleurodeles waltl. Taxonomy (NCBI): domain Eukaryota; kingdom Metazoa; phylum Chordata; class Amphibia; order Caudata; family Salamandridae; genus Pleurodeles; species Pleurodeles waltl. The sequence continues at coordinate 609,685,036 of NC_090448.1, read as the reverse complement.
TACTATAAAAAGTTAGTTCAATGATACACCTACAAGAAGGAACAATAGTGGCAAGAGTCAACAGTGCCTGCTTACAAAAAATGTTAGGGGGGTGGCCCAGCCCAGCCTCCTCTGGGCTACGACAGGCGTGGACGGGCCCTCCCTTAGCCCGGGCTTCGGACGGGTGCGTCCCGCGCAGCGAAGTGCCCCCACATGCTATATAGCGCTTGTTGGTCTGATCAAGTGGATACAGGTGCTGGTAAGATGGGCGCCTCCTGGGGCCACAAAGCAGTCTGGGATATGTAGTCCCTTTCAAAGTTCCAGGCACGTTGCGCGCCGCGAAGTGCCCCACGCGCTATATAGCGCTCGTTGGTCTGATCAAGTGGATGCAGGTGCTGGTAAGATGGCCCCCTCCTGGGGCCACAAAGCAGTCTGGGATATGTAGTCCCTTTCAAAGTTCCAGGCACGTCCCGCACTGTGAAGTGCCCCCATGCGCTATATAGCACTCGTTTGTCTGATCAAGTGGATGAAGGTGCTGATTAGATGGCCGCCTTTCTTGGGGCCACAAAGTAGTCTGGGATATGTAGTCCCTTTAAAAGTTCCAGGCACGTCCTGCGCTGCGAAGTGCCCCCACGCGCTATATACCGCTCTTTGGTCTGATCAAGTGGATGCAGGTGCTGGTAAGATGGCTGCCTCCTGGGGCTACAAAGCAGTCTGGGATATGTAGTCCCTTTCATAGTTCCAGGCGCGTCCCGTGCCGCAAAGTGCCCCACAGGAAATATACACATATTTAGACTTGCTGAAGACATTTAATTAAGGTATACTAAGAGGAGCATGGTAAACTGGTAAGGAAGACTAACAGTGCCCTGTGGAAAATACAGAAGAAGTAGAGGGTAGGAGAGCAGACTTAGTAAGAGACTTTAGAAGCAATTCTGGTAAAGGAGAAAACATCAAGAGGAAGCACTAAGGACCATTGAGGAGTAAGGCAAAATTTAGAACAGAGATGTGAGAAATCCCTTGTGCGTGCATAAAGCCACAAAAACTTATAAAAAGTATAGTGTGAAATGTGGTTTGCTGGTATCTTGCAAAAAAAGTCGCACACAAGCGCCGCATAAGAGTGGTCCAAGCATAAAATAGCTCTCCATAAGATATTTTGAGCTTCAGCTAGAGAAAGTTTCTGTTTGAACCATTCTCCCTCAGGCAAAATTTACTCAAAATTGTATAATGTGATACTTGGTAGCATGTTTGCAAAGGTTCACCTAGCATGAAAGTTGTGAATTCTGGATTCTAAAAGATCATAGTTAAAATTTCATCCACACCTAGTAGGGACAAAATATGCAATTTACAGCATAAACAGTTTCTAGAGACAGAGGTGGTGCTGACTGCATCACGGGTACATTTAAAAACAATGAACAGAAGATGACAGTGGACATAAGAATGACAGAGAAGCCTGTCGACAATTACACAAGAGAGAGGCATATGGCCAATGGGTGGAGGGCAGAAGAGGAAATGGATAGAAGAAATGAATACAGACTGAGATGTGTAAAGAGAATTGTGAAGAAAGCGAAGAGTAATAGAACAGTAATAATGCAGATGGGAGATGAGATGAGAAAGGAAAAGTATCTTGCCTAGTTGAAAATTGCACTTGAATCTTGCACTGAAAAATAATTTCAATTGGCTCCTACAGATGCCAGTTTGTGCCAGGGGAGCATTACTACAATGTGATTCCAGTGATGACTTGTCCATGCGTATTGTGTCTACCCCTGATCCAGCCAGTAAATGGAGTTTCCCATCTAATAACTATTGTTTTTTCCAAATACATCCAAAGAATTAAGCTGTATCCATTACAGGCCAATACATATGTTGCAGAGGCAAAGTGGTGGTGATCCTGTGCACCCATTCATCCTTTCTGAAAAAAAAAGTCCTAGATTTCTCTATTAGGTAGATCATCTTCCTTTAAATTTTTAAAAGTATAGTCTAGAATCTGTTTCCACCTTCACACACACACATAGGCTCTACAATTTTACTTTGACCACAATAAAGAGGGTAGAATACTTGCAGGATGTTATCCCATCCATGATGGAAATGGACAATTAAAATAAAATGTTTCCATAAACATTTTCCACTTAATGCTCCCCTGCATCTCTTAGAACTTTCAAGAGGTCCCCCTTTCTGAATACCATGGGCTCATGTTCAACCAGAGATTAAGCAGACTCAGTCACTTTGTGATACCATTTGTATTTTACTTTCAATGACTTATGCCAGCTGTATTCTACAACAATTACCTTTGCTGTTCCATCACCGGAGGCATGACGACTTTTGTTCAGCAGTTCACATTGTTAACATGAGTTATGCCATTGAAACAAGTAGAGGTAAGCTTGCTGTACTCTTTACATTTGTAGCCTGATACCAATGTTTGGGACGCGACAGCATGTGAAAGTCACTTACACTTGTATTGTATGTATGTAAGGGTATTTATATGGCGCAATACAGATTTTAAAAAATGGAGCACCGTAATGAAAATTACCAGTAAGTAATTGACATTATCCACAGGTCCCTCTAGTCCTTGCTCCATTCATCCCAATATGGAGATATATCTATCTCCATGACAGAAAAAGAACATGATGAATGCTGGATCCCCTAGTGTAACCCCTCCCTTTGGGAGTAATTATAGAGTACTTACCTAGCATTCCTCCTTTACTACCATGCCTGAGAACAGAAGGCTGGCTGACGGTGGGCAGGGTGTGATGTATGGGACGAGGACAACAGGACCCGGAGTAATGAAGATTACCGGTAAGTAATTGATATTATCCACAGGTTCCTCTAGTCCTTGTCCCATTCATCACAATATGGAGACTACCCAATCTTCCAGAACCAGCCTTCTTAAAACCTGGAGCCAGCAGAAAAAAAGAACCACAAAAAGGGAGACCATATATAAAATGCAGTAACCCAAACAGGGATTTATTGAATAGTGAAAAAAAAACCACAAAAGCAGGTCAAGAACAGATCGCCCTCTGAACCCCCAAAATTAGTATCATCAACCAAGACATTCTGCAAAACGATAGTGCCTGATAAAATTATTAAAATATGCTCAGGTAGCAGCCCGGCAGATTTCATGAATGGACACCCCCTGAAGCTCAGCTTAGGAGGCTGCCATCCCCCTTATAGACCTGCGTTGGACCCCCAGCAGGAGAGGGAACCCCCGACACAGAATAAGCAAGCTCAATAGTTTGCTTGATCCACCTGCTGATAGATATTGAAGAGGCTTTATCACCCTTAAAGGCAGCTCCAAAAGACACAAAGAGAGACTCTGATCTTCAGAAAGTCCGGGTACAGTCCAAATACACAGTAAAGCCCATTTCACATCCAACAAGGACCAATCCACCTCAGAGACATCCTCATCACCTGCCACCAAAGCTGGCAAAACCACTTACTGAGTACAATGAAATTGGGATTGGACCTTAGGGACAAAGGAAGTGTCAAAATGCAACACAACTCCTTCCGCCGTAAAGGACCGAAAGGGTTCCCTGGCCTCTGGGGTGCTCAACTCCCCCACACATGATGCAGACATCACTGCCACCAGAAATACCACCTTAAAGGTGACAAACTTAATGTTATCAACCTCCAATGGCTCAAAAGGAACACAGAACAAGGCTCTCAGAACTAATAGTAAGTCTCAGCAAGGAACAAAGGGCTTCAGCACCAGATGCTCTAGAGAAAAACTCCACAGTAACCAAACCACCTAATCATCCACATCCTGCAGATTCCCCCAAAGAGATCGGAAGGCCTTAATTGCAACCCATCGTTTGCGCAACGTGGACACACCCAATTGTTTTTCAAAAGCACCTCACAACAATTGAAGGACAGTGGACAGGGAACACTCCAGTAGAGACACCCCCATTGGCTCACACACTTTCTGGAAATTACCCCAAAGGCAATTATAGGACTGAAGAGTTGCTGGCTTCCCAGATCGCTGAACAGCCACCACTAGATGCAGTGGGTAGACCGTTACTTTTCAGCCCCCTACTCTCACCTTCCACACCAACAGGTGCAGACTCCGGATCCAGAAAGAGGAATGAACTGAGAGGAAACAAAGAGCAAGGAATCTACCAAGGACCCTAGATTGCCATCAGTTTGAAAGTGTGAAACCACAACCTCTCGGGCCAAAAAAGGAATCACGAAAATCACCACCTGTGATTTCCCCCTCAACTGATTGAGAAACTAGGTAATCAAGGAAACTGGAGGAAATGCATAAAACAGGCAATCTGCCCAGAGAATCTTCAGGGCATCCACTGCAAATAAACCATCATGGAACCGGCAGCTGCACCAGCAGGAGCAGCTCTCTCTATTCCTCTGTCCGTTCTATCGCAAGACAGAAAAAAAACAGGAAGAATACTGGGTAAGTACTCGTTCTGAACTGTCTGAGGGAGGGGGGTGGGGTAGGGGACCCAGCATTCCTTGTGTCCTTTTTTTGTCGTGGAGATAGATATATCCCCATATTGTGATGAATGGGACAAGGACTAGAGGGACGTGGGAGTAATTTAGTTGGGATTTTGCACATTCATAACTACTTCACATTTCATATGCTTGTAATTTCTAAGCCATTTGTCCAGAGTCACATGATTTTTTTTATCAAGCACTGAAGATGGGATTGGAGCCGGTTCTCTAGAATGCAACATCAGCAGCTCAGCCACTAGACCAAGGGTGTGTAGAATTATTTTATTTAGTTTTTTGTATTAATGGCAAATTATGGGACAATTGCACAAACGTATCCAGAATTACAGAACATGCACATCCATCATTTAGCGCTATATTTGAGTGCAAATTATTTCTTGCCCCAAAGCACATTTGGCAATAAAAAATTGCATGAACAACACAAATGGCGTGCGCAACAGACATCTGATGCTCACCATTCATGTTATTCCTGTGTACTTGTGGTAAAATTTTGCCATGATCAGCACATAGTTATATAACATGGCGTAATGGAATAATTTCAGGAATTCCTCACAATAAGCTCTTGAATGCCGTTTTCGTACTATGGTGAGAAAACCAAGGACACAAAATAGCATCATTCTAAAATGCATCATGACCCAGTCCTAGGTCTGCTGCAAAGACTCAATATCTTCAACAAAACGTTAGGCTGGAGGACATAACAAACAGATGATTTTGCACATTGATAGTACCTGCTGGCATATTTTTCTCTCTACAGTCAGTATTACATACACCCAATGTGTCATGTTACCTTGAATCTCATTGGTAATGTTCTATTTTCATTATGTACAATTATATGTACATGATGTTTTAATACACATGCATTGATATTTTCTACACTCACGTGCATACTTCATTGAAAGTGAAGATTAATTATTGCAATAAATGACTGCAAATAAAAGTAGTAACAAGATCATATTTTGAGTTGCAGAAGAAAAAAATGCTTAAATCTAAAATGATCCCTGATTACTAGAGAGTGCTAAAATTGCATCTCATCATTAAATAGTATGGAAGATAGGGTCAGATAAATTTAGATGGGTTCAGTCAGAAGATAACAATTTACTATAAAGTTAAATGTGCAGTGTAGAGTAGAATTTGCATGTTTATAGGAGCAGGGCTAAAAATACCTAGAGAAAAATCTTAAAACTCTTAATATTCTTAGGTGAAAAGACGAAATTAAAAATAATCTGTACGCAGGATTGCCTCCGTTTAACACACCTTTTTAAAGTGACAGTGAAGCACACTGACCAAAATATTTAGTAGGTTCAGGGATCAGCACCAGATTGCTGAGACAACAGTGTTCAGTCAAGTAAAGGTACTGACTGACCGGCAGACGTTTCTGGAGTACTTTTGGGCTAGCTTTAAATCTCATAAACGTTTAAAGTGTGAGGGAGCAAGTTTTCAAAATGTTTTAACTCTACCCTGCTTTCACTGTCTTCATTTGAATTTGAGAGGTGTGCCTGCATTTTTAGCTATTGTTCAACCTGGCCCTTTTTGCAGGGTCATCCCCAAACGTTTTGGCCCCTCTCCTCCTACTTTTCCTGACCTGTTTGTGTTGGCTTTAGGACTCTGGGCACATAACTCCTGCTGTTGGTCAACTGTTTAAAGGTTTCAATCGCCACAATAAAAATCCATATTTGCCTGTGGTGGCCCCCACCAGAGTAAAAAAGCCATATTTCAGATCCCAATACCAGCTAATAGTGTCATACGGACGCACTGGTCCTGCTCCTTGTAGAGTTGTATCTAGAAAAGTAACTCACTACTCCAAAGCCTATGAGTCAATCCTAACGGAGAAATTAATCTTGATCTACAGATTTATCCACTTGAGAGCAAATCTTAGTTATACAGATGTCTGATGTGACCCATTGTACTTTTCATCTTCCTGAAGACTAACCAATAGCAATGCTACTACCTATGGCTGGACAAAACCTCTGGGGCGCCATATAATGAGCTTGGGTGCTAATTTAAGACATAGGCCCTCATTCTGACCCTGGCGGTGTCTCACCGCCAGGGCAGAGGGCAGAGGAAGCACCGCCAACAGGCTGGCGGTGCTTCCGGGGCATTCTGACCGCGGCGGTACAGCCGCGGTCAGAAACGGGAAACCGGCGGTGTCCCGCCGGTTTCCCGCTGCCCTGGGGAATCCTCCACGGCGGCGCTGCTTGCAGCGTCGCCATGGGGATTCAGACCCCCTTACCGCCATCCTGTTCCTGGCGGTGTTCGCCGCCAGGAACCGGATGGCGGTAACGGGTGATGTGGGGCCCCCTAACAGGGCCCCACTATGATTTTCAGTGTCTGCCAAGCAGACACTGAAAATCGCGACGGGTGCAACTGCACCCGTCGCACCCCTTCCACTCCGCCGGCTCCATTCGGAGCCGGCATCCTCATGGAAGGGGGTTTCCCGCTGGGCTGGCGGGCGGCCTTCTGGAGGTCGCCAGCCAGCCCAGCGGGAAACTCAGAATAACCGCGGCGGTCTTTTGACCGCGCAGTGGTATTCTGACGGCGGGACTTTGGCGGGCGGCCTCCGCCGCCCGCCAAAGTCAGAATGAGGCCCATAGTCTAGGGCATGTTTTTTTGGTATATAAAAATGTAGAGTTGTTTTGGAGGTACTTTAGCAGTGATAACTGTTTTATGCATACCTCTAATGGAATATATTTTTTAAAAATAACAGTGTTTGATGAAATCTGTAAGGGAAGATAAACTAACTCAACAGAAGAGAGCCCAACAATAGCAACAGAAAATGTATAGAAAATGCTGTTGATGATTTTTTCAACAGCAGCACTACAAAATAATGCAACATAACACAATACTAACACAACAAAAAAGCAACTGAACGCAACATAATACATCACAACCAAACAGTAAGAAGAGGGTACTAAAACATCACACTTCACACTGATAAAACAACAAACCACCAAAAAAGTGACTAAAACAGCACTGTTCTATACAAGCACACAACAACATATTACAACAACCCCTTAAGTAAGTCAGTATGTTTATTTCATTTCAGTAATTAAAACCATAGCTTTATACAACACAGTGCAATGGATTGAAAACATATAGAAAAACAGGGATCATGGAAATGACGGGCTGCATTGTCCAGGGACGTTTATAAACTAAAACTTTAACATAAAGGCCGGGGTGAGGTTGAGGCAATGGTCGTGTATTGGTTTTCAGAATTTAATTGTACTGTCGAACATTCTACTCCAGAACTCCTGATTTTCCCCTGCAGCAGTACAGAAGGGTTAGTGAAAAACTACTCATTTAAAGTGCATAGAGCACATAGTCATGAGGGGCTGGTGCAGATTGCCGTAACGCTGCATGATGCTCATATCGCTTAAAATGTTTTTAGGGGTTCCTCTTATGTTCTCCCTTCCCTTTTCCCAGACTAAAGTGCAAAAAAGTTTGTGCACAAATTTGCTATATAGTGCAGGGAGAGAATAATACTATGGAGTAGGTGGTATGATGAGCATGCATTCATATTATCTTCTTTCCTTGCGTGATAATTAGTTTCTCTATATTGCCCTATATTGACTCGTCTAGGTGCCAATATAAAGTGCAGACCTGTAGGTGCAAAATTCGCCATAGAGTGTAAGGATAAATTTGAACTCTAGGGCATGTAATATTGCTATGAACATGTATTCGTGCTCCTTTATGTCTCCACAGCTGTTGTAAGAGCTTTGGCTGTCAATACCCTGTCTGCTTTTGTAATACATTTTATAAAAGCTGCAATCACTTGGGGGCTTTCGCTCTACAACATCACCATATAAGAGCACACAACCAACACAATAGCACACAGCCACAAAATTATAGCAATAGAAAACAAATTCATGCCAAAACAACAACATACCACAACAACACAAAAAACACAATTGCATTTCTGGACGTCTGGTATTTAGGACTATTTAGCACCAAGGTCTCTTGTATGAAGCAAACTTTTTGACGGACAGCATTTGTCAATAATTGGAAAGATGTTGGTAGATAACACTTGACCGTGGTAGGCCTTGCCCCTTCCCCACTTTCTACAGGCTCACTGTCCCGTGAAATAGTTGCTGCAAATCAATTTCAAGCTGTATAGAGGAACTTCCCAAAGCCGTTTTTCCCCCCCCGGTTATCTAAAATGTCAATACATTGCTGACAGGTCTGCTGGAGACGATGCAGAAATTAAGTCCCATATTTACAAGAAAATGACAAAGCGTGATGCTGCGCCTAAATTGGCAGTGCCATGTTCCGTCATTTTCAAAATGCAGGGATGAGTCATATTTAATAAAATACGGTGCACCCCTGTGTTGCCCCCTGCGCCGGCGCTAAATTTGCAGACGAGTGCCAATGCAACCACCCTTGCTCCATGGTGCAAGGATGACAGCGCTGCAGAGGAGATTGTTTTTGTGGAGGAAGGGGCACCTTCCTGCACAAAAGGATCTTCAGTGGCCTTTTGCTCTTTCTATGTGTGCTGAAGAATACAGCACACATAGAAAGAGCAAAAAACTAAGAGAAATGAAAGCATTTCTCCTTCTTACGACATGCTAATGGCACCTCTGGGGTGGCGTTAGATTTTGGCACTTCCTCAGGTTTACGAAAACTCATAAATCTGGGGCAGCATCAAAATGCAATGGGTGTTGCTGTGGCACGCCCACAGCAACACCCATTGTACGTCCCTTCCACGTAAAGTGCGACGTGTGAAGGAGCAATATTTTCAGGGTGGCGTTAAACCACAAAAAGTGGCTTAACACTACCATGTAAATACGGCGCAGTGCATAGCACCACCAGAGCATCACTAAAAGTGGTGGCAATAGGGCAATAGGGCCTTGTAATTCTGGACCTAACTGCCTCTGCACATATTTTCCCTGTTTGAGGGTAAAACTAAGACCAGTCTAAGACTATCGCACCACAACACATTTTTTGCATACAATTATAAGGCAGTTTTGTAAATAGATGCAGCAGAAATATGAGTATGCATCACATTGTTGTGCATGAAAGTTGTAGTTTGAAAATTCTGCTTTTGAGCTCTAGCGTGGAGCAGTGAATACGTTTATACGGTCACAGGAATATTAATAAAACAAATAAGTGAACATTACCTGTTCACTGACTCATGAGAAAAGTTAAAGTGGGTAGGCATTTAAAAGTGGGCTATTACATAGTATCACCTGCTGTAGACAGATATTATGTTACATGTAATCTCATAAGTTACTGTAGTAGGCAAATGTTTTGCCACTGGTTATCCACATTGGCAAACCAGACGGTTTTCGCTTTAATTATTCTTGTTCGACCCTCCTGAGAGGGGTTGTAAAATTGTTTTGCAAACTGGATTTTTCTTTAAATTTGTAATTTTGTAACATTATGCAAGATGGTTGCTAGTTTATGTACAATTGAATAGGCCTGCATTGATTATAGTGTCAAGCCAAAGGTGAAGGCTGTAGGCCTTATCACCTCATTGGGAAAGTCCTGCCAGATGCTGTAGGTTTGATCACTTTATCGGGAAACATTGTGACAAAAGCCAGTAGGCCTGACTTACTGTGAAAGGAATGTGTTAAAAATAAAACAAAATAGGCTTTGAAGAATAGATTGTTATTACAGTGTACTAACGCATGCAGGCAGTTATTTTGTTACATCAAATCTCACTGATTACCGTAGTAGGGAAGACTTTTTCGTGCTGGTGACTAACCCAAGCAAAACATGCAGACAGAAGATGTTCACTACAATAATCTTTATTAGGCTCTGTGAGGAGAGAAATTGAATTGTTTTGACAACTGTAATTTGGAACATATTTGTAATTTTATAACAGTATACCTGATTTGTTGCCTTATGGAAAAGCTTATGCCCAACAAAGTAGGTCTGACTTGGTTATGGTGACAAGCCAATGATAAAAGTTATAAACTTGATTGTGATGAAAAATTCTGATAAAGGCAGTAATTGTGGATATTTATTGTGAGCACATGTAAAGTATAGAGGAATATAAGGTGGAATTGTTATCACTCTGTGTTAAACTCTGCAGGTAGGTATTTTGTTATATGGAATCTCATAGATTACCAAAGTAGGAAAGGGTTTTGGAGTTGGTTATCCCCTCTTACAATGGTGGATACAGAACACTTGCACTGTGAGTATCCTTGTTAAACCCTCTTAGGACAGATAGGCCCTCATTAAGACAATGACTGTAAAAACTGGCTAAGACCATCGCCGTGGCTACCAACCGTTTGCCAAATTATGACCACAGCCTGATTTCCGCCACAAGAAGGGTGGAAATCCGGCTGTGGCCATACTGGCGGATGGTGGTAAGGTGGCGCTGCTATCACCAGCAGCACCTCACCAGTAGACTGCCGCCAGCCGTATTATGAAAAATAATACAGCCTGGCGGTGTTCTGCTAGCACCAGCAGCGCCTCGTCCCCTGCCGCAAGACCCCATGGAGACAGGTATATTGGGTTTCCAACAGGGGAGGGGTGTGGGTGGTGTTGTGTGTGTGTGTGGATGTGTGTGCATGTATGTGTCAGTGTGTGCGTGAATGCGAGTGTGTGTTTAGTGTTGTTTGCGTGCATGTATACATGTGTGTGAGTGCGTGTATGAATGCAAATGTTTATGCATGTCTGCGTGTAAGTGTGGATGTGTGTGATGATGTGTGCGTGAATGAATGAATGCATGAATGTATGTATGCGTGTATTTCTGTGTGAATGACTGTGTGTCTGTGTGTGTGTGTGTGGGGGAGGTTGGAAGGGAGGGGGACTGTGGATGAAGGGGGGTGTTTGGGGAGTGTGGGGGGGGGCACCTATCAGTGACAGGGAAGGAATTCCCTGTCACTGATAGGGCCTACTGCCATGGTTTTCATGGCATTACGAACGCCACAGAAACCATGGATGTAGGCAGTTCATGATACCGCATCTGGCACAATAGTGGCCGCCGGACTGGAGATTGTTATCCCCAGCCCGGCAGCTGCTACCGCCATGGCGGTCGGAGTGGTAACCAACCCGCCAATGTCCTAATGTGGCGGGAGGTACCGCCAAATGTTGGCTGTACTACCATCCTTATTATCTCCGACCTCAGGGGTCATAATGCCCCCCATAGTATTTTGCTTTTCCAACTGCAAGTTTGGGTAATTTTGTGATTTTATGACTGTATGCCTGAAGGGTTGCTTTGTGGGAATACTTAAGCTCAACACAGTAGGTCTGTGTTGTTTATGGTGGCAAGCCAATGATAATGGTTAAGGGCCTGATTGTTAATTCTTAAAAAGTATTTCAGATGCTATGGGCCTCATTACAATCCTTGCGATGTAATGACTGCTAGAGTTGCGGTGGTAGTCAGACTGCCAACAATACTGCAGTCCGACTCTCATATTACGACTGCGGCAGTAGCGCCGTGGTCGGATGGTCAGCACCGCCAGATTTCATCTACACAATTGTCTGGCAGTGCTGGCAGTCCCAATCCACCAAGAAAGCACTGCAAGCAGCACCGCCCTGGGGATTACAACCGCCTTTTATCAGCAGCAGTTTCATGGTGTAGCATCGTTATGAAAAGGCTGGCGGAGACGGGGTGCAGGGGGTGTTCAGGGAGGGCCCATCTCAATGTTCAGTGTCTGATTTTCAGACAGTAAACATTGCTACGGGTGCTAGAGCACCCTATGCTCTGCAGCATTGCCAATGGCTCTGTTATGAGTCAGATGCAATGCTGTAGGCTGATTCACGCTGGCCAGTGGGAAACTCGTAATGGACCCAGCAGGGAGGCTGCCACACTGGCGACAACCTACTTGTCAGAACTTCAGCAGATGGGCTTTTCCGTCCGCCAAAGTCATAATATGCCCTATGTGTCTGATCTGTTTATCATCAAAAGCTTCAACAAGGTAGTTGGTCTAATTTATTCACCCTGTAACACATATTTTAAAGCCAGTAGACCTTTAAGGGTTTATTGTTTTCTCATTAAAGCATGCAGTCAGGTATTTTGTTACGTTAAGTATACCAGGTAAGCTTTGTAGGGAAGGATTTTGGTTTTGTTTGCAGCTTTGACAAACCATAGGGGTTAAAAGCATGCATTGTAATAATTTTTGCTAGAATCTTTTCACAAAGCCTGACAGCCCTAGCTTTGTACCAGGATGTGTAGTAAAGAAAAACATATTAAATAAGGCATATATCCATCCACATATTTATTCACTAAAAAAAACAACAGTACCGGTGACGTTTTATTTAGGTTCTGAGTTTACTCACACAAAACCTTAGAAATTCAGCAGTTACAGTTAGAGTTATTTCAAGTAAGTATAACTCACCCCCTAAAGTAACTATAACTTGCACCCTCACCAGGCATATATACGTATATATATAAATTTTATATATATTTATATGTGTTATATATATATAAAATATATATATATATAAAATATGTTATATATATATAATGTTATATATTTATATATGTAATATTAAAAGATATATATATATATATTTTATATATTTATATATATATATATATATATATATATATATATATATATATATATATTTATATATATGTAATATTAAAAAATGATCCTGAAAGTCACTGCTGATAAAAATGTGCTGTATATTTATTTCAAGGTGGTCACTAATTAAACATAACAACGGCCAGCACGTTTCAGCATCACGCCTTCAACTGGGCCTCATAGTTACTCTTGATGGTAACCCTTACAACACATAGTCCTTCCTTAGTCTCAGTGGCCCAACTACTAGAATGCTCCAAATCACATTACCAAGCATTGGATTGACACATTTCAGTCTCTTTTTTATTTTCAAAGATGTTCAGCCCATGATTGCACAAACGATAGCACATTTCAAAGATCCAATGTGGGCACCATATTCCCAACTATTAATGTCAGATTAATTTAAAAGGCTAATGTAGGAAACCTTACATAAAAACAGCACATCATAAACAAACATTGCTTTTGCCAGAACTTATAGAACTAAATGCGTTCAGAAGGTTTCAAATACCCATATGTAAATCAGTACTGCCTGTAAGGCTCTAAATGGTATTCATGAATCAGAAGTCGTTTTACTACTTCTAACATATTCCATTTTCCTTCAATGTTTCTATAAAGTAGCATGTGCTGTATATAAAAGTTTTTTTGGTAGTGCCTAAGCCAGGGTTAATATGCTTTCAATGTCCCAACAAAGTGGCACATGTCGTTCATAGAAAGTAATGCCTAAGCCACAGACAGTATTGGCTTCAATGCACTAATAGAGTGATACATTCTGAACATAGAACATTATTATTATCATGAACCTGAAGTAAAGCCAAATAAAATAACTTGTACTTTTCACAAACAGTTGTTATTAGGAATTCATAGGCCAACCGCAATATCGCTTCAATGCCCCAATAAAGTGACTCAAGCAGTAAATACAAAGTTAGTATTACCTTGAACATGATGTAAGGGGGAATAGAGGGACATGTGCTGTTCGTAAAAAGTCATTGCTAATAGCAGATAGGCCAAGATCACTATACCTTCAGAGCCCCAATAAAGTGACACATGCTGTTGGTCAAAGCCTTTTGTTGCCATGAATAGGATATAAGGAGAATAAAGTGACATGTGCAGTTCATAAAAAGTTGGTAGTGCTTTGGCCAAGGTCCATACACCTTTAAAGCCCCAATAAAATGGCATGCTGTTCATCAAAAGCTTTTATTATCATGAACGTAATATGAGGGAGTCTAAAGTGACATATGCAGTTCATATACAGACTGATGTGCATTAGAATGTGATCAAAGGCTGGCCTTCCCATTCACTCTTTCTGCCAGTCCTTGTGGTAAATTCCTACTACAGATAGGCTGTTTCTAAATTAAGAAATGCTATTTCATTTAAGACACATCATATTAGAAATGTATGTGTCCTCAAAGCTAGGTCCGTGCACCTTTACACAATTCCATAAAGTGCCATATATCAATGCATGAGTCATAATTCCATCCATTTGTATTCCCACTAAAAGATTCATCAGATTAAAACACAATGCCCTATCAATTTAATGTTGTAAAGTGTCATGTGCTATTATATCATAAGATGGCCTGTGCTATTATGTCCATCATGGTTCAATTCATTAATATTACTCAAAGCATCCTCAGGTCAAGATACATTCCATTCTCTGTGGAGACTCAGCTATCAAATCCACCATAATCAACGCTATTCCATTTATCCATTTCCTTATTTCACATCCCATACCTATTTCTCTACTCACATCTTAAATTTTCAATCTCTCCTAATCATTACAATTCTTATATACAGTACCCCAGTGAAAATCAAATTCCATTTCAGTATATCCCTAGATATTCCATATTATTAGGTCTAACCACAGATTTTCAAATGTCTAGGGCTTTAAGACTTCAACATCTCCAGCCACCCCCCACAAGGGAAGTTCTACAAGGGTCATACAGGACAGTTCATAAATAGGTTCAAGGAAATTGGGCCAAGAGTCAAGAATGAGTACATAATATAAAGAGACACAACAACCATCATACACTAATCAATGATCACTGTGCCCCTCATGCCTATAAATGGACCTACAGCTCGGCATCCATATTGAGACCCCACGGGATCTCTGTGCCCAGTGTCATTATTACTCTCTCCTTATTTATTTCTTTCCCCTCCTCGAAGGTGAGCTTCGATTTATATGTATATTGGCCAGTGGAAGGTTTCAGAACAAAACGCGTCGCCATTTTTCCTGTTTGCACCTTGCATTTTAAGGAGTGATGAAATAAAATGGAATTTTGCATTTTTGACTTAGTGGTGTCACTGTTATTCTTTGCGATTTGACCCAGGGAAAGACTGGGTGGTGGGATAACGATAACATGACAGACATATATATATATATATATACATATATATATATATATATATATACATATATATATATATATTCATATGTTTATATTTATATGTGAACAAGGTCTGGGTGACTGAAACAAGTCGGGTGTTTCCAATGCACTGTATAGCAGAGCTTTGCAATAAAGCAGGACAGTGTGCAACAACTTTGGAGTGCGGTTATTTCCTGACAAAAGCGAGGAAAATGGAGACATAGTAATGGCTTGCCCAGCCGTAAACCAGCACCACCAGAGAATATAAGCACGCCGAAGTACTCCACCAAGGGGCAACCACAGCTATCTACATATATATATATATATATATATATTGTAACAGAAAGCCGAAGCACCAATCCACAGTAAAATCAAGCGTTTTATTTCCACTTCAGTGCAGCAGAAATTGTGAGTTCTCAATCCTGACGCGTTTCGGCTAATGCCTTGATCACAGGTAATATGAAACAGATGTACTTTCTCACAGTGTTTTTCAATCATCAGCACGTGGTTTCTTAATCTGAAATACAAATCCCATAATACACCTTAATATTAGTTATTGCGCTGGACAGTACTTAATCTTTATATTGCTCAAATAGCGTAAAAGGTATCACAGTTCCAAGCATGTTATACAGTATGCAGTCCATATCCACGTGCTGTGCCAGGCACCTGCTTAATGTTAGTTATTGCGCTGGACAGTACTTAATCTGTATATTGCTCAAATAGCGTAAAAGGTATCACAGTTCCAAGCATGTTATACAGTGTGCAGTCCATATCCATGGGCTGTGCCAGGCACCTGCTGCTCCCAAAAATAAAAATTCACGTCGAAAGTCTGTGGAAAGCTAGGACAGAGATAGAATACCTCTGTCCCATCCCCTTCTCACCTTCATGACACCAAATCTTGGATAAATGCCGTAATGTGCACGAAGTAGAGCGGGTCGGGCCCCTCACCAAACAATCCCAATCCAAAATTGCTCCATACAGGGCCACAGACCCTCCAGGGCGGCCGCGGTAAAGGGCGAAGCATCCCAGTATTAATTGTAACAGAAAGCCGAAGCACCAATCCACAGTAAAATCAAGCGTTTTATTTCCACTTCAGTGCAGCAGAAATTGTGAGTTCTCAATCCTGACGCGTTTCGGCTAATGCCTTGATCACAGGTAATATGAAACAGATGTACTTTCTCACAGTGTTTTTCAATCATCAGCACGTGGTTTCTTAATCTGAAATACAAATCCCATAATACACCTTAATGTTAGTTATTGCGCTGGACAGTACTTAATCTTTATATTGCTCAAATAGCGTAAAAGGTATCACAGTTCCAAGCATGTTATACAGTATGCAGTCCATATCCACGTGCTGTGCCAGGCACCTGCTTAATGTTAGTTATTGCGCTGGACAGTACTTAATCTGTATATTGCTCAAATAGCATCTGTTTCATATTACCTATGATCAAGGCATTAGCCGAAACGCATCAGGATTGAGAACTCACAATTTCTGCTGCACTGAAGTGGAAATAAAACGCTTGATTTTACTGTGGATTGGTGCTTCGGCTTTCTGTTACAATTAATACTGGGATGCTTCGCCCTTTACCGCGGCCGCCCTGGAGGGTCTGTGGCCCTGTATGGAGCAATTTTGGATTGGGATTGTTTGGTGAGGGGCCCGACCCGCTCTACTTCGTGCACATTACGGCATTTATCCAAGATTTGGTGTCATGAAGGTGAGAAGGGGATGGGACAGAGGTATTCTATCTCTGTCCTAGCTTTCCACAGACTTTCGACGTGAATTTTTATTTTTGGGAGCAGCAGGTGCCTGGCACAGCCCATGGATATGGACTGCACACTGTATAACATGCTTGGAACTGTGATACCTTTTACGCTATTTGAGCAATATACAGATTAAGTACTGTCCAGCGCAATAACTAACATTAAGCAGGTGCCTGGCACAGCACGTGGATATGGACTGCATACTGTATAACATGCTTGGAACTGTGATACCTTTTACGCTATTTGAGCAATATAAAGATTAAGTACTGTCCAGCGCAATAACTAACATTAAGGTGTATTATGGGATTTGTATTTCAGATCAAGAAACCACGTGCTGATGATTGAAAAACACTGTGAGAAAGTACATCTGTTTCATATTACCTGTGATCAAGGCATTAGCCGAAACGCGTCAGGATTGAGAACTCACAATTTCTGCTGCACTGAAGTGGAAATAAAACGCTTGATTTTACTGTGGATTGGTGCTTCGGCTTTCTGTTACAATTAATACTGGGATGCTTCGCCCTTTACCGCGGCCGCCCTGGAGGGTCTGTGGCCCTGTATGGAGCAATTTTGGATTGGGATTGTTTGGTGAGGGGCCCGACCCGCTCTACTTCGTGCACATTACGGCATTTATCCAAGATTTGGTGTCATGAAGGTGAGAAGGGGATGGGACAGAGGTATTCTATCTCTGTCCTAGCTTTCCACAGACTTTCGACGTGAATTTTTATTTTTGGGAGCAGCAGGTGCCTGGCACAGCCCATGGATATGGACTGCACACTGTATAACATGCTTGGAACTGTGATACCTTTTACGCTATTTGAGCAATATACAGATTAAGTACTGTCCAGCGCAATAACTAACATTAAGCAGGTGCCTGGCACAGCACGTGGATATGGACTGCATACTGTATAACATGCTTGGAACTGTGATACCTTTTACGCTATTTGAGCAATATAAAGATTAAGTACTGTCCAGCGCAATAACTAACATTAAGGTGTATTATGGGATTTGTATTTCAGATTAAGAAACCACGTGCTGATGATTGAAAAACACTGTGAGAAAGTACATCTGTTTCATATTACCTGTGATCAAGGCATTAGCCGAAACGCGTCAGGATTGAGAACTCACAATTTCTGCTGCACTGAAGTGGAAATAAAACGCTTGATTTTACTGTGGATTGGTGCTTCGGCTTTCTGTTACAATTAATACTGGGATGCTTTGCCCTTTACCGCGGCCGCCCTGGAGGGTCTGTGGCCCTGTATGGAGCAATTTTGGATTGGGATTGTTTGGTGAGGGGCCCGACCCGCTCTACTTCGTGCACATTACGGCATTTATCCAAGATTTGGTGTCATGAAGGTGAGAAGGGGATGGGACAGAGGTATTCTATCTCTGTCCTAGCTTTCCACAGACTTTCGACGTGAATTTTTATTTTTGGGAGCAGCAGGTGCCTGGCACAGCCCATGGATATGGACTGCACACTGTATAACATGCTTGGAACTGTGATACCTTTTACGCTATTTGAGCAATATACAGATTAAGTACTGTCCAGCGCAATAACTAACATTAAGCAGGTGCCTGGCACAGCACGTGGATATGGACTGCATACTGTATAACATGCTTGGAACTGTGATACCTTTTACGCTATTTGAGCAATATAAAGATTAAGTACTGTCCAGCACAATAACTAACATTAAGGTGTATTATGGGATTTGTATTTCAGATTAAGAAACCACGTGCTGATGATTGAAAAACACTGTGAGAAAGTACATCTGTTTCATATTACCTGTGATCAAGGCATTAGCCGAAACGTGTCAGGATTGAGAACTCACAATTTCTGCTGCACTGAAGTGGAAATAAAACGCTTGATTTTACTGTGGATTGGTGCTTCGGCTTTCTGTTACAATTAATACTGGGATGCTTCGCCCTTTACCGCGGCCGCCCTGGAGGGTCTGTGGCCCTGTATGGAGCAATTTTGGATTGGGATATATATATATATATATATATATATATATATATATATATATACATATATATATATATATATATATACATATATATATATATATATATATACATATATATATATATATATATATACATATATATATATATATATATATATATATATATATATGTTTATATTTATATAGATAAAAAGCAGATACACATGTGGACCCTTAATTCTCTTAACTCTGACTTATGAAGTAAAAGCATCAGAGAATTGCATGTGATGTGGATGCAGACCTTACTTATTTACTACGCTGACCAGATAAAATATTCACCAGCATTCATTTGAACTACATAGAATTAATTATTCTTCTGTAGAAATGGAATAGCACTATTGACCCCCCTTTCTCCACCAATTTCTATTGATCAACAGGTGCTCCCTTGGACTGATGGGGCGTTTCATTCTCTAGCCGAGCTCACAGATGTTATATTCACAGCTGTCTACAGAGACAAGTACATCAAAAGGGAGATACTATACTGCCATGCCTCCCCGCCAACACTTTGTTGGTGGTGGAAGCTAAGTGAGCTTTCAGGAGATTGATTTTGGGGAAAAGTTAACACGATGTTACATTGTACCAGAACCTAAGCTAGTGTCTACATTGTCCCCTTTATACATGCCATCCTTTCCCTTGAAGTGATCGTATGCCACTTCTCTGAAAGAGGAAGAGGGAACTCGGTGCCTATAGAAAGCAGAATGGTAGATACAGGCGCCACATCTTCTACTTCATGTGTGAAAGCTGCCCACAATTATAGCAACTTCATTAAAAATAACATTGACATACATGTGGGTGTTTCTTTCTTCATGATGTTCCTGGGAGGCCTCTTTTTGAAGTAATGACTATTGGCATTCTCGGATTTCTTCATAATTTATTATTGATCAATGGCCTTGTGCCCATATGACAACAGTGAGTGATGCAAGTCCTGAACACAAATGTCCATGTCGGGCAGAAAATCAAGCCTTTGATAGTCTTAGTACAAAGACCAAGACATAACAGGGCATTAAAAAGAGATGCTATCTAGCCCTCTGCAGGTAGTCTGTAAAACCAGGGTTGAGGTCGTTATATGATCAATTATGTGCGCTGCAGTTATCGACACTGAATATGCAGTGTTGATTAAGAAAGGGGCTACGTGTCCAATTATTTGAATCTGATAATGTATTGCTTTAACAATCTATGCACACACCAGCATTTTAAACACGTTAATTTTAAATTAGCAATGTATTCTGGTAGAGTGTAATGTAGGTTTGCGCTGCTGTTAGGGCATCAATTGTCCAGGTCCGAGCACCAACCTCAACGTACAATTAGTTGCATCAGATTACAGACTACAGAATTAACAGAATTAAATCCTTCTCTTTCTCATACAATGTCCACAGTCAGACTCACATAGCCCACAGGAATAATCAGAAAACATGTTGAACGTGCCTTCCCATCCTCATCTCTGCCACCCCGCCCTTGACCGCCCCACTTGGAAAATAACGTTTTTCAATTTAATTAAATTGTTGCAGCCCTGAACTATCCCATCATCGGTCATTTGTTGGTGGTCCTCAAACCATCTTTAATTAATTACTGACTTGAACTGATTCATTCTTGGGCAATTTTAATTAGTTTCCCTACTGTTTTAATTTTCCCTTTTACTCACTCATTTCCATAATCATGTTAATTGCTGAAAGTGTTTTAATTGTGCCATTCTAGCCTTCACAGTTAACACCTCCCAGTTTCATGCCCAGTAATTTGCATTCCTATCCTTTTCCTGGTGTAATTTCCATTGCAGGTTTTAAGCATATGCTACTGTTGCATTAATGTTGTATGACTTTGGGACATAATGTACATGTTTCATTTTTGTACTGCGTTTGTACTAATTCTTTGAAACCTAAGCGTGGCTGGTTGATAGCTCATAGAGATGTGGCCTTGTCAATGATAGTGCGAAGGAGTAAACCTAGAAGGGTGACCCCACATTACTTTAACTGTCCTTACTTTGACTGACCATAACTTTCATTGTGGGCATTACATGAGCCTCGAAATGGCTCTGTACCACAACTGTCTAAGGCCTCATTAAAATGGTGAATCTGTAATGCCTTTGTAATGGTAATTTAAGGGAATCATCATAATCTCTGCAATGGCCATATTCACAGTAATGGTCAGTCTCAGACACTTTCTGATAGGCAACAGTGGTAAACGTTGAAATCTATATATTCTAGAGTATTTATAGTACAATGGAAACCCTTGGGATTGCTAGGGGCCAGAGATATCAGTAGTATACACTGTTCCCTATCATACCAGTAGTACTGAGAGATAAACAAATACGATACATTAAAGCACGTTTAAAAAAAAATAGAATATACAAAGTAGCAGACAAAATCTACATGAAATTTCAGTGGAATGAGAAAACTGTGGTGGGTGCTCAAGCAATTTTGATATTTATGTGCAAACTATAGATATACCACCAGCATGTCATAAATTAGTAATATAAGGACTCTGGGGTCATTATGACCTTGGTTGTCCTGCCCTGCCACACCAGCCAGTTCACCACCTGTACCGCCAGGGTGGTGGGACCGCCTTGCTGAAAGTTGACAACCTTCGACCCGGCGGTACACCTAATACCATCCGTGGTATTTTGAGTATCCTTACCACAAGGGATTCCGTGGCGGCACCCCGCCACGAAATCCCTGGCACTAAGGATGCTGGCGACAGGAATACTCATTCCTGTGTCCACAACAGGAATCCCCAATCCCTGCCTCCATGTAGGAGCCCCCTACTCCCAAACCCATCAGAAGCCCCTCACCCCCCAAGAAGCGATACCCCCTCCCCGATCTCAGTTCTGTACCCCCAGCACCCCTCATCCATGAACGCACACTTCCACGCTCACTCATTCACACACACACATGCACACATGGCCACGGCACCCCACACCCCCTGCATACACGCACACATACACCCCCATCCCCGCATACATGCATTCACACAAGCACACAGACACTTGCACATACACGCACACAAACACACACAATACCTCCTCACCCCCCTTCATTGACACCCCCCCATTCATGCACACAACACTCAACACACCCTGTCGATCACCTTATCTGGTGGTCACGGCGGTCGTCCGGGAGGGAACGGAGTCTATGGCACTTGCTCCGCCACCAGCGCCCAACCAACACAACACCGCAAAGGCGACTACAATGTAGTAATATGGCGGGTGGCGTTGTGGTGACGTGGCAGTGGCGACGGAGCAAGCTTCACTAGACCGCTGGTATGGCTGCTGGTGGCTTGCCCGCCAAATAGCGAGCAGCTATAATTTGTCAGTCTGAAGACCGATGTTGGCGGTCATGTGGCTGGCGTGACTTCGGCGGTCTAAGAAATAGACTGCCAAAGTCATAACGAGGGCCACAGTCCTTATTATATGATAACGTGTTTGGATTTATTATAAATGGAGTATTATCATCAAGACTTAAATCTGTGTAAACGGGGTAAATTAATATGAATGCTGAGAGTATGACTTCAGTATTACACTTATATCAATACATTCTTCAACATCTGAAATCACTGTGAGTTCTTTTCAGATTTGTTGGCCTGTCTGAAAAATCAACTGAGCTTTTTCTATTAAGTAGCTTGATGTTCACAACCCTAAATGTCAGTGTCTATTATGTGGTTCTAAAAATTCTGGACCCATGTAATTTACTTTGCCACAGCCGTACGATTTTAGTATGAAAAGACCGATAATGACTAGTACACTAAGCATGAGCATTTTCGCTCAATTCCAGCAGCGTTTTCACCTCGAAATCGCCATTTTCGTCCTGCACTCGTGGCTCCCATTTTATACACGGCAGCCATTTTTTAAAGTTGCCCTCACATAGGCTTATAATACAGTCAGATTTGATTCCAAGGACACGTACACCTTGATTGACTTTTCTCTGACCTGGGCAAGCTGGAACCATTGCCTCAGGCCAAACCTGTTTGGTCAGTCCCTCTCCCAGTGGCCGAATCAGATAGCATCAAGGCACACCATGCCATAAAACCCTTATTATCGCTCACACACCCTGCCTAATCTTGCTCACACCTGCACCTGCTCTTTTCTTCTTCTTACTTTACGAGGGGGAGGTGCCCGTTTTTATTGGGGGTCCACACTTATCTGATGTAAAATACTAGGCCTTGCCGGGTAATTTATTATGGGTTGGATGACATGAAATATGAGGTTTCATCATGACATTGTTTTTTCCTTTGTAGTGAAAACATGTGAATGACCAACCAAAATGTCAAGAATTTTTGCCTGAAGCTTAAAAAACTGTATATAAGGAAACCTGACTTTGCATTGAAACACAGTCTCCTGAGAACATACAAACCGTGCTGTTGTACTTCTAGGACGCTTGTTACTTGGTTGCAGCCAATAAATTTGATCTTTGACTTCACCTAGAAGATTCTGAGTTTCTGTGGTCTGAATCAGGAAAGTACCAGAGGTCTTTGGGTGTACCCTGGCACCACTGGGTTACCGGATCAGTACCGGTTCTGAAAAACCCAGTACCTCAATTATGCCATTTATGGTTTTATGCACTCATTAAGCCATTATATTGGCACAAACTGCATGTATGATACATACTTGGATACATACATTATTCAAATATTGACTGCCTCATTCTTGCAATCACTCTCTGCCACAACCACAATAAAACACACACAAACCCAACAATATATAGAAAATAAATTAAAATAATACATGCAGAAAAAGAAAAAAAATGCTTCCATCTGTGCATGGTGGTCATACGCTTGCAATAACTAAAGTAAACGTAGCAGGGGGTCTTGCAGTGGTATTGTATATAGTCTGTCATTGTAGTAGTGAGCGTTTATTGGTCAACTAATTAAAACATTTACAGTTAAAGGCATTTAAACACAGTGAAACTAATGTTTGTCACTGGGCAACAGATAAACAATATGTACTTAGCAACTATAAAAAGAGTGCCATAAGCCATCATTGTTTTGCCTGTTTTGTAAAGCTAAAAAGTCACTCAGTTGTAAAAAGTGCTATGATGCAAAAAAAGATACAAGGAAAGAATAATAAACATTTTAGACATTGGATTGCTTACTAGAAGCCAAAGAATATTGCATTTTTAAAACAATAATTATGTAGAGAGGAATACTGTCTTTCAAGCATTAGGACTAATCCAGACCCAGTCACACACCTGATTCCGCCTTGTTCTCTAGTTGATTCAACCTCAGAAAATGAATTAAAAACATTAAGGGGGTCATTACAACCCTGGCGGACGGTGTTAAAGTGGCGGTAAGACCGCCAACAGGCCGGCAGTAAAAACTTTGCAATTACGACCGTGGCGGAAACCGCCAACAAAGACAGCCACTTTAACACTCAGACCGCCACGGCGGTACAGACAAACAGCTTGGCGGTCACCGCCAACAGACAGGCGGGAGACAATGTACTGCCCACACTATTATGACAGGCCAATCCGCCACCTTTTCCAGGGCGGATTCAACGTGGATAAAAGCACGTCGGAAACAGGCATTTCGAATGAAAAACGCTCACCTCTACACACTCCACGAGGAAGGAGGACAGCATGGAGCCGGAACTTCATATTCTCCCAGCGCTAGTCTTCCTGCTCTTCTACGTGGATCACCAACGCCGGCGGCGAAGATCACGGTGAGTACTGCACCTACGACATAGGGGAGGGGGGAGGTAAAAAACAGGGACACACACACTCAACACCCCAACCTCCACCCGACCCTTAACCACTACAACACACACACCAATGCATATCTATACATTACAGTAACACCCCCCAATCCCCCCGGAAGAATGCATAGACAAAAGGAAATGAGTGTAACTATTGTAATATATCAAAAATCAGAATGCAAAAATATACATATATATATATATATCTATATATATATATACACTATAAACAAAATATATACCACAATTAGTAGTCCAGGTTTTGCATCATTCATAGTCCGTGGACCACTGGGCTCAAAATGCATGGGCGAGGCCCACACAAGATACCCGAACATGACGGAGAGAACACTGCAGGGGCATCAGATAGAAATACAACAGGCCCCTCAGAGGGAAGGGGGGGGCACCTCAGCCGGATGAGTGCATGACGCCACATCCACGAGGGGCCTCTATGCCCATTGATCAATCCTGGGGAGTGCAAAGACACAGTCTCTCAAGTCTCTACAGTGGGTGGTTTGCCCACTGTACCATCCTGGGGAGTGCAAAGCCACAGTCTCTCAAGTCTCTACAGTGGGTGGGTTGCCCACTGCTGCATCCTGGGGAGTGCAAAGCCACAGTCTCTCAAGTCTCTACAGTGGGTGGGTTGCCCACTGTACCATCCTGGGGAGTCTCCACTGGTTCTGAAGGGGGACTAGTGCCCAGAGTGCTTCATCCTGTGAAGGGCAGACAGAGTGGATGCCTTTCTCCACTGGTTCTGGAGGGAGCTTTGTGCCCAGAGTGCTTCATCCTGTGAAGGACAGAGGTAGTGCATGGATGTCTCCAGTGGTTCTGGAGGGGGACTGGTGCCCAGAGTGCTTCATCCTGTGAAGGACAGACAAAGTGGATGCCTTTCTCCAGTGGTTCTGGAGGGGGCTTTGTGCCCAGAGTGCTTCATACTGTGAAGGACAGAGGTAGTGGATGGATGTCTCCACTGGTTCTGGAGGGGGACTGGTGCCCAGAGTGCTTCATCCTGTGAAGGACAGAGGTAGTGGATGGATGTCTCCACTGGTTCTGAATGGGGGGCTGGTGCCCAGAGTGCTTCATCCTGTGCAGGACAGAGGTAGTGGATGCATGTCTCCACTGGTTCTGGAGGGGACTGGTGCCCAGAGTGCTTCATCCTGTGCAGGACAGAGGTAGTGGATGCATGTCTCCACTGGTTCTGGAGGGGGACTGGTGCCCAGAGTGCTTCATCCTGTGCAGAACAGACAGAGTGGATGCATGTCTCCACTGGTTCTGGAGGGGGACTGGTACCCAGAGTGCAACACTCACCCCTTGACGGTCCCAGTTGCGTCACTGCCCCTGCAGCTAATGGGCTAGCGGTGCTTGCCATGGCGGTCTTTGCCCTGTTCAGCGGTGCTTGAGTTGGCAGTCTCTGCACTGTTCAGCGGTGCTTGCCATGGCGGTCTTTGCCATGTTCAGCGGTGCATGAGTTGGCAGTCTCTGCCCTGTTCAGAGGTGCTTGCCCTGTTCAGCGGTGCTTGACCTGTTCAGCGGTCCTTGCCCTGTTCAGCAGTGCTTGAGTTGGCAGTGCTAGCCCTGTTCAGCGGTCCTTGCCCTGTTCAGCGGTGCTTGAGTTGCCGGTGCTTGCCCTGATCAGCTGTGCTTGCCCTGTTCAGCGGTGCTTGCCATGGCGGTCTTTGCCCTGTTCAGCGGTGCTTGAGTTGGCAGTCTCTGCCCTGTTCAGCGGTGCTTGCCATGGCGGTCTTTGCCCTGTTCAGCGATCCTTGCCCTGGCGGTCCGTCATTGCCCAGCTGGGCTGTGGCTGGCAGTCCTTCATGGGTCAGCTGGGCTGTGGCTTGCAGGGCCCTCCTGGTCAGCTGGGCTGTGGCTTGCAGGGCCCTCCTGGGCAGCTGGGCTGTGGCTTGTGGGGCCCTCCTGGGCAGCTGGGCTGTGACTTGTGGGGCCCTCCTGGGCAGCTGGGCTGTGGCTTGTGGGGCCCTCCTGGGCAGATGGGCTGTGGCTTGCGGGGCCCTCCTGGGCAGCTGGGCTATGGCTTGCGGGGCCCTCCTGGGCAGCGACGATGGGGCTGGCAGTGGCCTCCTGGCCAGCGACGATGGGGCTTGCGGTGGCCTCCTGGGCAGCGACGATGGGGCTGGCAGTGGCCTCCTGGGCAGCGATGATGGGGCTGGCGGTGGCCTCCTGGCCAGCGGGGATGATGGCGGTCTTCTCCGCCGTGCTGCTCCTCACTGACTTTGCAGGTTTCTTCTGCCCCTTCCCCACCTTGGGAGGAGTCACCGCAGAGCCCACACTCTCCCCGGGACCCCTGTGAGCGGCTTGGCTGGCTGGAGTCTTCCCCCTCTCCCGCCGGGCACTGTCCAACTTCTGGTGCTTCACAGGGGGGGGGGACTGGCTGTGCTGTGGCTCCGTGACAGACTGGCTGGCCTGGTGGCAGGTGCACTCCACATACCTGTAACAATAGGCACCACTGGTCCTGGAGATTTTTTGGCTGAGGTGCTAGTACGGGACCTATGAGTTGGAGGGGAGGTGGTGGGAAATAGGCTAAGGGGGGACTGGGACGGGTAGCTTGAGGGGGTTTGGGAGTGGAGGAAGAGGTGGTGGTTGTAGGAGGTGTAACTTTTGTGTATTTGGGTGCAGGTGCATGCGCTGGAGGCTGTCGTGAGGTGGATGGCTGTTGGGTGGGTGTGTGCCTGCGTTTGTGTATCTTGGGAGGGGGCGTCACAGACACACTGGGAGAGGACACAGGGGACGTGTGAATGGTAGTGGGGGTGGTGACTGCACGTGAGCGGGGTGTGGTGGTGGGTGTGCTGGAGAGGGACGTAGTGGCTGTAGAGGTAGTGCATGCAGGTGTGAGTGTAGACGAGACTGGGAGGGAGGAGGGAGACGACGAGGAGGGGGACACAGTGAAGGCAGTGGATGTTGATGTGTCTGCATGTGTGTGATGCTTGCGCGAGTGCCTGTGGGATGTCTGGTGCTTATGTTTGCCTGAGCGTCGCTTGTGTGGTGAGGTGTGTGCAGGCTGGTCTGATGGTGTGCTTGGGATAGGCAGAGGTACAGGGGATTGGGTCTGGGTGGAGGAAGTTGGAGGGGGGAGGCTAGACACAGGGACAATGGCTGCCATCAGTGCTGAGGCCAGAGTTTGAAGGGTTCGATGAAGGGCAGCCTGACCAGAATGAATGCCCTCCAGGAATGCATTTGTGTTGTGCAACTCCTTTCTACACCCTGGATGGCATTCAAAATGGTAGACTGCCCAACAGTGAGTGACCTGAGGAGGTCAATGGCCTCCTCACTGAGGGCAGCAGAGGTGGCAGGGGCTGAGGTGCCTGGGGCGAAGGTGATGCCCACCCTCCTGGGTGAGCGGGCTGCTGGGAGGGTGGTGCTGGTGGGGGGGTGGCGGCTGTACCTGTTGAAGTGGGGGGCACAGATGTTGCCGCCACCACAAGGGAGCTCCCATCGGAGGACGAGTCCGTGTTGCTGGTTGCAGATCCTGTGACCGCCGCGGTGCTCGCCTCGCCCTCCGTCCCACTGGTGTATTCTGAGTCCGTAGTGTGGGCCTCCATGCACATGTGGGATGCAGCTCTCTCGTGCTCCGATGCCACTGTACCTCCGCCTGATGATGCTAATGCACACAAGAATAGGGAGACCGCAAAAAAAGGGGGGGAACAGAAGAAAGATAGGTTGAGTGCATGGCTTACCGCTACCGTTGGCGGACAATACAGACACAGCAGCCCCCTGCACTACGTCGCGCTGTTGGGCTCTACAGTGCAATTCCTGGGAAATGGCCTACAAGGCTATGGACGACATCTGCACACATAGATGACCCTGGGGCAGGAATAGCTGTACTTGGCACTCTACAGAGGTGGGGTGGGGGGCCACAGGGCCATGCCTTATGAACGGGCCTAGCCTACGGAACTCGCCCTGGCCTAGGGGAACCCACAGCCCTCCTCCCCCACCCGGACACCTTCACTGTGCGCAAAGTCAGCTGAATGATAGTGTACTCACCCCCTTGTGTCTGCTGTGATGCCCTCAAGCGCCCATGCAACTCAGGGTAGGCCACCGCCAGGATCCGGAACATCAGGGGGGTCATGGTTCGACGGGCACCCCTCCCACATTGGGAGGCCATCCCAGCTGAGCCTCCGCCGTCTTCTTGCTCCAGCGGCGAATGTCCTCCCATCTCTTCCGGCAGTGGGTGCTCCGTCTGTGGTGGACTCCCAGAGTCCGGACGTCCTTGATGATGGCACGCCAAATATCCTTCTTCTGGTGGGCGCTGACCTACATGAAATGTACAGGGGAAGAAGAGAAGTCATTACCAACTGTACCGTCAAAGTGAGTGGCCCCCATCCCTACCCTTGCCATGTGGCACATGCATTCACCGTCTTTCATGCACTCAGAACTCTGCCCCCTTCCTTCTTACAACCAGCCCTCTCCACACAGGCATAGACCATACAACATGCTCCCTGTGTACTTACCTGGTGTTCTGGAGGACCGTAGAGTAGCGTGTACTGGGGGAGGACCCCGTCGATGAGCTTCTCCGACTCCTCTGCATTGAAGGCAGGGGCCCTTTCCCCAGACGCTCGAGCCATTGTCTCTTCCAGACCGAGGTCACAGCAGCACTTGCAGTGTAGGTCCTCTCCTGTTGAAGATCAGGTATCGAGTGATTAAACAGTTCGAAAATGGCGGTCACGTCCGCGGCGGTCATGTCCGCGGTGGTGCGTACCATCACCGCCGACGTACATCGTCATTGGCTCCTGGGACCCATAGGGTCCAATGTTAACCAATGCAGCATTGCGCCACGGTCTTCGACCGCCTACCACGATGGTGTACAACGCCAGCGCAGTTACCTCACATCCCATTGTCCCGCTTTAGAGGTCAGGCAGCTGCCATTTCAGGGGCCCACATGGCCTAATTACCAATTGCGTCACACATACCTAGGCCTACTCTCAACACACATACAGGCCACATTTTGTGTATGATTGGTGTTCTGTGCATACTGTGGGTACATACCTCTGAGTTGTTTGACTCTGTGCTCGCTGTTGTCCTTCATAGGCACCTTCTGCTGGGACATGTGAGGAGATGGTGGAATCCTCCGGTGAACCGTCTGCTGGTGGACCTGTCGACAATGGAGGAAAGACATTTGATCATCACCTAAAGGTTTGACAGTGCCACAATCCAGGAACTGTGTAGCCAGTTGGAGCCAGACCTGATGTCAGCAATCTGCCATCCCACAGGAATCCCCCCTCAAATGCAGGTGCTATCAGTGCTCCATTTCCTTGCAAGTGGGTCTTTTCAAACAACTGTGGCCATGGCATCAGGGATGTCCCAGCCGATGTTTTCCAACGTGTTGTCCAGAGTGTTGTCTGCCCTGCTGAAACACATGCGTAGCTACATCGTTTTCCCTCAGGTGGAAGACTTACCTACAGTGAAAGGTGACTTCTATGCCCTTGGACATATCCCCAACATCATAGGTTCCATTGATGGGACCCATGTGGCTTTGGTCCCCCCCCCCACAGGAGTGAACAGGTGTACAGGAACCAGAAGAGTTATCATTCCATGAATGTACAGATGGTATGTTTGGCAGACCAGTACATCTCCCATGTGAATGCCATGTTCCCTGGCTCGGTGCATGACGCCTACATCATGCGGAATAGCAGCATCCCTTATGTGATGGGTCAACTACAGAGGCACTGGGTGTGCCTATTAGGGGACTCTGGTTACCCCAACCTGTCATGGCTACTGACCCCAGTGAGGAATCCCAGGACCAGGGCAGAGGAACGCTACAATGAGGCTCACAGGCAGACTAGGAGGGTGATCGAACGCACCTTCGGCCTCCTGAAGGCCAGGTTTAGGTGCCTCCATATGACAGGAGTATCCCTATTCTACTCACCAAAGAAGGTGTGTCAGATCATCATGGCCTGCTGTATGCTTCATAATTTGGCTTTGCGACGACAGGTGCCTTTTCTGCAGGAGGATGGTCCAGATGGCGGTGTTGTGGAAGCTGTGGAGCCTGTGGACAGTGATGAGGAGGAAGCAGAGGAAGAAGACATTGACAACAGGGACTCAGTCATCCAGCAATATTTCCAGTGAAACACAGGTGAGAATACATTCCTGCCTACTACAAGAACTTTTACACTTCTATCTCTATCCTGTCTGTCGATTTCACCCAGTGTATGGTCACTGAGTTGTCACTTTCCCTTACGGTTTCACAGGTGTGGGTCCCAACATGTGTCATCTGCTTAGATTCCTCATGGACTAGAGCTGTGTGACATAGGTATGTTGACATTACTATTTCCTGGAAATTATGTCACTGTAATTGCAAATACACTATTTCAAAATCACAGACAGACACCAGATCTTTTGGTGCTTTAGGTGTGTTTATTTAAATGCAAAATATTTGAGGGGGAAGTTAAATGGTGAGGGGTGATGGCGGAGGAGTGTCCATGGCAGAGTCCAGTCTATTTGTCTCATAGGTGCATTGCCCATATGGGCATAGGAAGTGGAGCTGGGGCAGCTCCAATATGGACAGGGTGACAAAGTGGGACAGTGGGTTGACAATCAGGGTGGTCTCATTTCTTGGCGGGGGTCTTGGCATCGTGCTCTGTCTTGTTCCTGGATCTCAGGGACCGCTTGCGGGGTGGTTCTCCATCTGCAGGGGGTGGGGTGCTGGTGTGGTGGTCCTGTGGCAGTGCCTCCTGTCCACTAGCTCCGGCGGAGGTGGTGGGCAGTTTATTGTCCATGCTAGTGTCAGGGGCCCCGTGGAGTGCCACAGTGTCCCTCCTGGTGTTTAGTAGTTCCTTCAGCACCCCTACGATGGTGCCTAGGGCGGACCTGATGGTTCTGAGTTCCTCCCTGAACCCCAGATACTGTTCCTCCTGCATGCGCTGGGTCTCCTGAAACTTGGCCAGGACCGTTGCCATCGTCTCCTGGGAGTGGTGGTATGCTCCCATGATGGAGGAGAGGGCCTCATGGAGAGTGGGTTCCCTTGGCCTGTCCACCCCCTCTCTCACAGGAGCCCTCCCAGTTCCCCTGTGGTCCTGGGCCTCCGTCCCCTGGACAGTGTGCCCACTACCACTGCCTCCAGGTCCCTGTTGTTGTTGGGGTGGTGGGTTATCCTGGGTTCCCTGTAGTGGTGGACACACAGCTGATTGACGTGTCCTGGGTACGGAAGTATGGGCCCGCTGGGTGGTTGCTGTGCTGGTGTTACCAGAGGGTGGAAGGTCTGTGGTGGCCTGTGCCTGTGCGAGGGGAACCGACTGTCCCGAGGACCACGATGGTCTGGGCTGGTCATCTGGATCCAGTTGGACAGAGCTGCTGTCATCACTGTGGGCCTCTTCTGTGGGTGGGTTGGAGATGTCTGGACCCTCCTATCTGGTGACGTTGGGTAGTGGTCCTGCAGGGGTGTTATAGCTTAATTATTGCATCTGTGTGTGTCATAGTGGGCAATGGGTGGGTGACCGGTGTACCCCAGTGCTTGCAGTCCTATGTGGGGACTTGTGTGATGATGGTTTAGGGGGTTGTATGGGTATGTGCAGTGGGCATGCTTTAGTGATGGGTGTCCATGCATTGGGGTTGCATGCATGGCTTTGTGTTGGGATGGGTGGTTTGTGATAGTGGGGTATATGTGAGTTGGTGGAGTGATGAGGGTGAGGGTACGGGTAGGAGTTTGTGATGGCATGCAGGAAGGGTGGGGGATATAGTAGTAAAGATTTGACATACCAGAGTCCATTCCTCCACCGACTCCTGCGAGGCCCTCAGGAGGCAGAATCGCCAAGACCTGCTCCTCCCATGTTGTTAGTTGTGGGGGAGGAGGTGGGGGTCCGCCGCCAGTCCGCTGAACCGCCAGGTGGTGTCTTGAGACCACGGAACGCACCTTCCCCCGTAGGTCGTTCCACCTCTTCCTGATGTCGTCCTGATTTCTTGGGTGTTGTCCCACTGCGTTGACCCTGTCGACTATTCTTCTCCATAGCTCCATCTTCCTTGCAATTGAGGTGTGCTGCACCTGTGCTTCAAATAGCTGTGGCTCTACCCGGACAATGTCCTCCATCATGACCCTGAGCTCCTCCTCCGAGAACCTGGGGTGTCTTTGCCGTGCCATGGGGTGGTGTAGGTGATGTGTGGGGTGGTGTGTGTGGTGATAAGTGTGGTGATATGAAGTGGTGTGTGGTGTTTTGTGCGTGGAAGTTGTGTGGGTGATGGTGTTGAGTGCCTGTGGATGCTAGTTTGTGGATGGTGGTGTCTCTCTCTGGCCTTCTTTCTGAATTTTTGGTCGTAGGGGTTTGTGGATGATGTGGGTGTGTGTTTTATATTGTAATGGGTGTGTGGGAGTGGTGTGTGTATGTGTATCAGGTGTGTGTATTTCGAATTGTCCAATGTGGCTGTGTTTTGGATATGTGTGTGTATTTTGGGCGCAGCGGTGTGTACCGCCAATGGAATACCACGGTTGAAAGACCGCCACGTGGATTCGTGAGTCGTGATAGTGTGGGCGTATTTCTGTTGGCGTGACGGTGGAGGTTTTGTTTTCACCAGTTTATCACTGACCTTTGGTGTGGCGGACTTGTGTAGGTGTCTGAATTTTGTCGGATTTCGAGATGTGGGTCATAATAGCTGTGGCGGAATTCCGCGGCTGCTGCGGTATGTGGGCGGTGTTCTGCACGGCGGTAAGCGGCTTTTACCGCCAATGTTGTAATGACCACCTAAGTGTCTTGAGTAAACTGCTTCTTTATCACCTCTTAATGCCCAAATACAGTCCCTTGCTCCCTTCCTTATGACAAGTGTTGAATGTTGTGCCTGGATATCATGGTGGCCATACTGTTAATGCATAGCATGGGATTTTCTAAATCCCAGAAGTACTTGAGATAATTCGATCTAGTTTCACCAGAAATTTCACAAGACTACAGCTAAGTTGCATGTCAGTCCCGTTAAGGCAGGCTAAAATTGCTGGCTTGCAAGTACGTAAGCCTTTCTGATTCGAGATGGGTCGGAAAATAGTTTTCCGATCTTTCATATTGCCTTCAGAAATGCAAATACAAATACAATTGTTGTTGTTTTAAAATTTCTACATGGCTACCAGATCCTGAAACAACATTTTGGCTATATTGTAATAGTAAAACAATGGTATTCTATGAACAACAGCATTCCATCATGGCTGCTTGGTTTAGAGGAAGTGGTTCTGTGGAATGCAGCACACTGCAAATGAAATGAGTGGCAAGCAAGGGGCCTATTAGCACTGCTTAAAGACCTTTGGTGCCCTCTTAAGAAAAAATAAAAAGAGGAGAGGCAACTAAACAAAAGGAATATTGGAAACTAAAGGACTAGCCAACCAGCCTTGACACTGAAGAGCATTTGAGTTTTCAGGTGGATGTGCACAAATGACAAGAAAATGCCAGCATTCACAGAGCAGGAGGGAGAATGGCTGTTGTGGACTGAACCATTACCCCATGCAGCACACTGTCATGGATGGAAGCAGACTTTAACTCTCAGACAAATGGCAGAAGAGGGCTGCCACTAAGGCCTAGTGTATATGTATACACTGCCTACTCTTAAGACGTTTGATTTTTCTTTTTGAAACACCTCCCGATTTCCTTTATGGAAAAACGGGCTACATTTAATTTTTAAAAAGTTGCTTTAGTTAAAAGCAAACATGGATATGGTGGTCTGCTGTCCCGAGCTGGCCTCCATCCCTGTGTTTTTAACAATTCCCAATGGGTCACAAATTGCAACCTACCTCATGAATAATAATGAGGTATGTCAATTGTGAGCTCATTAGGAATCGCTTAATGTGTCAAGGACACATTAGTACATCAGTGTTTATGAGTTCCTAATCGCGAATCGCAGAGATTCACTATTAGCAACTCATAAAATGAAACCAATGTATATGGGGCTCAAAGTCTAGATGCCAACTTTCATAAAACAAACATAGCCACGATCCTCTATAACAATAAAGAAAGGTGCACTAAAACAGAGAAGAAGCAGACATGAGTAAGTGAAGGAGGGAAAAGAGGACAGGGCCACCCACATTCAGATCTGGCCACCAGAAGGGAGCATGGAAGCTTGAGACAAGAAGTTAACAATCAATTACCAGGCAGACGAAAAGTTTCAAAAGTAATTGGAAGATGAGGGGAGATGACTAAATTAGCTCTATCTTTTGATTGTACATCTGGAAAAAGGGCACATGGACCTAGGGAAAGAGTTGTTAAGCAATATGCACTGCTGTACAGTGCCCTAAGTACTGAAAGCAATGTGTTTTCTAAGCTGAATGTCATAGTGTGGCAAATTTCTACTTGCAGTTGAGCAGGTTTACTGCTGCAATGTCAGTTGATATGCCAAGCACAAGTTTCTAAATTAGCCTTCTTGTTTCTATCCTTCTCAAGCCTTTCCTACTCTATTCATCCACAAAGGGGCTGTGCATGCTGAAACAGCCATCTCATGTCTCTACTGCCAAACTGTAGCATCTTCACACACTCACATATATCAAGGGTGACTGTTTCCCTCCAGACAGACACTTAATCATCACCTTCCATTCCATCTAAAATTGATTTGTTTGACACCCTGGAATGTAGTATCAATGTCCATCTCTCAGGTCTTCTCATGCTAAGCTTTAAATATATCTAAATTGAACAAGACTCAATAAAAGCTTATTACATTTCCAAATCAAATACTGCAGTCTGATCCCATAGATCAACATCTAACAATGTCTTTAGGGAGAAGGTGGGGAGGTTGCCCTGAACCTAAAAATATTACTGTAAAAGTGCCTGGGAAGCTGCTGAGCCCTTGGGGAGAAATAAAAGTTAAAAACAAAGAAATAAATGTAAAAATAGAAAGAATTGGCCCACTAGTCCTTGGTACTTAATTAGGTTGTCTTCTCTATTGTTGACAGTATGTGGCTGCTCTGACAAAATGACCTCACTCACAGAGAAAAGAACCAATGGCTGAAGTGAGAGGACCCAGTTCCCCCATGCTGTATGCTGTGGTGGACGGAGGAAAAATGTGAATGCCACAAAGGTAGACCAAAGAATGAAGAGGGATGGCTGGAAACCCCACTGACAAAGTATATTTTAAAGCTATATTTTTGGTAAATTCAAAAGGTTTGATGAACACCTTAAATACCACAAACCATTACAAAGTCATAAAATCTAAAACTGGAACTTTATGCATTGACGAGACCATAATGTAAAACAATTTAGAAAATCTCTTGTAATATGATCCTCAAATTGTAACACTATTTTGTTGGCTCTGCACATTCCTGATAACATTTGGCCCATATATTGAAGAATATTAACATCAGGACTAAGGGGGTCATTCTGACCCTGGCGGCCACCGCCGCCAGGGCCACCGACCACGGGAGCACCGCCAACAGGCTGGCGGTGCTCCTACGAGCATTCTGACCGCGGCGGTTCAGCCGCGGTCAGAAGCGGAAAGTCGGCGGTCTCCCGCCGACTTTCCGCTGCTCGGGGGAATCCTCCATGGCGGCGGAGCGCGCTCCGCCGCCATGTGGATTCAGACACCCCCTACCGCCATCCTGTTCATGGCGGGAAACCCGCCATGAACAGGATGGCGGTAGGGGGTGCCGCGGGGCCCCTGGGGGCCCCTGCAGTGCCCATGCCAATGGCATGGGCACTGCAGGGGCCCCCGTAAGAGGGCCCCGCAAAGTATTTCAGTGTCTGCCTTGCAGACACTGAAATACGCGACGGGTGCAACTGCACCCGTCGCACCCCTGCAACTACGCCGGCTCAATTCTGAGCCGGCATCCTCGTTGCAGGGGCATTTCCTCTGGGCCGGCGGGCGCTCTTTTGGAGAGCGCCCGCCGGCCCAGAGGAAATGTCTGAATGGCCGCCGCGGTCTTCTGACCGCGGTGCGGTCATTTGGCGGCGGTACCTTGGCGGACGGCCTCCGCCGTCCGCCAAGGTCAGAATCAGGGCCTAAGACTGACATCGATTCACTAAATACCAAATCCAGGCAGATTTGTAGGCTAAATACAGTGAATCTATGATAGGCATTTTTGCAAATGATGAGGTGTATTAGAGGTTGTTTACATTTATGTTCGCCATTCTGAATTCAAATATGGATTTATTTTAAAATGTGTTGTTAATATTCCAATAAGGATCACTAGTAATTTTACTTATTAGTGAAGAGCAATTCCCACACTGTGGACACTGTTTGAAACAACACTGATCAGAAAGCCATCCACTGAACACTCGAAAATACATCATCTTCAGTTGTGGAAATCCACCATCCTGCAGGTGAGAGCTGTATTTCTTCATAACTGCTAACCTTGTGTGAAAAGCACATTCCAAGCCTGGATGTGTGACATAATAATACTTATATTACATATTTAGTAAGAATAACGAGCAGAAAGATAAGGCAGATGAGCTATAGAGATAATTGATCAAGTAGCTATAGGTATATAAACTCTAGATATTGACAAAATAGGAACTCCTTCATTTAGGCCCTAGAAAAGGCCAAAGTACCACTTGTAAACTAAAAGAGGTAGATGTTATATTTTGTGGGAATATTAACATATTGTAGTATTCACCCAGGTACTGAAAGAGCGAGTCCCATTACCTAAGCCAAAGTAAAATCTAGTGATGAGCTTCTTGGTCCAGATACGCTTTTGAAAGCCA
The DNA here is from genome assembly GCF_031143425.1 of Pleurodeles waltl. NCBI lineage: Eukaryota > Metazoa > Chordata > Amphibia > Caudata > Salamandridae > Pleurodeles > Pleurodeles waltl. The sequence goes on along the minus strand of NC_090448.1, from coordinate 609,647,716 downwards.
CAGAACATTTCTGGTCTATACAAACATATCATAAGAACTAAAAAGGAATAGGGCAAGTGATGTTTCTTACAGGCAATCTTGACTTACACTATGAGAGGATTACCTTCAATTTATGGTGAATAGCTAGACCTGTTGTAAGTTTGTCTAGTTGCTGTTCCTTCCTGTTAGACCTGACATGCCTTAGGGTGGTCACCCCTAACTTTTTGCCTGCCTCCCTCCACTTTTCGGACCCTGTTTTGCTGGCTTTTTTACTCTGCGCACTTTACCACTGCTAACCAGTGCTAAAGTGCATATGCTCTCTCCCTTTTTTAAACCTGGTAACTTTGGATCATACCTGATTGGACTATTTAATTTACTTATAAGTCCCTAGTAATGTGCACTATATGTACCTAGGGCCTGTAGATTAAATGCTACTAGTGGACCTGCAGCACTGGTTGTGCCACCCATTTAAGTAGCTCCCTTAACCTTGTCTCAGGCTTGCCATTGCAAGGCCTGTGTGTGCAGTTTCACTGCCACTTCGACTTGGCATTTAAAAGTACTTGCCAAGCTTAGAACCCCCCTTTTTCTACATATAAGTCACCCCTAATGTGTGCCCTAGGTAACCCCTAGAGCAGGGTGCTGTGTAGGTAAAAGGCAGGACATGTACCTGTGTAGTTATATGTCCTGGTAGTGTAAAACTCCTAAATTAGTTTTTACACTACTGTGAGGCCTGCTCCCCTCATAGGCTAACATTGGGGCTGCCCTCATACATTGTTGAAGTGGCAGCTGCTGATCTGAAAGGAGCAGGAAGGTCATATTTAGTATGGCCAGAATGGTAATACAAAATCCTGCTGACTGGTGAAGTCGGATTTAATATTACTATTCTAGAAATGCCACTTTTAGAAAGTGAGCATTTCTTTGCACTTAAATCTTTCTGTGCCTTACAATCCACGTCTGGCTGGGCTTGGTTGACAGCTCCTTGTGCATTCACTCAGACACACCCCAAACACAGGGTACTCAGCCTCACTTGCATACATCTGCATTTTGAATGGGTCTTCCTGTGGTGGGAGGGTGGAGGGCCTGCTCTCACACAAAGGACTGCCACACCCCCTACTGGGACCCTGGCAGACAGGATGGAACTGAAAGGGGACCTGGTGCACTTCTTAGCCACTCTTTGAAGTCTCCCCCACTTCAAAGGCACATTTGGGTATAAAACAGGGCCTCTGCCCTACCTCATCAGACACTTGCTGGAGAAGAAACCTGAACCAGAAACTACATCCTGCCAAGAAGAACTGCCTGGCTGCTCAAAGGACTCACCTGTCTGCTTTCTACAAAGGACTGCTGCCTTGCTGTTGGCCTGCTGCCTTGCTGAACTCTTGTCTGGCTGTGAAAGTGCTCTCCAAGGGCTTGGATAGAGCTTGCCCCCTGTTCCCTGAAGTCTCAAGACCAAAAAGACTTCTCTTTTTCACTTGGATGCTCTGTGCGCCGAAATTTTTGACGCACAGCTTGTTTCGCGGTGAGAAAAACGCCGCACACCGACGCTGATCGACGCGACGCCTTCGGGACGGAGACGTACGTCTTCCCCGCATGGAAAATAACGACGCAAGTCCGTGTGTGCTGGGGAGAAATCGACACACACACCATTTTTCCACGTATCTCTTCTTCTGATGCCCTCTGAGGAGATTTTCCACTCCAAACCAGGTACTTTGTGCTTGAAAGAGACTTTGGGGGTCATTCTGACTCCCGCCGGGCGCGGTCACTGCGCGCCCGGCGGGAGCTGCCAAAATACCGTACCGCGGTCGGAAGACCGCGGCGGGTATTTTGAGATTTCCCCTGGGCTGGCGGGCGGCCTCCAAAAGGCCGCCCGCCAGCCCAGGGGAAAACGACCTTCCCACCATGAAGCCGGCTCGTAATCGAGCCGGCGGAGTGGGAAGGTGCGACGGGTGCTACTGCACCCGTCGCGTATTTCACTGTCTGCTATGCAGACAGTGAAATACAAGCGGGGCCCTCTTACGGGGGCCCCTGCAGTGCCCATGCCATTGGCATGGGCACTGCAGGGGCCCCCAGGGGCCCCGCGACACCCCCTACCGCCATCCTGTTCCTGGCGGGCGAACCGCCAGGAACAGGATGGCGGTAGGGGGTGTCAGAATCCCCAAGGCGGCGCAGCGGAAAACCGTCGGGAGACCGCCGGTTTTCCTGCACTGACCGCGGCCAAAGCGCCGCGGTCAGAATGCCCTGCGGGGCACCGCCGGTCTGTCGGCGGTGCTCCCGCCGACCCTGGCCCCGGCGGTCTGAGACCACCGGGGTCAGAATGACCCCCTTTGTTTGCTTTTTAAAGACTTAAGACACTTTATATCACTTTTCAGTGATATCTCTACAAATTCACATTGCAACTTTATTCGTTTTGACCTACAGTTATCCTGATAAATATTATATATTTTTCTAAACACTGTGTGGTGTATTTTTGTAGTGCTATATGGTGGTATTGTATGATTTATTGCACAAATACTTTACACATTGCCTTCTAAGTTAAGCCTGACTGCTCGTGCCAAGCTACCAGAGGGTGGGCACAGGCTAATTTTGGATTGTGTGTGACTTACCCTGACTAGAGTGAGGGTTCTTGCTTGGACAGAGGGTAACCTGACTGCCAACCAAAAACCCAATTTCTAACACTTCCCCAACCATCTCTTGTTCGGCAGATTGCAGAGCTAGATAGTCTCAGGTTTTGCTTCAGATCTTTTCCATGTCAGGCAAAAGCCTACACACCTGAAGCAGCTGTGATTCACCAGGATTAGTGCCTGTTGTACTTGATTACTGCAGCAGGACCATGCCTGGCTACAATGTTCCTCAGAAGGCCTCCCCAGTACCTTCAAAGGATTGCGCCTGCATATAAACTTTGAAGAGGGGGAATGCTAACCTCTGCAGGATCCTACAGTCCAAAAAGATTAACTTTGAAAAATATTGCTCAGGCCTCAACAGCTCTATGATAGTTTCAATTTATTAGATAATAAACACCATAAACATTGAAAGAAGAGGCATGCATCAAGCCATTTGGCATACCCATTTAATCAAAACATAAAAAAACCTGATACATGGCACCTATTCCTAGAGAAGCCTCCATTGGGACCTCACTTTGCCTTCCTCCCGATAATGGCAGGAAAAAGACCCAACACATAAGCATATCTCCTATGAAGTACACAAGCAAAGTAGCATAATCTTTTGGGAGCCTCCTCGACTTACCTATAATATTAACTAATTTTAGAGGAACCCCCCAAAGTAGCAACTAACATTAAAACTCCTAGATCATAAACACCTATCGTTTTTACAATGTGCATAATATATGGCAAATTATATGGTGTATACTAAAGTTCAAAAAGCCACCTCTTCCCATCCCGGTCCAGACTCTGACATCAAAAACTGGTTTAAACAGAATGGACTAACCATTCATTTCAAATATAAAAACATGATACAGTTTAGCTAAAATGAGACCAACCGATTTGCATCAAATAGCAGCCATTGTGCTTGACCCTGTATATGTTGGAGGCACCATCATGATCCCTCTCCCCATCATAATGGGGAACTTTAGACTGTAAAGTGCATAATGGGTGTAAGACCACAACATTTTGGAGGGCACCATCACTGTAAAGTGCATAGAGCATAGCATGTGCAAGACTACAAGCAATGACCTGTTAAGTGCATGGTGCCTGACGGGCCTAGGAGACACAGAACTCTCCTGTGGGGCTCCGCCTAAACTTGGTGTAATGAGGGTATGGGCATTATAATTATTGCTGCACAGCTAATATAACCCCAGGCAGCCCACCTTCCAGGCACCATCAGTGCACACCTACAGCCTACCATTTGCACCTTTGTAATACAGAATACCTAGTGCCCTAATTAGGGGTTCTTTGGCCTTGACCAAGATTTTGAAAATGTCAAGAAATTGCAACAGCTGGACATTCAACTTGATGTTTAGAGCATTTAAGGACTCCACTGCAGCTGGCCTATCAGTTCTCATTCTAAGGACTATAAATTGATTCTGCAGCTGGGCCCTCCAATGCATGATTGGGCAAGGGCAAATACAGAGGACGTGAAACAATTTGCCTTTGTCCAATGGCATAACCAACACCTCGTGTCCTCTGATTGCCCTTCCTCCTGCCACTTGGGCTTGAAATTTAGGGTGGAGAGCACCCCGATTCTCATTGCTTTGAGTTTCCTTTTAGGATTCACAGAGTAAGAGGCTTGAAAGTAGGACTGATCATATTGTTCATCATATGAATTTAACACCAGCCGCCCATGTGCTCACTTCGCTAGTGTTATTTCATCTTTCCACAGACTTTTCAGTCTGATGCTTTTATTCATGATTTTCTAAAAGACTTGCTCGCTTGTGTCCAGACGCCATAATTTATTGAGCCTGAGGGTCTGGATGCTGTCCTGTAAATACTTTTCGAAGCCACTTTTCACTGTTTGTAAGTTGATTTCAGTCCAAACATAATGCACTAGCGAATCCTTAGTAGACTTTCTCATTTTGTGACAACATTTTACAAAGGCCTCTGACCTAGCTGGAGGTTGCCTTACTAGTGAGAACTCAAATCTGACTTGTGCATGCGAGGCTGACCTCAGCAGCTGAAAAATTCACTTGTAAGTCTGTAAGCTTATCCTAGATTTGCATCTAGACCAAGCATTGTTTCACCTCCGTATGATAAGGCTGGAATCAATTTTGGCTTAATTACTGTGACTACAGGCTTAAGGTTGTGTCCCCAGAGTGTTTTAACCAAGGTTGAAAAGGAAAGATTTAGGGCCATTGCTTTCCCTTTGATAGCTTCCTTTTGTGGTTCCGGTTCCTAGGAGGCCCTCAAGTCAAGCTTCATCAGTGATCCGTTAAGTAGTCATGTGCCCCATCTAGAAATGTACTGGTTTAGTGAGATAACCTTGGTTGTTTATAAGGCTAATCTCTAACTGTTTTTCATTTGAAAATCCTGTGAGGCAGTTGATTAATCTTTGTAACCCTACTCGGGTGTTACTCAGGAGGAGTAGATCATCTGCAGAGAGGCTGTTGGATATAGGCAGACCACCAAGGCTGGGGGCATGTAATACCAATTTGTCCAGGGCTGGAGAGAGTATGAAACATACAGAGTCAAAAGGAAGGGTGTGAGCATGCACTCTTGTTTCAAGCCAAACCGCTTTACACACCTCCCTTGACAGGGGAGTTCCATCCTCGACTTTGATCTTGACCCAAGTATTTGTGTATAGTAGCCTGATTGCCCTTAATAGATTTTTCAGGATCCCCCAATGATATAGATTTTTCTACAGCTTATTCCATGGAACAGAATCAAACGCTGCTTTAAAATCAACAAAACACACAAACAATGACTTGAGGGTATCACTCGCTCTTTTCATGACCAATCATACAGCTATCAGGTTAGAGAGAGTCCCTTGATTCTTCATGGACCCCGCCTGGTTTAGGGACTATCTACCTGATTTCTAGTGCTAACACCAACAGGTCTTGTAGCAACAGCCTTGAGAAGTTTTTAAGGTCCACGTCTACAAGTACTATCAAGCAGTTGTTGCTTGGAAACAAGGCTGTCCCTCCTTTGAAAATGGGATGGATGATTGAACCTCTCCCACTGTTTGGTATGTTCTCACATGCTAGAATGTCATTACACTTTACAGCCAGGAAATTCGCCCAGACTGGTATATTTTGTTTAATGAGTACTTGAGTGATGCCATTTGGTCAGGGGACACAGCTAAGGTGTACATTGTTGGTGATCCTGGTTATTGGTGATGTGGTGTATTCTACTGGAATAAGAACATTACTTGCTGTTTGGAGATTCTCTGAAAATAACACAGAGGGGCTTGAGCCAATCGACCTCCCTCTGAGATGTGGTTTCAGATACTGTACCCAATTACCCTCACTAAAGTTTGAGTTGTTAACCACCCCTGGGCCTTTGCCAATTTTGTTGATTATTTTCCAAAACTTCTTAGAGTCATTTTGTTTTGTGTCATATAAGAACTTGGCCCAAAGCGTTTCATGCCTGCTTTTCTTGAAGGTCCATACCTCCCTTTTAACAATTTTCCTGTTGTTATGTAGGGTTTTTAACAGGGCTGGATTTTGAGGGAAGCGCTGTAGTTGCCTGAGGGCTCTGCCAATTTTGTATCTTAAGCGGAAAAGCATTCCCAAGCTGCAATCAGAGTTGACTTCTTAGTTGTAGTGGGTTTCAGAATTTCTACTACTATGGCCTCCAAGTAGTGGATGGTGTCAGCATTTCATTTTAGGTGCTTTGAATCATGGGTGTGAGTGTCTTGGTGCAGAATTCTGGCTGGTCTAAGTCTGTACATATTGGCTCTAATCCAGATGGTTTGCATGTGGCGATCACTCTCAGAGTGATGAGCTATTTTGAAGTCTATAACTCGGCCATATAGTCTATGGTTTGCCATTGAGTAGTCAAGGTATGAAACCATTTTGTCTGATGACCTTGTCCAGAGTGGCGGGATAGATGCAGCGAGGCAACCATACAAGACTATTAAGCCAGCCAGTTCACAGGGTCTCAGACATTTTTTCCCATCCTATGTTGACGCCTGTAGTAAGGGTGACTTTGATCTGGCAAGGCCCAAATTACCTCAACATAATCCTCATCTGGGAATTAAAGTCTCCAGTAATTAGCAGGATAGCTGCCAAACAGTAATTTGTCAGCTTGTATAGGTGGCAGATTAGTTTATCCACTATCATAGATTGTCCTTTAAGGTTAATGTAAACGTTTACAAGAATCAAAGAATCTGCCAACTGCTGCAAACAGCCACCCAGATGAAGAGCCAATAGCCAGGATTTTTGTATGTACAACACTGTGATCTATGCGGATAGATTGAACTTCACATAAATGTCTAAATTGCTGTTAGACTTTTCATCCTTGGCGTGGTCTCCCTTAACTTTTTGCCTCTGTTCCCCAGGTTGTTGATGTGTGCTGGGCTCTGATTTTACAGTTTTTGTTACTCTGGACACTCTACCACTGCTAACCAGTGCTAAAGTGCAAGTGCTCCTGTTTAAAATGTGTACGTAATTGGTTCTCCATGATTGGCATATTTGTTTTACTGTTAAGTCCCTAGTAAAGTGCACTAGAGGTGCCCAGGGCCTGTAAATCAAATGTTACTAGTGGGCCTGCAACACTGGTTGTGCCACCCACACAAGTAACCCTGTAATCATGTCTCAGACCTGCCACTGCAGTGTCTGTAAGTGTATTTTTACACTGTAAATTCCACTTGGCAAGTGTACCCACTTGCCAGGCCTAAACCTTCCCTTTTCTTACATATAAGGCACCCCTAAGGTAGGCCCTAGGTAGCCCCAAGGGCAGGGTGCAGTGTATGGATAAGTAGGACATATAGTAATGTGGTTTATATGTCCTGACAGTGAAATACTGCCAATTTCGTTTTTCACTGTTGCAAGGCCTGTCTCTCTCATAGGATAATATGGGGGCTACCTTTAAATATGATTAAAGTGTAGATTCCCCTAGAGAGTAGATGGACATGTGGAGTTTGGGGTCCCTGAACTCACAATTTAAAAATACATCTTTTAGTAAAGTTGATTTTTAGATTGTGCGTTTGAAAATGCCACTTTGAGAAAGTGAGCATTTTCTTGCCTAAACCATTCTGTGACTCTGCCGTGTTTGTGGATTCCCTGTCTGGGTCAGTTTGACAGTTGGGTTGTTTTTCAGCTCACACCAGACAGTGACACAAAGGGAGCTGGGGTGTAACCTGCATTTCCTGATTAGCCATCTCTGCTAGGAGGGAGGGGTGGAGTGGTCACTCTCATCTGAAAGGACTGTGCCTACTTCTGACAATGCCGGCTCCAACCCCCTGGTGTGTGTCTGAGGCCTTGCCTGGGCAAGGCAGGATTTCACAAGTAGGTGTGAGTCCCCTTTGAAGAAAGGTGACTTCAAAGACTAAAATGGGTATAAGAAGGGCACCCAAATCTACAGATTTTAGAAACACTTCTGGAACCAAGAGGAACATCTGCCTGGAGAAGAGCTGATAGCTGAGGAAGACGTGCTGCCCTGCCTGTGACTGTGCTTTGTGGAGCTTTCCTGCAGTGCTGCTTCTGCCAGAGTAAGAGGGCAAAGACTGGACTTTGTGTGCCTTCCATCTTGTGAAGAAATCTCCAAGGGCTTGATTTAGAGCTTGCCTCCTGTTGTTTGAAGTCTCAGGGACAGCAAAGACTTCTCTCTGCCAGCACCTGGAGTCTCTGGAGAGACTCCTGCTCTGACAAGTGGTGCCCTATCCAGTCCCTGGGCCCTTGAAAGGAAAGCTGGTGGAATCCAAGTAAATCGACTTTGGACGACTTCGGACCGACGCCGCTGCTGAATCCGGTAACGCCGCCTGCACCTGACGGCGTGACCTTCGCTGGAACGCGACGCTCTTCGCAGGTCTGACGCCGCAGCAGCCCCGCTGAAGTCCGCGACTCCGTGGAAGTCACCGCACCACGTCGTGAGCGACGCCGCTCGAAGTGCACAGATTCAACGTTTCGCACAGACGCCGCGATTCCCGACTTCGCTCATCGGCTTGTTTTCACTCTTCACCAAAGGTACTGTACTTGGGGGTCTACACGACTCCGTGTCCGGCACCGCTGGTGTCGGCTTGTTGGGAACGACTCCGTCACAACGCCGTGTTAACATCTCATCGAACCATTTTTGTTTCTAAGCGCTATTTTTCAGTTTAATCTTAAAAAATTCATACCTTGACTTGTGTATGTCGGATATTTGTCGTTTTGGTCTTGTTTTGTTTAGATAACTATTTCCTATTTTTCTAAACCGGTGTTGTGTCATTTTGTAGTGTTTTCATGAAGTTACTGTGTGTGTTGGTACAAATACTTTACACCTAGCGCTCTGAAGTTAAGCCTACTGCTCTGCCAAGCTACCAAGGGGGTAAGCAGGGGTTAGCTGAGGGTGATTCTCTTTTACCCTGACTAGAGTGAGGGTCCTTGCTTGAACAGGGGGTAACCTCACTGTCAACAAAAGACCCCATTTCTAACATTGGTGATCAGCGGTTGGGATTTGGACTTGTATTTGTACTTGACATACAGTAATTAAGTGTACACTACTGTTTGAGTTCAGACCACTACGTGATCACATACTGCTTGTCTTGAGATTTTTGCTTTTTCTCTTTTTGTGGATTTTTCCCTACGTCCACTTTGGTTTTTTTCGCTGACCCTTGATTGACTTTGAACTTCATTTGGGAACTTGTTTCTGCATTTGGAACTTTGCACTCTTTTTACCTTTCATCATGTCTCTACTTGGAAATGCATCAGTTGGAGCTGACTTTGACCTTGAGAAATTGGAGAGTTATACCAAAGCTCAGTTGAAGCAGTTCTGTAAAATGTTTGACTGTCCTATTAAGAGCTCATCCAGGAAGGAGGAGCTGCAAAAGGCGCTGAGGGCCTGGGTGACAGCCAAGAGCACTGAAGGCCACACATAGGATGAGGGAGATGAGGAGGATGAGGAAGAGTGTTCAGTACACAATGGTATTGTGGGTGGGCCTGTTATGTCTCCAGGGCAGGTAGCAGTGTCTCATCCAAGGGTCTGACACCTGAGGAGTTGCAGGACAGACAGGCAGAGAGGGCATACCAATTGGAGCTGCAGAAGCTCAATTTGGAGAAAGAAAGAGATGAGAGAAGAGCAGTCCTTGAGGAAAGGAAGATGCAGCTGGCTCATGAGCTTAACTTAAAGGAGTTAGATCAGAGGAGCCAGTCCAGTAGGGATGGTGGCAGCAATCCTACAGTGCAGCCGGAGAGAAGGGTACACGTCCCAAAAGACCTTGTGAGAGATTATAAGAGGGAGGATGATATCTACTTGTAGTTCAAGGGTTATGAGTCAGCTCTCCACATGAACCTGGTCCCTGAAGCTCATTGGGGGGCAGCCCTGTGGAAGCATTTTGAGGCAGAGGGGAGGGACACACTGACGGCCTTAGGGGATGCTCAGAGTCTCACCTACCCTGTCATGAAGGAGGCCTTACTCACCAGGTATGGTCTCACCCCTGAGCAATACAAGGAGAAGTTTAGATCCTACAAGAGAAAGGAATCCCAAACATGGTTGGAATGTGTTGATTCTTTTTGCAGGTCACTGGATGGTTGGGTGAAGGGCAGCAAGGTAAACGCGTATGAGGGGCTTTACAATTTAATTGCTTGGGTGCACTTGTACAGTTTATGTTTTCCAGAGCTGCGCCAGCACCTCATTGACAGCAAGCTGACTGACCCCAGGAAGCTTGCGCAGGAAGCGGACCGCTGGGAGAGCACCAGGGTCCAAAAGAGGTATGGGGGAGACCACGCCAAGGGTGGGCAGGGTCCCTCTCAGAAGAAAGGGGGGTTAAGGGCAAGCAGGGGGAGTTCTCTAAAGGGCCCCAAACTGATTCCCAGGGTAAGGATTCCCAACCCCCCAGTGAAAAGAAGCCATGGTTGTCCAAAGGGAAGCCAGTGGCTGGTGGTCCCCCACCTAAGTGCTATGCATGTGACCAGGTGGGTCATGTGAGGGGGGACCCCAAATGCCCCAAAAGTACACCGGCACCCACTGGTGCACCGTCCCAGGGTTTGGCCAGTGTAGCGCTTGGGGAGGAGTTGGTTTCAGGTGGGTAGGAACCAGCAGAAATGACCCTTGTCTCACTAGGGGACAGTGAGATGGTCCAGAGAAACCTAGTGCCTGATAACACTAAGAAATACAGGCAATGGGTGACCATCAATGGACAGAGGGTGGAGGCTCTGAGAGACACAGGAGCCAGTGTGACTACAGTGAGGAGTCACCTGGTGTCTGAAGAGCAGATTGATCCCCGGGTACTTCACCAAGTAGTTGCGGTAGACAACTCTGAGCGCCTCTGCAGAGTGGCGCAGGTTCCCTTTGAATGGGGGGGGGGGTCTCAGGTTCCTGGAAAGCAGCTGTGAGTCCAACCATGCCTGTTGATTGTTTGCTAGGTAACGACCTGGAGGATTCCCCTTGGAAGGAGGTGGAACACAGGTCTCACTTGGAGATGTTGGGTCTGCCTGGGTGGGTATGCGTATCCACCCGGTCTATGGCAGCCAATCAGGGTAGTCAAGAGCCCCTGGAGCCTGAAACAGTGGCCCAGGGGACCGCCAAGAAGAGGAAGGGCAGGGGGCGCGGGAAACCGGCCCCAGAAGTTCCCACGGTCTGGGAGGAGGCAGAGCCTGAGCGTGATGCCCCGGAGCCTACAGGGGAACAGGTGGCTGAACTGGGGGAGGTCCCTGAGCTGTTGCAGTGGCAGCAGGAAGGGGGACCCACCAGGGAAGCATTCTGCACAGCGCAGAAGGAGTGCCCTACTCTTGAGGGGCTACGGCAGCAGGCTGCAGCCCAGGCGGCTGGCAAGGCGCCAGGTACTCACCTGATTTATTGGGAGGATGGCCTCCTGTATAGTGAGCCTAAGGTTCATGAGCCTGGGTCAGCTCGTATGCTGGTGGTACCCCAGTGCTTCAGGGCCTTCCTAATGGGCTTGGCTCATGATGTGCCGTTGGCAGGACATCTAGGGCAGGACAAGACCTATAAGAGGCTTGTCTCCCACTTTTACTGGCCCTTGATGCACAAGCAGTCAGCTGCTCATTGTAGGTCTTGTCAGACTTGTCAGGCAAGTGGCAAGAGTGGGGGGAAATGCAAAGCTCCCCTCCAACCTTTACCTGTAGTCAGTACTCCCTTTGAAAGGATAGGAATTGACATTGTAGGGCCTCTGGATCCAAAGACAGCCATGGGCAACAGGTTCATCCTGGTCTTGGTGGACCATGCCACACGGTACCCAGAAGTCATTCCTCTAAGGATGGTCACTGCCCCCGTGGTGGGACGTGCCTTGATGGGAGTTTTTACCCGCATGGGGTTCCCCAAGGAAGTGGTATCTGATAGAGATACAAACTTCATATCCACTTATATGAAGTCTCTGTGGAAGGTGTGTGGGGTAACCTACAAGTTCACCACCCCTTACCATCCCCAAAGTAATGGTCTGGTTGAGAGATTCAATCGCACCTTGAAAGGCATGATTCAGGGCCTGTCAGAGCCCTTGAGGCGTAAGTGGGACGTCCTCTTGCCATGCCTTCTGTTCGCTTACAGGGAGGTGCCTCAAAAGGGACTTGGCTTTAGCCCCTTTGAGCTCATCTATGGCCACCCTGTGAGGGGACCGCTCAGTCTGGTGAAGGAGGCTTTGGAGAAAGCTCCAAGTAAACCACCCCAGGATGTATTTAGCTACATGCTGGCACTAAGAAACCAGACTGCCCGCTTCAGGAGTCTCGCTCAGGAGAACCTGGAAGCAAGCCAGGAGGATATGAAACGGTGGTACGACCAGAATGCCACTCTGGTTGAGTTTCAGCCTGGACAAAAAGTGTGGGTCATGGCACCAGTGGAGCCTGGGGCTCTCCAAGATAAGTGGACTGGGCCTTTTGAGGTGGTGGAAAGAAAGAGCGAGGTCACCTATCTGGTAGACTTGCAATCCCCCAGGAACCCTTTGAAGGTCCTACATGTCAACCGCCTCAAACCACACTTTGAGCGAACTGAAATATCCATGCTCCCAGCGACAGATGACGGGGTGGAGGAAGAGAGTGAGCCTCTTCCTGACCTCCTGTCTGCAGGTGAGAAAGATGGGTCTGTGGAGGGAGTGATCCTCTCCCCCTCCCTGACTGAGGAACAGCAGAGGGACTGTCGCCACGTGCTGGGACAGTTCGCCTCGCTGTTTTCCCTGATCCCAGGAGTCACACACCTGTGCACACATGATGTGGACACTGGGGACAGTACACCTGTTAAACATAAGGTTTACATGGTGACTGACAGGGTCAGGGCTTGCATTAAGGAGGAAGTCTGCAAAATGTTAACCCTAGGGGTTATTGAGCACTCCAGCAGTCCTTGGGCCAGCCCAGTGGTCTTGGTCCCAAAGGCTGCTGCTCCTGGTGCCACTCCAGAACTTAGGTTCTGTGTGGACTACCGGGGTCTAAATGCGGTCAGCAAGACTGTCGCACACCCCATCCCCCGAGCTGATGAGCTCATTGATCGGTTAGGAGCTGCCAAGTACCTCAGTACGTTTGATTTAACATCTGGGTACTGGCAGATTGCCTTAACTGAGGGGGCAAAGGAGAGGTCAGCATTCTCTACCCCAGATGGGCACTTCCACTTCAATGTGATGCCCTTTGGGATGAAGAATGCCCCTGCCACCTTTCAGAGGTTAGTCAACCAGGTGTTGGCAGGACTGGATGAGTTCAGTGCCGCCTACCTGGATGACATTGCTGTGTTTAGTTCCACATGGGAAGAACACCTGCAACACCTCTGGAGAGTGTTAGAGGCCCTGCAGAAGGCAGGCCTCACTATTAAGGCGAGCAAGTGCCAAATAGGGCAGGGTTCTGTGGTGTACTTAGGACACCAGGTGGGGAGTGGCCAGGTGGCACCCCTACAGCCTAAGATTGACACAATTCTGGCTTGGGAGCCTCCCAAGACCCAGACTGAAGTGAGAGCCTTTTTAGGTCTCACAGGATATTACCGGAGGTTTGTTAAGGGATATGGTACCATTGTTACCCCCTTAACTGAGTTGACTTCTAAGAAGCAACCTAAGAAAGTGATCTGGACAGAGGCTTGCCAGAACGCTTTTGATGCCCTGAAGGCTGCCATTTGCACAGCACCTGTGCTGCAGGCACCTGACTACTCCAAGGAGTTTCTTGTGGAAACAGACGGCTCAGAGCATGGTATTGGAGCAGTACTCTCACAGCTTAATGAAGAGGGCCTAGATCAACCCGTAGCCTTCATTAGCAGGAGGTTACTACCCAGAGAACGTAGGTGGAGTGCCATAGAACGCGAAGCGTTTGCTGTGGTCTGGGCACTGAAGAAGCTAAGACCCTACTTGTTTGGGACTCACTTCCGAGTTCAGACCGACCACAGGCCTCTCAGATGGTTAATGCAGATGAGAGGTGAGAATCCAAAATTGTTAAAGTGGGAGTCGCCGCACCACGTCTTGACCGACGCCGCTCGAAGTGCACGGATTCAACGTTTCGCACAGACACCGCGATTCCCGACTTCGCGCATCGTCATGTTTTCACTCTTCACCAAAGGTACTGTACTTGGGGGTCTACACGACTCTGTGTCCGGCGCCGCTGGTGTCGGTTTGTTGGCAACGACTCCGTCACGACGCCGTGTTAACATCTCATCTAAGCATTTTTGTCTCTAAGCGCTATTTTTGAGTTTAATCTTTAAAAATTCATAACTTGACTTGTGTATGTCGGATTTTTGTCGTTTTGGTCTTGTTTTGTTTAGATAAGTATTTCCTATTTTTCTAAACCGGTGTTGTGTCATTTTGCAGTGTTTTCAGGAAGTTACTGTGTGTGTTGGTACAAATACTTTACACCTAGCGCTCTGATGTTAAGCCTACTGCTCTGCCAAGCTACCAAGGGGGTAAGCAGGGGTTAGCTGAGGGTGATTCTCTTTTACCCTGACTAGAGTGAGGGTCCTTGCTTGAACAGGGGGTAACCTCACTGTCAACCAAAGACCCCATTTTTAACAATTGCCTTTTGCTCTTTTAATGGAGCTACTTTCATAAGCAAACCTACTTTATTCCACAAACCTTATGAGGGGTATGTTGGAAGAACCCATGTCTCTTGAACTGCTATCATATCAATGTTTTCAAGAACCTCAATCAGAGGGCATTCTCAGTTTTTGCTAGCAGGCCTCCCAGGTTCCAAGAACATATACTTATGTTACTGTGTTCCAAAGTGCCAACACTCAAATGCTTTGCTATTCAATCTTTAAGGTTGGCCATTGATAAGGCAAAAGGAAGACAGCTCCAGCACTCAGTATCATTTTGCTAAATCATAGTCCTTCTCTTTGTGGAGGTTGATTGCTCTAACTTTGCTGACTCGTCAGCCCAGAGAACTGAGAAGTTGATGGCTGTCGCACTGCACTTCTCAATATTGACTTTTTGGTACCTTTCCCCTTGGTAAGGTGGTCTTGCTGTACTCTTGGAATATTACTATATTTATACCCCAGCTCTTCAACAGATCTTTTCTTTCTACTATTATTATTGGAAGGCCTCTAGCATTGAATGTGCCCAGGGTAGGTTCTGATACTTGTTTTTCTTTAGATGCTTTGTGTGCCTTTAATGCATAGGTTTCCACTTTACTTTGTATGCATAGTTGTCTGTATGCATGCAATACACAAACTCCCGGCTTACTGGCTTTGTGAATGTTTGTTTTAATTGCGGGGGTTGCATTCTAAGGATGCATGGAATGGTTTTGCTAGGTTTTGCACGCTGTCAGTGCAGTCAGAATTTGTGTTAGCGTGCCCTTGCTTCAGTTCCATCTATCTGATGTGTATGTAGATAGAAAGACAGATACACAGAAATATAGATAGATAGATAGATAGATAGATAGATAGATAGATAGATAGATAGATAGATAGATAGATAGATATATTTAGAGCACATATAGCAACAAAAGGCGGTAAGGTGGTGGTTGGATGTGTGGGTGGGTGATATTGGGTGCACGCACAAAATTGAAGCCTATCTCCGATCACTCCGGGTTTTCAACTGGCTACCAATCAGCAAGAGATGTTTATTTAAAATACTTTGGTTCTGCTTTAAGACCTTGAATGATAAAGGCCCACACTATCTTGCTGCTATATTCCTGTGCACATTTTCTTCTGCAAGTTTAGGGTGCCACGAATCAATAAAATTAGACTAAGGGGAGCTAATTTCCTCACTGAATGTTCTGATTCAGCTCTATTTCTAGTTTTTCATTTTAGCACCAGGGCATTCAAACATGGGGAGAAAGGCACTCTAGGAAACAATGAATCATTCAAACAATCAATCAATCAATCAATCATTTAATATACCTCTTCTTCTTTTGAAGGTCACCAGCTATACCTCCTATGCCTCTCACACATAATATTTAGAAAAATGGCTCATATTAGAGAATAAACTGTCTATTTTTATTAGATTATGCCTTCTCAGGTGGAAAGGTTTTGGAATGTCAATTAAAATTGTTTCTTGACTGTCAAGAAGGTAATAGCAGGGGGACACAAGGCTACAGTCAAAGCAGGCAACCTACAGCCATAACATACAGTTACTAAACCATATGTCTGAGTGCTGCCATCTCCTGCAGCTGTCTGACCACACATATCTTGCCTTATAAGTAGCTAACTCAGCTATATTTCATGCCTGTGCACTTAGAGATAGTACATTTATCACTAGCAGGGCAGGTGCAAGCCTATCAGAGACAGCCTATAAAGGCTGCTGTGGTTCACAAGTACGCATATTCCAGGTCTGAACAACAAAATACTAGTGGAAATGTGTGAGAGAGCGTAACTTGACAATGCCATTATGCGTTCCAGAAAGAGAAAATAAAAAACATTCAATATCATATATAATGTGTGTTTGCATGTATTCATGTAAATGAAGAAACTGAATGTCATGAACTGAAATGCATTTATAAGTAGAGACATAGAATGATCATATGCAAATCACATGTGTGCAATATTATCCCCTAAGTGAATATTATGATTTTCTAGCTAATTGACATTTTCATAGTTATTCTTTACTTGTATTGTTTAAGTGAAATGCACATATAATCATGTATTTAAATGTGCATTAAGGGTTTTGCTAACCTAGGTTGGAGATGAGGCCTGGGAATCTTCTCTATGTGTTTAATTTTATTCACGACTGGAGGCTCCTATAATTCTGAGATCAGCTGATTGGTCTAATGCAAGGTCTTCCACACATTATATTGTAAACATTTTCATACTGCGACTTCTACTGTAGTTAACATGCTTCGAGCAAGCATAACAGAAGCCTCCGGTCTTGCAGTAAAATGTAGATTTTCCTAGTAATTTATGGAGGAAAGTCTTAATTTTATTAAAGACACAGAGGTAAGTATTATCCCACCTCAACACTTTATTATCTTGGTGTTTTGTTCCCACCCTGACAGCTGCTCCAGCATTGCCACTATCCTCCTAAAGACGTTCCAGCACCTTCTGGTTCTTTTCTGACAAAATCTGCAAATTACAGTGTTCCTGGCGCTCTTCGCCTCCCTTCATTGTCTGCATCTTTGGGACCCAGACTCATGGACGTCTACAAAGAACTGTTTACATTAACTCTGGCATTTCCCATTGTTTTTCCTATTTTACCTTTGTTTTCTGATCTTCACTAACTTCTTGCACAACAAAAGAGGGCTGTTCACTGTCAAGTTAGGATGTTATACACGTTCTGAGTCTGAGAATTTTATTGATTGTGATGCTTACTGTGTTTTGCTTTCCCATTGGGTAACTTTCCCTAAGCCTTATGGGTTTTGAGTGTCCTGAGTTCTTGGCTGCTGCTATCTATTAAAAGCAAGACTGCACCATTAGACAAATCAGTTGCTCCCATAATAATACTCACCTCCATGTCTTTCATAAAATTAAGACTTTCCTTCAAAAATTATTAGGAAAATCTACATTTGCAATGTGAAAGCTTGCTTTTGTTGGGTATTTTGTGTTTGCTATTGAGTGCATCAACAAGCATTCTTTTAATGAAAAGCTTATTTTTAATTATAGATAAAGGGGGTATGAAGAGATAGGTTGCCAAGGACGGGAGTATTAATGAGCAGCTGTGCAGGAGAACTGCCCTACAGATTCCTGAAGACGAGAACAAATCGAAGGTCATCCTGATGGCTAAATCAAGAGATGAAAGCCTTGTTAGCGCGACTGGTCCTTTGTAAGTAAACTTACAAGGGGACGCGTATAGGTCGATGAACCTTTTGGATCGCGTGCAGTATCCTAGTTAAGTGGTACTCCATTGATCCATTAACATCACTATAATAAATCATCAAACATTAGTGGAAATTTATCTAATGAGAAATACTCTCACTCTCAAGAAGGTTAATTGTTTTTATTCCCTAATTGGTTACAATTCTAATCAAAACCTTTATTCAATTTTTATTGTTGATCAAGCTTATTAATCATCACAAAACATTATTCACCAAAATAATCTCAGGCAATCAAAGTAAATCTTTCATCAGCAATTTTCAACATTAGTGGAGTAATTCAGCAATGCAATTTAGTCAGTCTTTTGTCACCGTCAAGTCACCCTTGTCAGCCTACCTAACCCAGATTAACATCAGCATGTGGGTCTTCATGCAAAACTAATTTGGAAAACTTTAGAAGAAAAAGCACGCATTAGTCAGTCACATTATTATAGCTACCTATCCAAGATGGATCAGCAACGAGTCAGTCTTCATCTCCAGGTCACCAGTCATCAGCAAAGTATCAGGCTCACAGAAAGCAAGCCCAATTAACAGCGCTTTGGATAGCGTCTCCTGACGTCATCAACTTTCTCCTCTCTGCTCTGATTTTTCTCCCCTTGTCATGAATTTTTATTAGGGTCACTCAGTCTGTCCCACTAATTGCTAATTGGTCAACTTTATCAGAAGTTATGACTCTAACCTATAGTTATTGTTTACCGCATATACACATCTATTCAGGATTCAAGTTCCATTAGTTTGATTGATTCTTCTGTCGGTGAGAACATCATCCGGCTCTTCAGGTAACACAATTGTTGCACACAGTCTTTTAGTCAGAGCTTCCATTGTTCAAGTCCTGGGAAAGTGCTTTTAGCCTACACTACACATAATTGTATCAAATTGTCTTCATAATCTCCTGTCTACTGGTACATTTGCAGAATGTTCTAGCAGAGCCTCCTGCACTCTGCACAGTTCAAGGACCTTTTCTCCAGTTCAAGTCCTCAGAAGCCTTGTCGCGTCTGCATGTTAAAGCAGGCAAGGGTCAGCTAAAACCAGGCCTCCAGTATGGCTAAGTTAAGAACGCAAATTAACACAAAACATAGGTTATATATCCAAATATGACATATTAATATGTTTTTCATGAATATTTTTCATTACTCAGAATCTTGTTAATACACATGGTTACCACTCCCCGTGGGCACATTTGCTTACACACATTATTCTCACATATTAGTTTCTTTATCGAAAGTTCTCATTAGTATACACACGCAAATCATTAGAAATTTCTCATATTAGCATATCTGCTCCAACAGCCTAATTAAAGGATATAATTCATGACTGTGCACGGACTATGGAAAGTTACTGGTAGTGGTGTCCACTATCTGAAGTTAAGGGGGTAAGAGTGTTTTAGGTAGTTAGAGATTCAGAACCTCATTGCCCTTTGACTAGAGAGGATCTTTAAAAACCTAGAGAGATACATACCTCTCTTTCCCTATTGCTTGGCTGATGTGCCTTTATGCTACACACACCTGTCTTGCAGAAGCTTCTACTGAGGTTTCTGCAGAGCTGACATTTTGTTTTATGCTTGACATTTTAAGCTAGATTAATTTAGAATTCATATAGCTCCTTTGAGTAGATTGCCAAATATAGGTTAAATGGTTAGGCATGAGAACCAAACCTTGAACTCAGAGCACCAAGGGCCTGATTTATACTTTTTTAGCACTGCATTTGTGTCATTTTTTGATGCAAAAGCGGCGTAAACTTACAAAATTCAATTGTATTTTGTAAGTTTGCACCGCTTTTGCATAAAAAAATGTAGCAAATGCGGAGCTAGAAAAGTATAAATCAGGTCCAAGTGTTATTCCTTATTTACTGTAATGTTGCTACTGAAGTCTTGTTTTGCTAAATGCTGGTACGTTTCAATTTTGTTCAACTCTTTAACTCACCTTTGGTAATCTCATACTTGTATAGCTTGTCTTTGAGACTCATTTATATAAGTCTGGCTTTGAATTGGTAATACATCTTTTAAGCTTTGAATTTGCCTCCGAGATTCAATGTGTGACCTAATGGGTTACACTGTCATTTTATGTTGAATGATTTAATGAGTTTCTCTTCACTCCTTCAAATGGAGAAAAAGATTCATTGGGCCCAAGAAATTAGAAATTGTGCCAGACGCCACACCATGTGCTAGCAACTTCAGAACACCCATGCACTGTTTGCTCTTATAACAGATGGTGATGGCCAGGTGAGAAAGCAGGGTGACAGCCCAGAAAATGAGGACTCCTTGAGATAGGAGCAGCAGTGCTTTTGCAAAGTTGGCGTATAGGAAATTAAATAACCAGCCTCTGGATTGGAGTGAGTTTTCCCAGAAATTCCCACAAACTTTAACTCACGGCCTAAGGTAACTATAACTCATGCCTTCACCATGCACTGCCAATTACCACAGATTTTACAGCACTCATGGCAACTTTTATAATATCAGTAAAAATATCAATGAAACATTAGCGTCAAATTATTGAAGAAAAAACTGTGCACAGCTGGGGCGCGAGTTATAGTTACCTTAGACTGTGCCATGTACAGTTTGCTTATCAATAATTTTACTGCAAATTATTCTCCATGATGTCATAGAAGATGTCATCAGTGATGTAATATCTGGGATAATTAGCAGTGCATGGCGAGGGGGCGAGTTATAGTTACCTTAGGGCACGAGTTAAAATTACTTGAAATTCCTCTAACTATAACAGTTGAACTGCTATGGTTGTGTGTGTGTAAAATCTGAACCTAACTATAAAGTCCCTGTAACCTTAGTTTATTTAGTAAATTTCAAAGGTCTTTTTATTCTATTTCCTAACTATAATCTCCCTGTAGCCTTTTGTTTTATCAGTGAATCGCTGGGGGTTTTTAAACGTTATGTAAGATGCCCATGGCAATTACAATGGGAGGTAGGTTGGACGTGGGGCCTGGCCTGGCATTGTGCTATCCCCACCCAAGCTTGCTGTTCCTACCGCCTCTCATCCTTGTCATCCATTGTCCAAGTCCAGGCCCCTGCTCCCTCATTACAGCCCTGTGTGACTTGTTCTGCCACTGCCTTTCTCCTGCCCTGAACAGTTAGCTTGCTACCACATCCAGCACCTCCCTACCCTCTGTTTTTGGAGTCCATGCCACAGACTCCTGCCTCTCTGTTGTCCATGTGCATGGCCCTGACCCCTTCCTATTGCTTTCCATGGTCTGTTGTGTTGCACTGCAATCCCGCTTGCCTGTGCTGTGTATTGTGCTGCTGCAACCCGTGATGTTTGCCTGTTAGGTCAGTTTGGTGTCCCTGCCCATCTCTCCCCTGCCCTCTGTTAGCTGACTTCATGTCCCTACCCCATTCCTCCTGCTTTCTGTGATCCACAAACCTGGGGAATTGATTTTCTCCATTGACTTACATTAAAAAGAGGATATTTTAGGCAAGAGGCAGATAAAATGAAGACCCTTTGGGCTTAAAAACTTCAGGAGTCTCCTGCCCGAATCAGGTCTGTTGGCATGTATGGTTGTACTGCCACTTCCTCTTCCTTCTGCCCTCAATGGTCTGTTATGTTGTCACAGTCCCTCTTGCCTGTCATAAATGGTTGTTTTTTTGTCTTGCCCCCCTTTACCCTGCGGCACACGTGACATCATCCTGGTGTAACCAAAAATGTAATAGCTAAAACATTTCCCTTAGAAATTATAAAAATGAGTGTCTTATTCCCATAGAAATTGTGGCTAATGCTGTAAAATACAAAAATGAGGACATATTTTCTGAGTTCTCAAAAAGCAACAAAAGCACTTTTAAATTATTTGCTATCTTTATGTTTTTTAACAAGTTGATCACTTGATTATTTATTACCCTTAGGAGAGAGGATGTAGCATTATGGGCAGAGCTGCAGACTTTGCAACTGGGGAGTCAGGTTCGAGTTTCAGCCTCAGCTTGACATCCTGTGATTTTGGGCAAAATGATTGATCTCTCCTTACCTAAAACCAAAACGAATATGTCCTTGTGTAAAGTAACTGATGCTCATGTAACGGACTCCAATACCTTTGGGTCAAGTTTGCGCTATATAACCGCAAATAAACAAAAAGAATTAAGGGGCATATTTACAAGAAAGTGGTGCATCAGCTCTGTTGCAACACTTTTCTAGCGTAGCCCAGCGCCCCCTTAACGTCACCATGGTAGCGCTGTAATTACTATACAGCGCAGCATGGCTCACATTAACACAATAGCATTATAATTTATGATGCTATTGTGGCACATTACTGGATTAGCACCATAAATGATGGCGGTAGTGCAGCAAAAGCACAGGGAGGCCCATAGATCACTATGGGAGTGTCACTTTATTGCCTGCCCTTAGCAGGCATTAAATAGTATGGAAAAATGGTGCAGTGAAATCTT
Organism: Pleurodeles waltl; assembly: GCF_031143425.1. NCBI lineage: Eukaryota > Metazoa > Chordata > Amphibia > Caudata > Salamandridae > Pleurodeles > Pleurodeles waltl. The sequence continues at coordinate 609,625,607 of NC_090448.1, read as the reverse complement.
TTAAATGTCACTGCCCCATTTTTTTGGGCCTCCCTGTGTGGGAACACCCCCTTGCATACAGTATACTTGGCACAGGTATAATGGGGTTACAAAATAGCGCAATGCATGCTTTGCGCCACTTTGTAAATATGGTGCATGTTGGGGGCCTCCTTAATATCTCCTTAATGTGAAAAAAAAAGATCCCACGGTGGCACAAGGAGGCACAAGGGGCTTGTAAATATGCCCCTCAGTGCTCTGCATACTTCTGTCATTGGGCTATATTTAGGCTACATTTGGGTGATATTTGTGCTACATTTGGGCCTTTTTTCTGTGGTGGCCATCTTGAGAGACGTATTTGTTATGCCCCTCCCTAAGCTCCTCATTTAGTGCAGTAGAAAATGCTTTCAGTTTGCCACTTCGATTCCATTAAGATGGGGGTCAGACATGCCACACTTTTAGTGTGAATTCACAATTTTAGCCCTCTAGTTGTACATTAGAACTCTGTGGAGAAGCTGCTGATCGCTATTGTGTTAACTGACACTCTGCTGCAGGTGTTGAAAGTGCATGTTTCAGTCTGCATGTCAGAATGTTTTAATGTAATAAAAACTGAAGATATTTGAGAACTCACTTAATATATGTCCTAATTTTTCTTTCTACAGCTTCTTTCTTTCTACCAACATTTCTGTGACAAAATGAACTCCTTCAATTGGTTCCTTTCTAAATTAAATGCTTTAAGCTTTACCAGTTTATTTAATCAGCGTGGCTTCAGGTGTGCCACACTTTTGTCATAAGTGAGACTGTTAACGCTCCAGTTGCTCTTTGGAATCATTTGGGTGGCTGCAGAAGAACACAAGGGAATCATCTGACAGGCTGCTCTTGTCAGAAGTACATTTTACTAGGATTGTCAGACTTCATTCTCCTATGGCTAGGAAAGATAGTGTATATGTACAGAAAATATGTTCTCATTTTAGCTCCTAAATCACCATCCATAATCTCCATGGAAAAATCAGGAGAAAACAGTTTTCTATCAAATATGATTCATGAAATAAAATCACCTTCAAACTCACTACAGTTCCTAAAATTATCATCGTACCATCAACACATTAATTTTATTGTAACTAAAATCTTCAATCACCCTTTATATTTTCTCCTTTTTGTGACTCCCCAAAAACTGCTGACAGGATTTAAGATCTCACCACGTGATCTGTGCTTAGGCTCAGCTCAGTTATCCAAATTTCATTTTCCTTTAATAACTCCAAAACTACGGAACAGATTAAAACCAAATAACAAAAAGCACAATCTGTGCACCAAGATCTAGCTTCCTGCCAAATTTGGTTTAATTCCATTTAGCTATTTGGCCTGCAGTTGTGTCTAAAGACCCCATGGGAAAATGCATTTTGGGACCACCTCCCTTTTTTTCAGCCCCCACATGATGACTCACCCTGAAACTATCAACACAGCAGCTAAATTGAGAGTTGTACTAGTTTTGAAAATTTTGTGAAGATTCGTCAAAGGGCGCCAAAGTTATTGGCAAAACAAAAAACACTTTTCCCATGCACACTAGGTCCTAACTATAACTACCTATGAACTTTAACCTGTTAAACTCAGCTTGCTTTTCTTTGCACTAGGCATATCACAGCTTAATTTGTGCGGGTGATTGTGGTGCCCAGCACTTATTTATAAACACTGGCACATATTAATAAGAATCCATCACATGGTTGCGCTGTGTTGCATTGTGTGTGCATTTTTTTCCAGCGTTCATTAGTGGAGCATTTAATTGTTTTACTCATCTTAAAAATGTGATAAACTTGGGACTTCAACCCCCAGTCTAAAATGACATGTGTGTAGTGCCAACTGCAGTGGACTCATGTGAAATATCTTGGGCCAAAATACAAATTAAGCATTGAGAGGAATTGACCGAAAAACTTATCTCACAGGCTAGCATGGCGGGGAAGAGAGGAGTGGAGTTCGAAATAATATAGATGCTGTGGAAAAAAAAGAAAAGAGAGTGATCACTTTGCAGCAAGGAGAGGGAACAGTGTCAGTAAGACAAGAGAAGACAGACTGCAAATTGTGTAATCTTATGGGACTGGTGGTCTGTAATTTCAACAGCTGTGAAGTGTCCATTTATAGCTTCCGCAGTATATTTCAGACGATGCAAAGGGATGTTATGTTCTGGGTTAGTATTTCCTCTACTAGCTCGAGTCTTTTCGTGTCTTTGGCACAGAGGCACCAACTCTATATAAATCAAAGGTCGTTGACAATAAACAGGCCGTCTGCCTAAGACAGCCTGACTATTTATTATGGGCGAAGAGTAAGGCTCTTGTTTTCTATTCCTAGTCCATTGTTTGCAGATGAGCTTTGCATAAGTTATGCACGTGTCAATGTAATCTGTCTCGCTGTTCTGGCTAGTTTCATCCCACTGTTCAGTACAATTTAACTCCAACATCAAATTGAGATGCATTGCACGAGATAAATCCCACCATGCTCTGTTCTTGAAAGGGAATTCAAAATTCTGTTTTTCAGTGCCAAATACCTCAAGGTCAAAGTTGTTTTACCTTTTCAAACAAGGGAAATACATTATTATTGTGTGGTGGGTAGCTTTAGTTTCCCAACTATACCTGCCCTCATTGTTGAAGAGATAATGTTGGGTCACTCGTTGTGTGACCTGCACAAGTAATGGGTCTGCACTCTACCACTACTGGGAACCAAACACCACAATGTAGCTCTTTCCTCTTGTAGGGTAGCATTGAAGGGCAGTCCAGGGCCTAGTCAAGTGGGGTGGGGGCCTAGTAATCATCATTCACAAGCACACAAGAATTATGCTCAATAAATGATTATCCAGTCTGTGCTTTTTGTTTTGATAAAGTAAAAGTACATTTATTACACACACTACTCAATATTATGCAACAATTTAACAATATACACAAGCTGATGGAATTACTTTTGGATGACATTGCTTAATCATTCTTGTCTCTTCCAAAGGGAGATATAAACCAACAACCCACATGGCAGAGCATTCACTTGTTTTCCAATGCAATATTTGACTGTAACTTGGAGTGAGAGTATCTAATACTGTCAAAGAATTACATCTACTTTGAGCACTTGTGGCTGCCAGTCTCATTACTCAACCAAGCATCAACAAGGAGCATGTCTAGGCACGTTGGGGTAGTTTGCTCTGTTAGAATTACCCTTATAATGATCTGGGCAGGCAAGGTTCATCATATTCCACATTGAAACATTCAGCATAACAATTATGCACAGTTGACACAGTCCCTATAGAACATCACTTGGTTATTAATCATTATGTAATACCATCTTTCACCCCTAGAGGGTGCCTTTTCATGTAACTCCACACAAGTCAAATTATTGGCCACAACGCTGCAGCCATACATTTTAAATCACATTTAGCATAAATGCTCCCATTTTAACAATAGTCCCTAAAGAACGTCATTTCTATAACACATGTAATTACAGCCTTTCATACCTAGAGAGTGTTCATCACTGTAACAATACGTTGTTGTCACCATTCAGGCCACAAGGACTGCAGCCACGATCTTCATTCCTAGAGGGCATAGTTTCATTACCTTGAAACAAAATTTCCCGCTTGGACAGAGCTTGGAAACACACTGGAACTTTTGAGGGGTTAACGTTCTTCGTCCCCCGAAACTGAGGGTGGGGACATCTGATAACTTCTTAGGGGGAGAATGCACTCCTCCTGCAGCTCCCCCCACACTTGGTGATCGTTTTGGTTGTGACCCCACTCTCCTGGGGTCACCATTATGGCAAAACAAGTGTTCTTTGAGCTAAAATATGGATCAGGCCCTGCAGGGCATTATGGTACGCCCCTAACGGAGTCTGCATTTTAAATTAGCAGCTCTCTCACTGCGCTGGTGAAAGCAGTCTTGCCTTTCATGCTGCTTCTGCTTCAGTGACATTGTGCTACAGTTGCCATTCCTTTGTGCAATGTTTTGGTTTGGGGGTGTCTAGTCCCATCCGGACACCCCTCGGCCTTCAACAATGTTGTAGAGCAGCTCAGGAAGCCCACCCCTGGCTGTTCTCGCCAGCTCCCCACCAAGCCAGCACCTTTACGTGCTGCAGCGGGAGCCGGCTCTTCACAGGCAGATGCATGTGGTGCTGCAGCCGGGCTGGCTGCATGGGGGAGAGTGGCGGCACTTCCCCCTCCTTCTCCGGGCATTAAGGGCCATGGGATGGGGTCCAGGGCCCCTCTCTTCCTCTTCGTGGGGGCACAATGGCGGCCCCCAACTTTGCTTCAATGCGGGCCCCAGGATGGGGTCCAGAGCACCTCTCTTCCTCCTCACAGTGGGCACAATGGCGTCCCCCAACTTTGGTTCTTTGTGGGGCCACAGGATGGGGTCCAGGACCCCTCCCCTCACCTTCAAGGGAGTGTGATGGCGCTCACTCAATACTGCATTTTGCCAGGGACAAGCAACAGTTCCCCCCAGCTCCACTCTTTGTTAGGAACAGCCCACTGGCCCTGACCCACCCTGGGGGCAACATTGAAATCTGCGGCAGAGCTCTACGTGCTTTGCTGCCGGTCCTCCATGGGGGGTCAAAGGTCAAGTACCTTCCCTCTGGGATATCTTGGGCTCTTGTGGGCCAATTGTGACCGTCTTTGGCTCATTTTGCTCCTGGTGGTGAGTCCTTAGCATCTGGAGTACGTTCTGTAGGCCTCTTGGCCTAGAAGGTTCTCAACTTGATAGGGAGCCAGTTTCACTGATTCCCTGTGCCTGCCTTTCATCTGTTGCCTTCCTTTCTTCTGGGCGGTGCTCTCGCCTTGTGCCAGAGCCCAGTCTGTCCCCTGGACCTGAGAGGGTGTAATGGGACCAGCTTATTGGGTCCTGGAGTGTGCTCCATTGGGTCTGAGGTCATTCAGGGGCAGAGTCCTTACCCCGATGGGAAGTCAGGGGGGGTCTTCTTTCCAGTTGCCCATGATGCCCACCTTCAGTCCCAGTGTTCTGCAGAGCCAAGAGAGAAAGCCCACCCCTGTGTAAGACCTTTTAATTTGGGACATAAGTGTCCAGCAGGATTGCACCTCAGGCCTAGCCTGATGTGTCCCATCACTTCTTGACCCCTGTCCCAACCTTCCTGCACAGTCTTCTGAGATAGCTCCAACATGGTGTTGTCCAGGAGTCACATGCCACATGTGCTCTGAGTGACTCAGGCCCTCCTCCATGACATACCTGCTAGGGCCTCTCCCAGAAACTCCTCCAAGGAGTCCCTCCTCGCTATGGGGCCTGGGGTAGGTCTGGTTCCTAGCATGCAATGACAGCAGGCTGATTGGTGCAAGGCCCTTCTCTTGCAGCTGGTGAGAGCAGTAATTGGCCCTAATCATGAGCTGAGTCAGAGAAAGATGACATTACTGGATGACCTGTAAGCTGTACAACTATGTTTTTGCTATCTACTGCATTATTCTATTCATATAGGTTACAGTGGACATTGATGTGACTCTGGAGTCTATGAACCCTAGGGAACTGGAGTTGCACCCTAGGCCAGCCTTTCCCATTGACATTTAAAGGAGTGTCGCTACAGTGAAGACTGTAAGCACACTGACCATCCCTCACATGTGTACACCCATCTCATAATGCCTACTCCAGGTCACTGCCCACTCTGCATGGCCCCAGCTGCACCAGCCTACCTAAGTACAGTTCTTGTGTGTGCACCCCAGGAATCCTCCCCACACAACCCTCACACAGGTTCACACGCGTGTCCACACATAATCACATGTCACCAGCCATGGGCCTGCTACTCTTGCTGCGACACAGCAGCCTTTGCTTAAGAAGGCAGCACCAGTGGTTAACACGCAGTCCATTTTACCATGAGTTTACTGTGGGTGAGTCCCAAACTATGAGGCTCCCTCACAGTAAAATGTCAAAAAACAAGTTATCCAAAAGCAAAAAATCAGGGCGGACCAGATAGTCAGAACCGTACTCTCACATATAGCAAAAGGTTAGAGACAGGGCCAGATGTTAAAGGTATTTGTTTTCTCAGGGGCACATTTTCTTTCAATGCAAAATATAAATGTCTATGAAAAGAACACCCAGATATGTGGATTGTCATTGTGTAGCAACCGGACACCAGTTTCAAGCAAGGTGCATGATGGGTATGTGATGACAAAACAGAACACTCCTAAACATGTTGGGGTAGGGGGCCCGCAGCAGGCATACAATTTGGAAAATATGTAGAAAAGTGTGCATACATCACCCAGGGACTAGATACTAATCTGTGTTGAACTGTTTACAAATTGTTTTGTCAATGTAAATTGTGATACTATAAAATAATTTAGGTCAATTTAATTGCAGGTTTTATGTACTGTGTTGGAAATGGCCTTTCTGCAGGGTCACCCCCAAACTTTTTGCCTTCTTCCTCTTCTTTTTCTGACCTAATTTTTTCTGGCCTTAGGACTCTGGTCACTTTACCACTGCTAACCAGTGCCAAAGTGCATGTGCTCTCTCCCTAAAAACATGGTAATATTGGCTCATACCAAATGGGCATATTTAATCTACTTGTAAGTCCCCAGTAAAGTGCACTGCATGTGCCCAGGGCCTGTAAGTTAAATGCTAGTAGTGGGCCTGCAGCACTGATTGTCCCACCCACCTAAGTAGCCCCTTAACCATGTCTCAGGCCTGCCAGTGCAAGGCCTGGTGTGCAGTTTCACTGCCCCTTTGACTTGGCATTTAAAAGTACTTACCAAGCCTTGAACTCCCCTTTTCTACATATATCACCTCTAAGGTAGGCTATACCCATAGGGAAGGCTGCTATCTGCACCACTTTGCGCCCCCCTAATGCCATCACGTGTGCACTGTATTTAAAATATGGAGCACCATGGCATTAGTTAGGGGACTGGCATTTAGAATTTTTTACGCTAGTCCGGCGCTTTCCGGATTAACGTCAAAAATTCTGATGCTAATCCTGCAAAGAACTCAGAGGCCCATTGTAAGTAACGGAAGCCTCCTTTTATGCCTGCTCTGAGCAGGAGTTAAAAATGGCGAAAATAATTGCGCAAGCAAATCTCCTAAAAAATTTTGCACCATTTTTTTAGCCCCCCCTAACGGGGAAGCACCCCTTTTACATACATTATGCCTGTCGCAGGCATAATTTAGCGCAAATGTTTACAAAGTGTCACAATGCATGCATTGTGCCACTTTGTATATATGGTGCAGCATTTTGGCCTTCTAACGCCACATTAGCATCAAAAAATGACGCTAATGTGGTGTTGGAATGGCTCTAGGGGCTCTTAAATATGCCCCATAATTTTTCATTCAATAGAGAGAGAAATGGGTAATGCACCTATCATGCCGACACCTTATTTAAAATATGGGTGGTAGATAAAATAGACATTTATACGTTAGCAACTGTAGTGGTATATGTAAATTATGCAGTTATGACGTTCTAAATTTCAGCAATGTTAATGATTGTAATGGTATCGGGGTCAAAGTCATGTAATATCTCATATGATGTCACTTCCTGTGATGTCACTGGATTCTTTAGGGTGTGTGATGTCTCTTCGGATACCCTTGGCATTTTGGTGAATCCCTTACATGAAAAGGTCTCATACACGTAGACACTTTGCAGGCTGCAGTGCACGGAGAACAAATGTTCTTTGTTGTATCTGTAAGTATAAGTGACAGCACAGCCAGGGCTTGAAGAGAGTTCGCAATACTAATGGGCATCAATCGAACTAGCACAAATATATCATTTTCAAAACGAAAGCGTGAATGACCTGAGGTAATTTTACAAGCCAGGCGGTTGTGTCGTAAAAATGGAATGATACAGTCCTCGGTTGTTTTTTTCATCAATTTGTCTCCGCACAACGTCTGCAGAAAAACACCAGACGCCCTCAATACAAAAACCACAAACCCATCAAATGAAATATATGTGTTTTATTTTCCATAAATTGTAAATTGACTTGGCTCTTGCATTAGCATAAAGGGGAAGCATGGCGCTCAGATGAATAGTGTTGTTAGAAAACATTTCCTGAAATTAGTTTAATTAAAATTCTGTTACTGGCGTAATAGGTTTTGCGACTTGCTTTACAGATTAACTCCATCAAATAATGGGAATGGAAGTGTTATTCAGTTTCTCCGAGAAATACGCACTATAACAAATTATTGGGGAGATGTATGGAAGGCATGCACTGCCAAAGGCAGCGATTGCTTGTTAAGGGCTGCGTTCAGTGATTGGAAGCGGATCACATAACTATTGTTCCTACTTAACTGCTTAATACGTAAAAGAATAAGTGGGGGAGGGCAGTCTTTCACCCACAGGCCTGTTGCCAGTGCTGCAGAATGTCGGAGTTGCCCAATACAAAGGCTACGTTGTGCTGATTCCACCTAATGCCTCTTCCATCCAGCACCCTACACTTCCAGGCACTTTATCACTCTTTCAGGTTGTTTTTCATCCCTGCTTTATCCATGTAATCACTATTTTCCTGTCTCCTTTCTCTTCCTCTCTCTTTCTACCATTTCTGCCTTTCTCTCTCTTGTTCGTGGTTAAAGTCGATGATGTAAATGAAGTCCCTGTCACCAAAAACGAGTGATGGTGACACCCACTTGCTAGCACCAGCATCAGTTGAGCACTGGCCACTTATTCAGACAAGGAGCACACTTTGAGATTGGACCAAGGCCAGACTTGCAGAAGTGGACGTCCCTGTGAGCAACAGGGAGGTGGTATCTTGGAAGGCCTTTGGACTAGAGATATTGATGATGCTACACATTTAGGGGAAGATTTACAAGAAAGTGGTGCATCAGTCCTGATGCACCACTTTTTTTGCGTCCCTCTAGTGCCACCTAACGACACCATGGTTGCACTGTATTTTTAATATGAAGCACCTCGGTGGTCGTTCGCACAATAGCGTCAAAACTTCTGATGCTTTTGTAGTGCTTTGCTGCACTAGTGTAAAAAATTGTGACACTAGTGCAGCAAAGCACAGGGAGGCCCATAGGTTACTATGGATGCGTCATTTTAAGACATGCATTGGGCAGCTGTTAAATATGATGGAAAAAATGGTGCAGCGAATTCTTGTAAATTTCACTGCACCATTTTTTCAGGCCTCCCTGCATCAGAACACCCCTCTTGCATACATAATGCCTGCTGCAGGCATAATGTGGTGCAAAGGTTTGCAAAGTGGCGCAATACAAGGATTGCGCCACTTAGTAAATCTGGCACGAGGAAAAGGCCACCTTATCTCCACCTTAGGATAAACAAAATGACACTAGGTGGAAGGGGCTTGCAAATGTGCCCCTTATGGTCCAATCACGATAGCCCATGCAAAGCAGATACAAATTCAGCAACTGATCAATTGCCTTAGTGGATTGTGTGCACAAATTAGAGGGGGCACATATTACACCCATTAACATATTGCATATTGAAGCATTGGAAAAAGTTTGCAATTTAGACATGGTTCGACCTATTTACCTGTGTACAAAACTACATGTTGTGCAATTTGTTCCAACAATTTGAAGCAGGTTTTCCTTGTCATAAATCACATGAACAAACTCCTAGATCAGGAGCAATTTGGGATCGACTTTTAATACTGTTTGAATGCAAATGTGATATGTCCCACAATCGTAATCAAAGCCTCTCTCTTTCTCTCTCCTTAGTGAGATAAACATCATTCCATGGATTCGTTTATGTCCACTGTGGTCTGTAGGCTATAGCACACTCTAGTCAGGCAACTAGGGGCGATCCCAATGATCATCATTCTCCCTTGCTTTTTTCAGCTTTACGCTGGCTATGCTCACTATAAATGTTCTTATATCATAAAACAGAGGCACACGTGATCTGCATTGGGCTGTCCTTATCGAGTTTTATGGCAACATCGTCCTTCCTTTCAAGGAGCTTCTGCAAGTTGAGGGAAAATGAGATGGAAAGGCAGTGTGTTATACTAAGTGAAGAAGGTTCACATGAAAAATATGGTTTGACGAAGATCTCAGAAGGTAGGGGACGAAGGTGCACATTTATGAAAAGTGGCGCTGCACCACTTTTCTTGGGCCCCTTAGCATTCCCCTAATGCCACCATGTGTATCATATTTAATATACGGCGCACCATGCCATTAGTTAGGGAACTAGCATCAGAATTTATTACAATAGTTTGGCATTTTGCAGGATTAGTGTAAAAAAATTCTGACGCTAAGCCTGCAAAGCATGCAGCGGCCCATTGAAACCAATGGGAACCTCCTTTTAACGCCTGCTCTGAGCAGGCATTAAAACTAACTGCCAAACAAATGTTGCAAACAAATCTCTTAGATTTCTGTGCAACATTTGCAACATAATGGGGGAATGTTCCCTTTGCAAACATTATGCCTGGCACAGGCATAATGTAGCGCAAAAGTTTACAAAGTGTTGCAATGCATGCATTGCGCCACTTTGTAAATTTGGCGCTGTGATTTTGGCCTCGTTGGGCAACATTAGTGTAAAAAAAAAAAAAGACACTAATGTGGCCTAAGGAGATGCTAGGGGCTCTTAAATCTGCCCATAAATGCCATAATGTCTTTGTGTGTTTTAGGTGCAGTGGTAACCACATAGGGCAAAGTGTTGCACTCTTCCTTCCTCTGATAAAAAAACAAGGCTATGCACTTACTCAAATAGGACAGAAGTCACCAACCTAATAAAACTGAATACTCTTTGTTAATCTATCTCAGGGAAGATTTCTTTGGGAACTCTCTAATTCAAGCCGGTTAAGTTCATCATGTTTCTTTTACCATGAGTATCAAGAAACAGGAAGGCCGATGCACATTAATTCATAACTTGTTCTCTGAGTAACAGACTTCAGTCAATATTTTCCTGCAATGGATGAACTATTTAGCTCACATCTTGGCTGCAAAGTTGGCCCATAGAATAGGGATCAGAGCTAATGAGGCCACGCTGAATATGCACTAGTCAATGCTCTCAGCTTATACTTATAGACTACCCGTCTTCGATTTGAATAATATGTAGATAATTACTCTTTCACCTATTGTAACACATGGCATCCTTAGAGTGGTCTCCCCTAACTTTTTGCCTCTGTTTCCCAGGTTGTTGATGTATGCTGGACTCTATTTTTGCTGTTTTTGTTATTCTGGGCACTTTACCACTGTTCTACAGACCTAAAGTGTAGGTGCTCCTATGTGAAATGTATGTGTAATTGGCTTTCCATTACTGGCATATATGATTTAATAGTAAGTCCCTAGTGCAGTGCTACTAGTGGGCCTGTAGCACTGGTTGTGACACCCACATTAATAGTCCTGTAAACATGGCTCAGACCTGCCACTGCAGTTTCTGTGTGTGAAGTTGTAAAACTGCCAATTCGACTTGGCAAGTGCACCCACTTGCCAGACCTAAACCTTCCCTTTTTATACATGTAAGGCACCCCTAAGTTAGGTCCTCGGTAGCCCCATGGGCATGGTGCAGTGTATGCTAAAGGTGGAACATGTACTTATGTGTTTTACGTGTCCTGACAGTGAAACACTGCCAAATTCGGTTTTCACTGTTCCAAGGCCTATCTCTCTCATAGGTTAACATAGGGGCTGCCTTTAAATATTATGAAAGTGCAGATTACCTTTGGGAGCAGATAGAAAAATTGAGTTTAGTGCCTCTGAGCTCATAATGTAAAAATTCATCTTTTAGTGAAGTTGATGTTTAGATTGTGTGCTTGAAAATGCCACTTTTAGAAAGTCGGCATTTTCTTGCTTAAACCATTGTGTGACTATGCCTGTGTGTGGATCCCCTGTCTAGGTCAGGTTGACAGATGGGCTGTTTGCACCTCTCTCTAGACAGTGACACAAAGGGAGCTGGGGTGTAGCCTGCATATCCTGATGAGCCATCTGTGCTGGAAGGGAGGGGAGGAGTGCTTACTCACACCTGAAAGGGCTGTGCCTGCCCTCACACAATGCAGTCTCCAACCCCCTGGTGTGTGTCTGGGGCCTTGCCTGGGCAAGGCAGGATCTTGAAAACAACAGAGGCTTCTCTTTGAAGTAGGCCTACTTCAAAGACAGAAAGTGGGATAAGAAGAGTACCCTAACCCCTGAAAAATTAGTTCACTTCTGGAATCAAGAGGGACCTCTGCCAAGGAGAAGAGCTGAAGAGCTGAGGAGAAGTGCTGCCCTTGCCTGTGACTGTGCTTTGTTGGGCTAACTTGCATTTGCTGCTTCTGCCTGTGAAAGGGGACAGAGACTGGACTTTGTTGAGCATTCCTGCTTGAGAAGAATCTCCAAGGGCTTGACTGGAGCTTGCCTCCTGTTGTTGAAGTCCCAGAGCCATCAAAGACTTCCCCTGTCAGCACCTGGACTCTCTGCTGAGACTCCTGCCCTGCCAAGTGGTGCCCTATCCAGTTCCTGGGCCCTTGAAAGGTGAAGTTCGCAGACAAGAACTGAAAATCCACACACAGACCGACGTGCGGGGAAATTTTCAGCGCACCTTCAGAGACATGGCTAATAAACGACGCACCACTGACTTTGTGGCTGAAATCAACGCTCCACCTACATCGCAGCTGGAAGAAGGACGCAACGTGGCTGGAGAAAAGACGTGCAACACCCGGCTGATAACGACGAAAACCCCACACAGCGTAGTTTTGTGATACCATACAACTGGATTTTCTTCTCATCGTCCCTGGGTGTCAAAGTCAACCCGACTCTGCGCTCTGCGCGGATCCAAGTTGCCCGTCCGGAAATCGATGCATCACTCGGTTGCGGAGAAAAACAACGCATCGCCCACCGAACCCGAGAAGGAAAATGACACGCAGCCTCACTTGCGAGTAAGAAATCGAAGCATTGCTACCCTTATCATAGGCACACTCACCCATGCAGCTTTATTTTTTATGTTAACCAGGTACTTTGTGTAACAACAGCATTCTGTTTTCTAAGGATATTGGTGCATATTTATAATTGTTTTGCGCCAAATTTGCGTTATTTTTTAATGCAAATTAAGTGCAAAACTAACTCCATATTTATACTTTGGCGCTTGACCCGACCAGTGCCAAATTTATGGAGATAAAGTCATTTTTGGGATGTGGAAACCTGGGTCAGGGCAGGCGTTAGGGGACCTGTGGGCCTATTTCCATGGTGGAACACCATGGAATAAGCCCAGAGGTGCCCTCCCCAGGTCCCAGGGACACCCCCACCCACACCAGAGGGACAGGAGAGGATGGGTGACCCCATCCCAGGTAAGAATAGGTGAGTACAGGTAAGCATTTTTTTTTTAATTGCCATTGGGGCCCCTGAAATGGGCCCCCCTACATGGCACTGGCTGCCATGGCCATGCCCAGGGGACCCTTGTCCCCTGTGCTGGCCATTGGAGTGGTGGGCATGACTCCTGTCCTTTCTAAGACAGGAGTCATGTGGTATGGATGGTTTTGCATCAGAAAATGACTCTAGGCAGGTTAGAGTATTTTTTGTTTTTACTCTAACCTGCCTAATGTCATTTTTTGGCAAAACCCCCTTCTTCCATACCGCTAGCACCACCCGACTAACGTCATTTTTTTTTTTACACCAGCCTACCCTTTGCACCGGCTTGCACCATTCCATAAATATGGTGCTCGGCTGGTGCACAGAAATGGTGGAAGCTGGTGCAAAACTTTTTGGTGCAAAACTGCGTTAGTGCAGTTTTGCACCAAAAACTATAAATCATGGCCCAAGACTCTTATTCTTTTTTAAATTCATATCTTGACTTGTGTATGTTGGATTTTTGTCATTTTGGTCTTGTTTTGTTTAGATAAAAAATTCCTACTTTTCTAAACCTGTGTTGTGTCATTTTGTAGTGGTTTCGCTGAGTTACTGTGTGTTTTGGTACAAATACTTTACACATTGCTTCTGAAGTTAAGCATACCTGCTCGTGCCAAGCTACCAAAGGGATGAGCGGGGGTTAACCAAGGGTGATTCTCCTATACACTGACTCGAGTGAGGGTCCTTGCTTCGACAGGGGTAACCTTATTGCCAACCAAAGACCCCATTTCTAACACCTATGTGTACTGACCTTTTGCATGCTTTCTTGTGGTACTTTTAAAAAACATCTACTTATTTCTCACTTGCGCAGTCTGGAAAGTATAATGTTTGGAGGACGTCTTATATTATGAAAAGAGTTTGTCATTCCATGAGGAACGTTGCATGGCAGAATATTAGAGCAATCAATGCACTTTTTATAAAAAGAAAATGGAGCAGGTTTATTTAAAAGTTGAGCAACACAGAGCAGCAACCAAAGTTCCTGTGCTGAGCAAGGCAAAAACAAAACGCAGAGCCATACCTACATAAATAGGGTACTGTTGCTATCATCCCCTGCGCTGGCTCTTACACAGGCTGCCTTGTGCCATGCACAGACCTTTGCGCAACAGTGGGTACCCTTCCAGTACATACGAACATACGTCCTCCTTCCATTCTCGATTCCTTTCATTACTCTCCTAGGCCTTGATTTTCAAATCTTTCCTTCTGACTAACCAATCAGACCCTGGAGGACCGCTAGCCACCGTGCACTATCATGTAATCTGATGAGATACAAACATTTCGATACATTTATTCCATTATCAACCCATGCACTATTATAGTGTACTGTTATAGTGTCTTTGATGCTGGAGTAGAGGTTAATGCATTTAATTGAGCTCTTGTGATTCTATGATCAATTCAATGACTAGCTGGTGTGAAGATGATTTAATTGAGAAATGAGAATTGTAAAGATTTTATAACTATGGATGCCATAACATATTGCTCATATTGCTCATCTCACTAGGACAGAAAGTGGTGTGTGTTTTATATACCAGAACAGGTATTGCACTTTTTGATTGCTTTGCAATTAAATTTAGATAAAAGAGATATTTTTCCGTCACCTTGTGTTATTCGATATTCTGTACACAAGGTTATTGCACAATAACATTTAGCCACTCGATATTGTGAATTGCGTCCTAAAGTCATTACACAACACTATGTGATACTGAACAACAACATGTATAGCACAGAATAAAATTAAACAACATAGTGTAGCATCAAAAAAACATTATAAACATTCTGTTTGCACATTTTTAACCATACACATCCAGGAGAAATTCATCAAATGTTCTTCCAATCAAGTCACAAGGACAATTTTGTTGACATTTTAACATGATTAAAACAGATGCGTCCCTATTTGAAGAAAATAATTCAGTATACACATTGGCTGGAAAACTCCAAAATAGTTAAGGAGGTTGAAAGATTACTTCCAATTAGCTAACTTTTTATGGCTTGATTTTGATCAGAGAAAATGTTAATTTAATGCAACGAGATAATAAAACAATTGTAGATAAAAAACGTCAACAATATCAATTAATAGGAAGATGACTGTTGTGTCAAACAATGAAGAGATAATATGGTCATTGGGGAGTGTTTAAGCTTGTAATAATGGGAGTAGGATCTCATGTATCAATGCTAAACTGAAAGTGCATAGTTTGTAAGGTGATAGATACAGGACTAATTGAAATATTGAGATAAACGGATCCAATGTAACAAATGTACTTTGTACTCAATTTCATGTGATGGTTTTTTTCTTGAGCGTGTTACTCTTATTATTTAATTATTTAAAAACTGCTGAATTCTAAAGAGGCTGTTGACATTGAGAATATTTATTTGATAGGGCTTGCCCTAGTCTGTTTTACTGCTTGTTTTAATGGAGAAAAAATAATACATATTATGGAATCTAAATTGGGTACCATGAATAATCTTACATTGAAAAGGAAGTACGTAAAGAAATAGAACTTTTGGAAATACAATGAAGGATACTTGGTTAATTTCTCCAATCCTTCACTGTCACTGTAGGCTCTGCCATGCAAGGCAACCAAGGTGCGGGGCACTGGGGCTGAAAAGTGTGGTTATGGATTCATCTGCCAAAGATCAAGTCGGTTTTGTAAAAGAGGGATAACACCCAATCCATGAGGTAAACCACAATTTTCTCAACTCCCTGTCCCTCCATTCTTTTGCTTTTCTGCTCTTCTTTTTTCGAATCCAGAAATTCTGGTTTTGTGTTCTTTATCAGACTACCTTTTTATGTGTATTACGACCACAACACATTTATAGGCCAGTATACTTCAGGCAAGTGGAGATTCTAATTTAGGGGCATATTTAAGAGCCTCTAGAGCTTCCTTGCATCACATTAGCATCATTTTTTTTACACTAATGTGGCCCAACGAGGCCAAAATTGATGCACCAGATTTACAAAGCGGTGCAATGCATGCATTGCACCACTTTGCAACACCTTGCGCCATATTATACCTGCGCCAGGCATAATGTATGCAAGGAGGGCATTCCCCAGTTGGGGTGGGGGTGAAAAATGGCACAAAGAAATCTAAAAGTTCTCTTTGCATCATTTTTATCGGCATTTATAACTCCTCCTTGGCACAAGTGTTAAAAGGGGCCATGCCATTGTTTTCAATGGCCTCTACGTACTGTTCAGGGTTAGCACCAACATTTTGGTGCAAACACAAAACAGTACAGCAGTAGCATCAGAAATTCTGATGCTAGTGCCCCCTACCCTTCACCATCGTGCGCTGTATTTTAAATATGGCGCACACCTAATGGCAGTAGGGAAGCGCAAGAGGCCACAAGAAAAGAAGTGCTACATTACATGTAACACCACTCTTCTTAAATTTGGCCCTTGGAGTTTTACACCAACAGAAGTAACACTATAGGTGAATCTGATCACAAATAAGTGTAAAGTGTAAAAACAGATGCATACATTGTTGACACCCATTTTTGAATTTTAAGCCTGCCTACAAATGCATTCCAAGGTGCCCATTTGCTACACAACAACAGCACAGACTGAAAATATGAACCCATTGGTCGACTTGAAAGTCACTCAACGTACATGCACATCTACTTGAAGTCAAATGAGATAACTCAGGCAGAAAAACGAACAAATTCGTATTTATTTCTTCATCGGACAAAAAATATATATTATTTTCTACCAACGGCTTTTGCATGTGAATAGGCCCGATGTGACATATTAAAGAGTTAAGCTATTGTCGCAAACCAATCCCTAGCTGTTTTTGATGTGATCAGTACCTCATTTCACCACAATGTGATTAAACGTTCAGTGAGTGTTTGCTTCAGGTCAAGTGACAGCTTTTTCAACACTGACTTTTTTTGGCTTGCTTCTACGGTGGCATAATATCTCTTTAAAAGAAAAATCTCTCTTTGGTCAGTTTTCCTTCCCCTAAAATGCCAAAGGACTTACCTGTCTCTTGGGAGGACTACAAGCCGCAAGACTTCACCATAATTGAAGCTGCAGAGTCCAGCAAGAATCCATGCGGGTAAAGGGAAGACACTAATTACATCTTCATTCTTATTCATTGCTAAATGGTTAATCTCCTTTATTCTGCCCCTACAGTGTAAATGCTATTTATTGCAGACTAGAAGACGCTACTCTGAGGAATGTATTTGCATAAATAATTGGATGTTCTACCCAAGCACTGGTGTGAAATGTGAGTGGTAATGAACATTTGCAATGAAAGGGTATATGGTTTTGTTTCTATGTGGCAATTCAGCAAGTCAGTAAGTCATGTGCTTTGTGTTTTAGCCTAAGTACAGTCATTCCATTAGTACACAAAAGGAACTCATCTAATGTTTTTTTTCAGTAAAATAATTTAAACATTTCTTTTCATTAGGTATACCTCTATGCTACAAAGACAATAATTTAAAAGTAGTAGAAACAGGGTTAATTCCAGTCCAGTACTGTTACAGTGTTCACAATCTGGCTGCTTAGTTTATGACAGTTTGTCATGAGATGGAACACAGTAACAACGAAGCAAATGAGGACAGTTTGTAGCTATTGCTAAATTTCCTGCACTTCTTCGGATGTTTTTGAGTGGTGTGAAGAGTTTGGTCTTAGGAGGATGAATGTGAGACTGTGATTTATGATGATATACCCAAACGTGCCTTTGAAGTGGGAGAGACTTTAAAAAGTGGTTTTCAAGAACACAAGGTCCCTTTTCAGAACAGGTCTGTCTGTCAGGATCCCAGTATGGGGTGTGGCAGACCTTTGTGTGAGGGCAAGCCACTAGTCTTTGAAATGTAATTGTCAAGCCCCTCCACCGTTCCAGCCAAGGAAGACCAATTCAGTATGCAGATGTGTAAACGTGTATAACATTTTTATTAGTGACAAGATATTTTGCTTCTTGAGGATTTTTCTCAGACTATGAGAAGACGATCGCTAGGGATATAGATGGGTCTGAAGCACTCTTGCTATACCAGAGACTAGATGGTTATCATTTTTGGTGACACTCAGTTTGGTACAAAAAAGCATGTTAACATAGGATATACATACCTTGATTACTGGACACTGTGGAATCCAACTGCCACAGGAAAGGCATTCTCCCTATTTCGTGAGTTTTACAATATTTTGAAATGATTTAGCCTCTTTTGAATAATGCGTGTAGGCACACTAAATGGTTAATATGAAATTCAGTTTACATGCTAGGGAATATGAAAGGTGTTCAAGATGTCTCTATCATTGGTATGACAACAATGAGGAGAATATAGACAAGTACTTGCACTCAAATGCAGAAGAAAAGAACAATCATCACAGCAATGGGTCGATAAGCAGAACAGAGGAGAGGAGAAACCCAGTACCAGGAGCAACAAAAAAGAGAAGAAATATAAGCCTCTACTGATGGTGTAAAACCGGAAAGGAGCATAGAAGGGAGATGTAGCACTCTAGGCAGCAGAAGGGAGGACAAGAGATGGTAAACACTCAGTCAGTGCAACAGGATAGAGGAGCATTGAGGCCACTTTCAGCAGCATGCACAACAGAGAAAGTAGTAGACATAATATATTTGATAGTCAGTGGAAGAAAGAAGAAGTCAGATAAGGCCAGATTGAGGACCAAGAGCAACAGAAGAGAATAGCAAAGATGTAATTCTTTTAAGATAGTGTAACAGAGCAGAACAGAGGTATCAGTCTCTGCAATTAATACAGCACTGAAAAGAACAGTCATCAGGTTCTAACACTAGTACAACAGCTGGGTATAGCAGTGGAAGCTGCAGGCTCTGCTTCTAGTGCTGCAGTCCTATATGCCATGCTTCACAATTATTTAAAGAAGTGAGAGGGTATGATGGCCAATTGTGGTGCAACTTCAGAAAGGAGAAAAAATATCAGGGTCCAAGATTAATACAACATTGTATTGAAGTGACAGTGAAGATGCTCAGAAATGTCATCTTTAACAATTAAAACAAGATAGGAGAAGGGCATGGTGGCAGCATAGTGACAGCTTCCCAAACCTGATTGAGAGAAAAACAGATAGCCTAATGGGAAAAATGATGGAAGCAATATTTGAAGACTGTCTTGAGGATGACTTCCAAGGAAGCAAGGTCAAATATTGGGGCAGTCTTCAAGAAGATAAAAAAGTCACATAAGACCACATCAATTGTATAGGTTTATGTATTATACCTTCTAATAGGTTGAAGACATTTATACTCAAACATTTGAGGGCTCTGAATGCAGGACTGAGTAAATACCTTTTAAGCAGTGACAGCAGTCGCAATTCTGAAGTGGAGGGGCGGGGATGGAGAGGCGACGGATGTGGAGGGGGGACAATTTTAAAAAACGTATTGTACTGCCATCTCCGTCTCCTGCTGCCTCGCGCTCCTTTTCCCTCCATGAGGTGTACCAACATTCGCTGGGACACCAGCACAGGCTCCCCAGAAATCCTGGTGTTGCTTACATGCTAAACATAGCATGTAAGCAGTGTCAGGATTGGTCTGAGTGGCAGTCACTGCCGCTCAGACACAAGCCTGGGAACTGTGCAGTTTCTGCAGCCCAGCTTTTATACAGCCAGGTTGGAGAAAATTAAGTGCACATCTGTGCTTGGCCAGCCTGAGATGGCCAGCCAAACACACATGCGAACGTAGGTGGACTCGCCCCTCCACCCCCTCCCACTTCCCATGGCCCAGCCCCGCCCACCCCCTGTACGGCCGAGTCAGCAGATGAAAAATGAAATGGTGTGGAACTATTGTCTCATTTTACATCTCTGGGGTCTTAACCAGGGGGACAAAGCTCCTTTGCCATAGCGAAGGAACTGAACCAGGGTTTAAGTAAGGTAAAGGTCTGTGGAAATAATTCAACCACACAAGACCCTGAAAAATGGAGCCAGCAACATACTATGGAGATTTTATCTTGACCATGCACATTTTCCCTGTCCACGTTGTGGATTATATCTCTACACATATAAAGAGCAGAGATTGAATGGAGTCTTCCATCATCCTGAAAACATGTGACATACAAATTAACTCATTTTGGGACTATGTATCTCCTGGTCTGCCTTTGCTATAAAGTTTATGTTGGCATAGAAGCAATAAATTAAAACTAGATATTTAGAATACTGGGGTGTGACCTAGCATTGGACATTGCACATGTCCAGTGACTCCTTTCCTTAAGAAAGGACATGATGCGGAGAAAAGGAATTGGTTCATGACTGAAATGGTGAGATGGGAGTGACAGCCATCTCTAATGACTAAAACATTTTGGAGGAGAGAGAGACGGAGCAACAATAGATCTTCTGCTCACAGGCCCATACCGTAGTGATGAAGAACAGTGCAAAAGAGCATATCATTACTTACAAACACATGGTCCATACATGTGAACCTTTAATGTTGCATTGTTTACACTGCTCTTAAACTGACTATCTAGGCTTGGAATACATAGCAGAAGCGATAGTCCTATCCACTAAAGGCCTCTGACCTAGGGGTAGCAACAATATGTTTACTTATGGAGCTTGCCAGGCAAGCACTTTATTCCACTGCCATTTCCTCTGTGGGCTGGAGTCCTTGGACCCTGGCTTTGAAAGCCCAGGGCTGTTCCTGTCTGGTGCTTCTGTCGCTTTCCTTGGCTCTCCAAAGTTAATTGCAAGAAGTATGCAGAGGCTTCAAGAGAGTGAGAGACAGAATGAGAGGAAGGGTTTGTGGGAGGTAGAGAGAAAGCAATGAGAGACGGAGAAGAGAGAGTTGAGAAAAGGGGGGAAGAGAATAGATTGATAGAAATGGTGAAACTGCATGAGGCAACGAAGGTAGCAGGCTTGATTTTTTTCTGGGCTGCTATTGGTTCCTCAATCTGGCACTGGTTTAAAGACCAGAGCAAATGCATAAAGGTGAAAGTTAATGAAAACTGTTTGACTACCAAACTTGCATTTACCCCTACGTTTCAAGGGTGAGTATCGATAAGTTATCACCCAAGAGAAGTTCAGGGAAAAGCGGCCATTTCAATTAGGATTTTTTGGATAAATCAGTAATTTTGCAGGTGTCCACTATTTAAAAATGCATTATCCATGAAGAAGACTTGATGAGGTGAGATTATTGTTAGTTAAAATGTAGAAATTAACCACCAGACGGTGGTAACTGACGTAAATGTAAAATTGCAAGTAAAATGTGGATGCATAGTTGTATAATACCAAAGGGGTCGTTTATGCCAATGACTTATGAAGCAAGTCATTGGAAGAATGGATGATGTAATTACACTGCCAGCTTTTAAAGTACACTGAATACTATTGATACATATCCATCGCACGCTGATCTGGAGAGATGTATATGATCACAGACTGGAAATGAACAACTCTTTCTTTGTTACAATGGAGTGCAGATGTCTCCAATGATCATCGAGTCTTTATGAACCCAAGAGTAGAATTCACTGGACGCAGGAGGCCTCTGGCTTCAGAAAGGATCAACTATTCAGAAGTGTTTCTGCACATGGTTGAACTGTAGGAAAGGCCAGAGATGCTAGGATCCTCAGTGGAGCAGGATTGGTGCAGTGAATCAAGGCATTCCAGCTGGTGCATCAGAGTATGCAGCAGACCCTCTCTCTATTGCAACACTGTCGAAAAAGCAAAGATGCCAATTACTATATCTACTTGTAATCTGTAGATGAAACTACCTTTAACTGGTCAAACAATACGTCTATGGCCGAGTTTGTCTTCATTAAGTGTGTTTGCACTCGTGCTGGGAAGCGTTTCTCAGAACAGACCTTACTGTGAATGGTCAGTAATTCCTGATACAGGCCAGCTATGTTAGTTGGCTGTTGCACTGGGAAATACAGGATGCCTTGGAAAATCCGCGCCGCTTCTGCGTTTCCCACATTTGACTTGTTCAAAGTAGCCCTTCGTGAAACATTGTAATCTCATAAAATGTGTCAGAGACACCCAGAGTCATTAATTGTGTTTTTTCGCTCGTTTTTTCTATGGTTTCACACATGAATAGCCTAGAGAGGGTTTTGTTTCTCAGAAGTAACACCACTGCTTTATCTATAACTTGTTCTGCTCAATCGCTCTTTAAGAATTATGTTTCTCTTTTGGGTTAATTACAATATTCCAGTTCGACATCATGGGCTCGTATTTCATACGTCGGTCCACTTTCATTAGGAATTAAACGCATGCCAATTTACCAATTAGGTCACGAAGAGGGTTTAAAGTCTTTTTGAAAACTAATCACATCTTTTTGCAAAAGCCTGTACTGTTGCTGACCTTAGACATGGTTAATCCGTTTTTCTGCTTTATTGTGACTACTTAGAAATAATCCTTCATTTTGAAAGGTTTTTTGTGTGAGGCCTGAACTGTGCTAATGAAAGTCTCTATGGAACAGAATAAGAAAAATTCCTTTGGTCACTCATCGCTTTCCGGTATTATAATTAATAATGTATCTATGCAGCTGGAGAAGAAAAAAGAAACCTACATAGAAGTCAACATTAATGTGCATGTTTGTTTGCTCTTTAGTTGCGTTATACAAATTAAACTATAAAGTTTGGCTAAACTGTTAATATTACATTGCTAATGACAACAGTTGTCCTTATCACAACTGGCAAAAAAAAAAAAATGTTATATTTTCCCCTTATACAAGTAATTATTTTTTTAAGCACCAGCATAGTTTAAAGAGTAGCAAGGCATATTTAAGGATTAAGACCCAAACGGCAGTTTTACCGAAGGCTGGGCAATCATGCCACAACTTTTCCAATGCTAGCGCCGTACATTTAATGTGCCAGAAAGCATAAAAATCGTAAAGTACTTGAATAGTGGAGTAATGACAAACACCATGGAGCATATTTAAACTCTGTTTGCGCCGAATGTGCGTCAAACTTTTAGACGCACATTCAGCGCAAACTTTGCCCCTTATTTAAACTTTGACGCCCGAGCCCGCAGACGTCAAAATTCCTCTGTGTGCATCATTTTTTTGGATGCAGGAAACCGCCTTGCCTTAATGACATGAAAGGTAGGCGTTCCCACCCAAAAAATAACTTTAAGGCCTGTGCGCCTTATTTATACTCCGGCGTCATTTTGACGCACAGGAGAGGGCGGGCCTTAAAAAACGTCGCACAGCCTGATGTGCGCCGTTTTTTAACGCCACGGTCAGTGCAGGTGTTAAGGGATCTGTGTGCTCACTTCCACGGTCTCTGACCATGGAAGAAGTCCAGAGGGGCCCTTCCCTGCCCCCAGGAGCACCCCCTGCCACCCTCGCCCACCCCTGGAGGACACCCATGGATGGGGGGACCTATCCCAGGTAGGTACAGGTAAGTTGAGGTAAGTATTATTATTTAATTTTTTTAAAGTGGCATAGGGGGGCCTAATTTGGGTCCCCCTACAAGCCACTATGCCCAATGGCCATGCCCAGGGGACAGAAGTATAATTTTTTGACGCACAACCCCCATTTTCCCAAACGCCGGCGCTGCCTGGTTTGAGTAATTATTTTTGACTCTGACCAGTCCGCAGACACGGCTAACGTCATTCCTTAAATAATGTGCCCGCATGGCGCATAGGAATGGCGTTAGCCGGCGGTAAACATTTTTACACAAACCCGCGGCGGCGCTGTTTTCTGTCAAAAAGTATAAATATGGACCCATATATTGACTGTAGCCCAGATCAATAGAGAGGCCAAATAACCTACAGTCAGAGTTTCCACTCATCCCAGCTCCAGAGAACAATCACATTTCTGTTTAGTGTTAATAACCTTGTTCTTCAAAAGATAATAAATAGCCTGATCTCTGGTTGTAGGGTTGTTGTCAGCAACTGGCCACATAACAGGGATTTGCTGACAAGGAGCGATGCAGCAACAGCGGCAGAAGACAGGAAATCCTTCACACTACCTTTTAATTTGGAGATTCAAAAGAAGGCTGCAAGGATCTGCTTCTGCTCAATACGTGGGTCCTCCTGGGTCCTCCTGGACTCTATGGCTCCTGTATCAGCATGAGAGAAGTTTTTGACCATGGCAGAAGGGGAAATAGAGCATTGGTTTAGGGAGAGACAAAACGTCCTACAGGAGTCAACCATTTTGGGCATTTTTACAGAAAAGTGAAGCAGAAGTACAGCAAAAGGCGACAGTCATTGAGTGAGAAATGAAAAAAAAAATTGAAAAACTTCTACAATTCCTGTCTAGTACACAGGATAGACAGGCACCTCACACTAACTCCTCAGCACATTCTGGAATCATGGGCCAGGGCATCTGAAGAAGAAGGTTGTTCTGCAAGAAATATGACTAGGTTACTCCTGTCTCCTGCTAACAGGCAGGTACAAGAACAAATTTCCAAGGTTAAAGCGGCTGTCCTCCTGTTTGCCTGCTCCTGGGACACAAAACGTAGAAGCTCTTCTGATTCCAAGAGGGTTCAGCTAACCTCTGAGGACTGTAGCCTGCAGATGCATGAATGAAGAAAGACATGGTGCATATAAGCCTCTTCCTGGGGACTAAGTAAGAATGAAAAAATATTTGATGTCTGAAATAGCCCTTGTGTATTTGACCTCCGTTCCATCATGGTCAGCCTGAAATTGCACCCAGCACCCAGTCAACCATGAATTGGCATTTTTCAATGTTGCCTTTCTTTTCTTTATCAGTGCTTTAAAAGTTTTACAAATCATAGTTCTGGCTATGCTATTCCATTTACATCATTTTGTTGTCCTTTTGCTTATTACAGTTGTCTCTGGTTTCTAAATTGGTTTGGGAGTTTTTTTTGCTGTTTTCTTGACATTTAGATTGTTTGTACTGCCTGACTTTGCTATGCATTTCTCTTGGCGATCTGCCTACTGCTTGTGTCATAGCTACTAGGAATGAGCAGAGTGTCATGAATACATGTGTTGTGACCTGAGTGTGTTTATTAAGCTGGTAAGGGTTGCTATTTTCCAAATTAATAATCCACTTTTTTAAAGAAGGGATTCTTGCCACTGCCAAGTGCATCCATGCCAAAATTGTTTTTATGTCACTCGCAAGCTTTAATTGCTGATTTTCAATACATTTGATGGCCTGGGTACATTGAAAGGTGATCTTCCTTCTTTATCATCTGTACCAAACTATGGGGCATATTTATACTTTTTGGTGCAAAACTGCACTAATGCAGTTTTGCATCAAAATGTTTTGCACCGTCTTTCACCATTCTTGAGAGCCAGCCAGGCACCATATTTATGGAATGGTTTAAGCCAACGCAAAGGGTAGGCTAGCGTAAAAAGAAATTACGTTAGCAAGGTGGGGGTGGCGGTATTGGAGAAGGGGGTTTTGCACAAAAAATGACGTTAGGCAGGTTAGAGTAAAAAAAAAATAACTCTAACTAGCCTAGCATCATTTTCTGAAGCAAAACCATCCATACCACATGACTCCTGCCTTGGAAAAGACAGGAGTCATGCCCACCACCCCAATGGCCAGCACAGGCGACCAGGGCCTCCTGGGCATGGCCATTGACCCAGTAACATGTAGGGGGGCCCATTTCAGGGCCTCCAATGGCACTTTAAAAAAATACTTACCTGTACTTACCTGGGATGGGTTCCCCCACCCTCCACTGTCCCTCTGGTATGGGTGGGGGTGTCCCTGGGGCTTGCAGAGGGCACCCAGTGGGCTTTTTCCATGGTGTTCCACTATGGAAATAGGCCACAGGTCCCCTAATGCCTGCCCTGACCCAGGTGTTAAATAATGGTGCAAAGCAAGCTTCCCACCATTATTTGACCCCTCCTCTCCCTCTGTGCATGATTTTAGCACGGTGGATAAATATGGTGCTATGGCTAAAGAGTCATTTTTTGCACGGGAACGCCTACCTTGCATCTTATTGATGCAAGGTAGGTTTCCAGGTCCAAAAAATGACTTTAACTCCATAACTTTGGCGCTGGATGGGTCTAACGCCCTAGTATAAATATGGAGTTAGTTTTGCACTGAATGTGCGTAAAGAAAATGACGCAAATTCGGCACAAACAAGTATAAATATGCCCCTATGGGTGGTCCTCTTCTGGCCTATTCATTCACAACTGGGCCATAAGGCTGCTCTTAATCAAGAGATTGAATATAAAGTCTGTTCCCGAGGAAGAGGTAGACGTTTTTGATTAATCCTTACTTCAAATGTGCAGCGCCTGTGCTTGAGCTGCTGTGCATCATCTTCTCCCAATGTCTGAGGAAAGATAGCTGCTTGCTTCTGTCCATGAGGAACTGTGAAATTGTGACATCACTATTCTCTTGTGATAAATTATTGCCAGTGAGTTATGGCATAACTGTATAAATACAGTTTTAACACAATATAATCCATTATAAAATGTATTGATTTTGAATGCCTTTGTATCATTCTTTACAAATTAGAGCAGGGTATTCAGTTTTATTACAAGATGTTTACTTTGTTTGCAAGCTGGCAGTTGCTCATAAATAGTTGGTTGTTTTTGTCTGCATTTGTATCTGAAAAATATTTATTGAGATCATGTACTTATCAGATACATTTTATTAGTTTTGTGATCAGGCCTCTGTACTCTTTAGGAATATATGTACAAGGTACTTTTTCTCTCTATCTGTCTAATCACCAACAACCACCCAAAGGGAAATGTAAAGAGTCTCTTTCCCCAGGCCCCACGCTATAGGAGGGCCTGTGATTTCACTGCACAATTAATGTGTAGAGTGTGAATCAAACCTTCATCATGAGTCAGCTTAACAATGCCACTCAATTAGATGGTGCTACATGCTTGTTTAAACTCAGGTCCACAAAATTAAATTGTTTGACAACCCTGTTTCAGGCAACTTAACACTATACTGTACGGCTTTTAGGAAACCCAGAGTACTGTGTTAAAGACCATAAGGTAACTATTGAAATATGAGTGGCAGAACTTTACTTGGGACCCCAGAGGGAGGACATTCATTATCTTCAATGAATGAGCGCTGATGTTGCATTACTCAAGGCTGCTGGGCCAACAAATCGAAAGACACGACCTCCCCGTGTCAATGTGGACACTGTATCCTAGATTAGATTGTTCTCAATGTACAAATCATTGTACTCTGAAAATGTGCTCTAATTGGATCAAACAAGATGAACTATGTGTCCAATGCCCACAATGAATTAAGTTTACAGTCTGAGAGAAAGAGAACCTGGGGGCAAGAGACATTTGTGCCCCTTTTTTTGTACCTGCGAGCACTTCAGTAATACAAGACAGGCCGCACACCCTTATGCGGCCACTACTGTGGTATGGAAAGTGGAGGAGTACATTTCGCACCTGTATATTCCTAACAAGGCATGAAAAGAAGTGAAAGTATTAAGTCCTGTGCTCAATTCCTCCTACAGACACAGGCACAGCAACAAATAAGCCATCACTAGATGCAATGACTGTATGCTGCGTATGAAGGATGCTCTCCTTGGAACAGTAGCGTGGGAGTCCCAGTGACCCCTTGTTATCCACCAGAGGTGGGTAAACTCACGCAAAGCAACTGCCTTCCAGGGAATTACAGCCCCTGTAGAGAACCACCAAGACACTACCATACAATGTATATTGCACGCATCCTGAGGCCCAGACATGGCCCGACGGCATAAATAAAGGGGCCTTAGCCGCTCAAGGTTATTGCATGCCAACACCCAAGTGAAGGTTAGGCCGCAACCTGGCCTATGCATGCCTGTACTTGGCCTTGACATTGGCAACAAAACTGGCCCACCCCTTATACGTGCAGTGGAGATTGTAGAGTGCTCACCTCTCCTTTTCACAAAGTTGCGGGGCATCTGCTACAGAGCAGCATTGAAGCGCTGCTCGGAGAGGCTGACTATGGTGTTTCCAAGGGCACAGCTCAGCCCCACCCAGTGACCTGTGTCAGAAGGTGGGTGGTGTTCCCCGCCTGAGGAACGCTTGTGAACAGGCCAAGAGATGACAACACGGCATTTGCATCATTGCAGTGCAAGGGAGTGGCTTCACTGGGTTCTTCCAAATCTAAAGGTGGAAGCACAGCAACAGTAAAGTGGCCTGGCGGTGGGGCACCACTTCAGGAAGAATCCAAGTGGCGAGCAGTCACTCGGCAGCAGGAAGTAATGCAAGTGCACTACTGAGTGCACATGGCACCTGGACAGCGTTGAGGCAATAGGATCAAATTAGAAGAGTTTGCAGTCTATGTGATAGGAGTGAAAAAAAGGAGAGGAGGAGTACTATTGTAACCCAACCACTAAGGCAACCCACATAAGGCCCAGAGAATAGCTAAGTAAAGAGTTATACAGACAAGCTGTGAAGGAGGAAAAAAAAACAAAGTTGGCAAGTTAAAAAATAAAAATATACACAAGAAAAACAAAAGGCACAGAAGGTAAGAAAATGACATGAGCAAGTACAAATACACAGAGAGTAACCATGTCAAAACCACTCCAAGAAGCTGCACCACCGGCACAACCATACTGTGCACATGCCCATTTACAGTGCTACCACCATATAGTCAGTTGGCTGATCCAGTGACAGCAGTGCCAAGATGGCACCAGTGGATTGTGAGGTTGCAGCAATACTTTTGTGCCATGCAGGAAATGGATGGGGCTGTTAAATGATCCATGATGTTGCAGATGGGAGGTGATGAACTGTACAAGTTATTTGAGAATTTGCCCAACTCGGGAGCAGGTGATGATATTGATGTGGCGGTGGCTGCTCTGAACAGGCATTTCGATCCTCAATTGAACCTGGATATGAGAGATTCAACTTTCAACAAGCCTGTCAGGTGAAGGGTGAGTTGGTGGACATATACTTTGCAAGGCTATGCAAGCTGGTGAGCACATGTACCAGGGTAGACAAGCAAGATTAAATCAAAGCACAATTAATTCAATGGTGCCAGTCATCTAACCTCCAGAAACTGATCCTGCAGAAGCCTCGCATCATGCTAAATTATATCTTTATCTTGAGCAGGTCACATGAACCAGCCAATAGGTGGGCAGGTGCAATGAACTTGGCCCTTTTCCTCAGTTAAGCTACTCTAACTTCAATTAGCATGGTGAATGTCAGAGAGGACCAGGTGGAGGCCATTCAACAATGCCCAGCAAGTTCCCGAGAGATTGCCAGTGCCAAATCAAATGAAAAGGTGCGTGGAAACTGTGGGATGGCGCAACACCCACCTAGAGCATGCACAGAACAAGAGAAACCAGGCCTGAAGTGTGCCCATCAGAATCATTTTACAAAAGTCTGTCATAGCTCCACATCAGGGTTTGGCCTGAACACAAAAAGAAAGAGTGGCATGAACATTCAACGGTTACCATTGGAAGAAGAAGGGGAGAGCAGGAAACTGGTGAATGAGACTTAAGTCGATAAACTAGAAGGAGAAAATGAGGAGGAAGTGTTGACCACATCTTTCACTGGATGGGACAAACAGAGGCAGAGACCTCCCCCCATGCGCCAAGTAGATGTAGGAGGAGTGTTGATTGCCACTCTTGTGAGAGCCTTGGTAAATGTTATTGGCTGTCCACAATTTCACAACTAGGATCCAAAACCCAAGATCCATCCAATCAAGGCCAAAACTTACACATATTGGTGGAACAGACCCCATTCCATTAAGAGGGTTCATCGAAGTGGAAGTAGGCAATGGGGGCACGAAGACACAAGGGAATTTTAATGTGACAATGGAAAATACAGGACCTTTATCAGGATTTCACATGGCTGAGGATTTGGCTGAGGATTTGGTTTTCTTTGCAAGGCAGATTCATCAGTCCCACGCTAAGAACATTTTGAGTGATTTCCTAGATCTCTTCAAGGGGTTGTGGTGTTTGAAAGGTGTCCTGGTGAATCTATGTATTAATGACACCATATGACTAGTAGCTTTATGGCACAGACTGGTCGAGAAAGAGTTGGAACAGTTGGAGCAGGCTAGTGTCATAGACAAATTGAGAGGCCCAACGCCTTGGGTCTCGTCACTGGTAATCACTCAAAAACCAAGGCAACCTGGTAAAATGTGACGCTGTGTGGACATGAGGCTGCCCAACAAGGCCATCCACAGAGAGAGGAACATCACTCCAACCATAGATGAAATAGTGGCTAATTTAAATGGAGCATAATGAATTCTGGATATCATCAAATTACACTGGAGGAGCTCAGCAGATATATAACAACTTTTTCAATGCACGTAGGATTGCAATGTTTCAAACTTCTCGGTTTTGGAGTATCAGTGGTGGCAGAGGTTTTTCAGGACACCCTCAGTGAAGCACTATCAGGCCTAGTAGGAGTACCAAATGTGAGTGATGACATTCTGATCTTTTCAAGCACTGTGGAAAAACATCACACCAGGCTAAGAGCCACTTTGCAATGGCTGGTTGAGTGCAGTTTGACCCCCCATCATCAAAATGTCTGTTTTACATCAATGATGTTGATTTTTTTTATACAGATTCTCCAACACAGCAGCCATACCTCACCGTCCCTCTGAAGTTTGCAGTTTTTTGGGGATGGCCAATTAGTGTGGAACGTTCATTCCCATCTTAGCCAGGCTTTGAGACCGACTGCAGGCACTGACCAGGAAATGAATCCCAGGAGAATGGGACTGTAAGGCAGCACAGGCAATCAAGGACATAGAGAAGGCCCTATTACACAATGCCATCATGGCATGTTTCAGTCCTATGAGTCAGACATAACTGATTGTAGATGTTTGCCCCGTATGGTTAGGTACCGTGTTGCTACAGATGAAAAGTGAATGTGAGTGGGTCTCAACCACTTACACAACCAGAGCCCTCACCGATGTTGAGACTCGATATGCCCAAATTGAAAGATAGACGTTGGATATCTATTGGGACGTGTAAACATTTTCACCGCTATCTGCCTAGGCAAAGGTTTCAAGTTGTGACTGATCATAAACCACGACTACCGTTGTTTGCAGGCACTGCTCATAATAGCATAAAGGACTGAACAGGTGGGCTGTTCGGCTCCAGCAATACTCCTTTGAGGTGGTTTACTGGCCTGGGGTAAACAATCGAGCTGATTATTTGTCACACCACCCCCTGACAGCTGATGCAAGCATGCTGCAAGAGGATGACCCTGAAACCAAGGGGTTTCTGCTGATCATCATGGAGATGGCATGCCCCAGAGAGTTGTCCCTGCTAGAGATTGCAGAATGAAAAAGGCTGATGTCTTTTTAAAGCGAGCAACTGAAGTACTAAGAGGACGTCACTAGAGAAACTTCTTAGATGGGGCCGGAGGTTTGAAGGCAGATGAGCAGTAAGCGTGGACACAGCTGTGGAGATACCATGATGAAATCACTGAAAACGAGGAATGCCTCATCCTTTGCAGTTATCAGATTATCACTCCCCATGGTTTGTGGGACTGGGCAGTCGAGTTAACCCACCAGGGATATCAGGACCGTGCCAAAATTAAAGCACGTTTTAGGAGCAAGGTGTGGTTTCCAAGCATGGACCTCTGGGTCGAGGAGCACGTGAAAAAACAAACACTGTCAATCCTGCATCATCACAAGTGGCAAGCCTCCTGCCGCTACCGTGATCACAGAAGTGGCCAGCACCAAACCCTGGTCATCCATGAGAAAGGACTTTGGTAGTTTTCCGGACAACAGGCTCACATTGGTCACCATTGATAGCAACACCAAATGTCTGGTGATTGATGGGCGATCCCTTAATGAGAAGATCTACCTTAGATTTACTAACTGCAGGGCCCACCTGGCAGCCAGCTACCCTTGATGTACAAGCTGCACAAGAGAAAATGAGAACCAATAATGACAAGGCGAGCTGAGACAGGAGAGCTGTGGAACTGAACCTGTGAGTGTGCAACAAGGTGGTCATCAAAGATCAGCATCCCGGGTGGACATTTCACCCCCCCTTCGAGAAAGGAGCATTGGAAGTTGTGAAAGTAAGAGGGACCATGGTGGCAGCGAGGGGTTGAAGTGTGGAGATCTTGAAAAACATGTCATGGTTCAGAATGATTCTGTGATGCAGAAGTTAATCCAACATACAAGCAGAATGTGAACACTGCTGACCCTGTGGTGAAGGATGTTGTGACTGGGACACATGGGGACTGTCTCTAGAGTGACTGCTGCCATCCACCAGCTGTTCCTTTGGAGGAGATAATAGCAAACACAAAGCCCAAGTATGGCACCCTTGGCCACTCGTACCACTTGAGAGCCAACCTCTGTCCCAGCTTGAGACTAAGAGATTATGGGCCTGATTTAGATATTCGCGATTGCAAGAGCAAGGCACATTGGCAGCGGACCCAAGAAGACTGTCAAGTCAAAGGTCTTCCCCCTGCCATATCTAGATGTTACAGCTCTGTCAGGATTGACTGGAGAGGGATTGCTGACAGAGGGAGACATCAACAGGACACAATGGACTTCATACAATGGCAGGGGCTATGGAAGAGAAGTGATACACACACACTGTCTCTTAGCCATATGTGTACCCTCACACCACACAAGACACACATAATGACCCATTGTCATTCCAACACAACACAACAAGTACATGCCAAAAATACACTTTGACCTACATCCATGACACAATATACACACACCATTGACTCTGCACCCACACACAAAACAACCAAAAACAACCAACCTAACTACACACTCAGCTACACAAACACATTCACACACATGCACAACTACACACTTCATGACAACGCCTGCAACACAACAACAACACTCAACTGAATGTAACACACAGCAACACAACATACACATCAACATCAGTCTGACATGCAAGTGACACACACACAGACACAACCACATAACCCACTCCAGCTCTCTGCACTTCAACCAGCCAATCTCATTGCATACACATACACGTACTAACTCACACACATAACTCGCAGCACAAAATGACAGGTACAGGTCCCCTGGCAATGTGCACACATTGATACAGTTGACAGATGTGAATGAACCATCATTGTGGTGACAGCATTCATTTGACAATGAATACTGGTACTTTAATGACAGTTGTGTATGTGTGCGATATGTGTTGTGTACTAGTGTTTCCCATCTGTGTCTGACCCACTTGTGTCCTCATCATATGCATGTCACAGCGATTTAAAGAATCATATGTATATGCCTGTAGTGTTCCCAACCTCCCATGCAGTGCCCACCCAACATACCCTAACAATGCGCCATGCCTACCTTCGAGTCCGGCGATGGGGGTGGGGTTGTGTTTTTTCCGTGGGGTGGTGGCAGCAGCGATAGCAGGTATTGTCCAGTCATGTCCAGTCAAAAATGGGGGTGTAATGCGAAAAGAGGAGATTTTTCACCCTTTCCCCCAACACAGACATGGAGGTTGGAGCGCCACTTTTTTCTTGGCGTAAAGCACATCCAAATCTACATGAAGGGAAGGGTGCCTGCGTCCCTGATGGTATCCCCTTTTACCTTTCCCACCACCGACATGGGCGGTGTTAGACGACAACACAAATATGGGCTTTTGGCTGTGGGCCGGCCAACATCTAAATACAGTAGGCGGGGCATCACAGCGGCGGACTGTTTTCCAGTCAAAAATTAAACGGCGGGACTGTTACCAACAAGCTCTAAATCAGGCCCTTTGTTTGCTGTGCTCTCATTGGCAAAAGATGTTTCAATTATCTCCCATGTGGCCCATGTGGCCCATGTACCTGAAACATGCATTTCATCTTGTTTTGTCTTTATGTATTTGTTGTTTTTTAATTATAATTTTTTTAATTTTTAAACGTTACAAGGGATGTAGTAAGCCACCCGGCCACTACCATGCAATGTATATTGCACGCATCCTGAGGGCCGGATGTGTCCATAAGCCATGAATCAAAGTGTCTTAGCCGCTCAAGGCTATTGCATGAAGGCACCCAAGTGAATGTGTCTCTATATTTATGTCTCTGTAAGGTCAGGTAGAAACCCGGCCTATGCATACCTGTACCAGGCCACAACAGCCCCCTGCACGGTATGCCGCAGGTAACCTCTGCCATTAGTCATTTTAATTCTATGCTGTCTCCATTGCAAGTGCACATTTTTGCCTGCACAATGAAGAGTGCCTTTTTTTGCATGGTAAGGTGCACTCGATCACATTTTACATATTAGGGTTCCTGGTAACCTTTCACTCTGCCATTTTATACACTACATAATTAGCGACCACCAGTTGCAACAATATTTATCCTCCATTCAGATTCACACATGTATGGTCCTAAATTAGCTTCAGGCATGAAGCCTGGGAATTGGGCAGTGAAACGATTTGCTTAAGACTCAGGGAAGTAATGCAGGCTCCCGCAGTCACTTGGGAGCTCGATGAGGGTGGGGGCACTTCTGTGAGCTGTGTAATATTCGGGGTCCACTCGTCACATTTTGCAGGGGAAGGCCCGCCATTTTGTGTTACATCACTGTTAGGGTTGGCCTATATATTTGCTATAGCCTGCCTTTTTAAGGCAGGTTTTGTTCCTATCACACTGCCACTAGAGTCTATTGTAGTAATGCACTCTCATCGTTCATATCAGAAATAACAGTGCTCGGGTTGGGAATTTAAGCAAAAGAACTCCATTACATCCTGAGTAATTGACGAGAGCAGGCGGAGAGCTCCGTTAAGGGTTGCCGGTAATTCATATTGAACTGAAATCTGAGCATGACCATGATACATCACTGGCTGCAGATGCCTTTGTAACAAGCCAGCAAGGCTGATGGCCTCAATGGCTAAAAGAAGAAAGGAAGCGAAAGCATTGACTGTGCTCAGTGCCTAATTGCTCTTCTGGAACAGCGCTTACAACTGAGCATCAGATCAGGCAAATGCAGTCTCCTATTTACAAAAATCAATTCCGATTTTTTTTTCTTTTTTTCAACTGCATGCCTATTTTGTTTGCTTATAGGCAAGGTACTTCATTGTGAATTTGACCTCTGCTTCTTCCAGTTGAAGAGATGAGTGGGATAGTTGGGGGATGAAAAAAGTATTACATCTTTTTTTTCCAGACTGCTAACTATGCTAAAGGTGGCTATCTGGAAATTGCAGTAAAGATGGTTAAATGGGTAAAAAACACAAGTCCAATCAGTAGAAAAGTAAGAATGTTTATCACAGTAGTGAAAAAAAGAATAATAATTCACTAAAAAAAACCAAGGCCCAGATTTTAAGAGGGCCTAACGCCATACTAACGACCCATTAACTCCATTTTTTTTTACGCTAATGTGGTGTTAGATGGCCAAAAACGCCATGCCATATTTACAAAGTCGCGCAATGCATGCATTGTGCCACAATGAAATCCTGTGAGCCAGGCACACTGTATGCAAAGGGGGTGTTCCCCCATTAGTGGGGCTGAAAAATTGGTGCAAAGAAATCTAAGAGATTTCTTTGTGCCATTTTTTCGGCTCTTTTAACGCCTGCTCTGAGCAGGCATTAAAAAAAGTCTTCCATTGGTTACAATGGGCCTCTGGGTGCTTTGCAGGATTAGCGTTAAAATCCTGCAAAGCACCGAACTAGCTCCAAAAACTCTGATGCTAGTTCCCTAACTACCGCCACGGTGTGCCATATATTAAATACAGCACAGACAAGGTGGCATTAGGGGGGCGGTAAGGGGCGCAACAAAAGTGATACTGCACTAGGAGCAGCGCCACTTTTCATAAATATGCCCCCAAAGGTTACTGGGACCTTATAGTTAGGTTCAAATTTTACACACATATTGATAGAAATTCAGCAGTTATAGTTACACTTATTTCCCCTTTTCCTGGGTGTAACATGAAAGCAACTCGCACTTTACTCTTTACAAACTCATTACCCTTCCCAATGGAGAGCCATGATATCAAAGCAGTTTTGCATCTTGCATCTGATCTGCCATACAGAGAAAGTATGAATGGATTAGGTTTATTCAATGGTGTGCCATAAAATAAAAGCAAGTGGCACTTTAGCTTGAACTTATGTTATGAAAACAGTTTACATGATGTTGCACGAGGACCACCTTCTTAATTATAAAAAAATGCGTGTATTGTAACACCTAGGAAAAAGGGAAATGTAAACAAAAATAGATATACAATGTTAAGGAATGTGCGAGAATTAAAAAAAATTAGGGCCGTATTTACAAGTCTCTAGCGCCACCTTGCCTGCCATAGCACCATTTTATGGGACGCTAAGGTGGCTTTCCCCCCATGTCACATTTACAAAGTGCCGCAATGCTTGCATTGCACCACTTTGCAACCCCTTCCGCCACATTATGCCTGTGTCAGGTATAATGTATGCAAGGGGCAGTTCCGACTCAGGGAGTCCGAAAAAATAGTGCAGTGAAATTTACATTTCATTGGGCCGTTTTTCTATCATTTTTAATCTCTGCTCAGAGCAGGCGTTAAAATGATGCACACATTTCAATCAATGGGCCTCCCTGTGCTTTGCTGCACTAGAGTCAACATTTTTGGTGCTAGTGCAGCAAAGTACCACAATAGCATCAAAAATTTTGAGACTGTCGTCTCAACGACCACCATGGCGCGCTGTACTGTAAATATTGTGGGGCATATTTATACTCAGTTTGTGCCGGAATTGCGTTGTTTCTTTTTACGCAAATCCGACGCAAAGCTAACTCCATATTTTACTTTGGCGTTAGACCCGTCTAGCGCCAAAGATCTTGGAGTTAGCGTCATTTTTTAGCGTGGACACCTACCTTGCGTTAATGATATGCAAGGTAGGCGTTCCCGTCTAAAAAATGACTCCAAGGCATGTGCGCCTTATTTAAACTCCCGTGCAAAAATGGCGCACGGGAGTGGGCGGGTCAAAAAAAATGACGTCCAGCCGCTTTTGCGTCATTTTTTAGTGCCTGGTCAGGGCAGGCGTTAAGGGACCTGTGGGCTCGGAAGGAGCCCAGAGGTGCCCTCCCATGCCCCCAGGGACACCCCCTGTCACCCTTGCCCACCCAGGAGGACACCCAAGGATGGAGGGACCCATCCCAGGGAACTTAAGGTAAGTTCAGGTAAGTAATTTGTTTTTTATTTTTTTGTGGCATAGGGGGGCCTGATTTGTGCCCCCCTACATTCCACTATGCCCAATGACCATGCCCAGGGGACATAAGTCCCCTGGGCATGGCCATTGGGCAAGGGGGCATGACTCCTGTCTTTGCTAAGACAGGAGTCATGTCAATGGAGGGTGGGAGTAAAAAAAAATGCCGCTAATCGGGTTGAGGCAGATTTTTTGCCTCAGACCGACTTGCCCCATTTTTTGACGCCCAAGCTCCATTTTCCCCTACGCCGGCGCTGCCTGGTGTGGGTCATTTTTTTTGACGCACACCAGTCAGCTCCGCCGGCTAACGTCATTCCATAAATAAGGTGCCCGCATGGCGCTTTGGAATGGCGCTAGCTGGCGTTAACATTTTTGACCCACAACTGCGTTGGCGCAGTTGTGCGTCAAAAAGTATAAATATGGCCCTGTGTGTCCATGGTGGCGTTAGGTAGGGCAGGGGGGAATGCAAGAAAAGGGATGTATCTAGACCAAGGTGCCACTTTCTTGTAAATATGCCCCTTAGTAAGCAACAGAATGAGCCGACGTAAAGTATACCTACTCTGTGGTGTAAGGATAATATATACACAGTGAAAAATGAAAATCAGAAAAGGAATGTCAAATCACAGCAAAAGAGAACATTTTGAAAAACCACAAAGTCCAATATGCATAGTGATACAGCGCAAATATGAAGCATTGTTAAAAGGAGCAAAGGGTACCTGTGATGGGTAAGTTTTTCATACAAAAAGAAATGGGAAATATGAGAGCCTGTGCCAAAAAAATAGGACTTCCTGAGACATCTTGATGAAATGAATCATGCACTGATTGACACTTGTGAAAACACATACATTCATTTGGAAGAAAATAGTGAAGATTTGGTACAGAAAAGGCTGGGCTTCTTTTGCAAAAAGGGTAGCTTTTATCACTAAAGTCTGCACAGTACTTTGCACTAAGTACACTTTAAGTAGACATTTTGCACTAAAAACACTTTTTTGAGACTTTTTTACGAACTAAGGATACCAGAATTCACAAAAAAAATGAACTACATCTCCCATGATAAGGGAGGTCAAATTGAAATTAGATGAAGAACAAGAGACATAAATAGTGTTGTGATCTAAATAATTTACCCATGAACAAGGCCCAGGGAGACCAAAATGTGTAAGGTTTTGTTTGCCAAAACTCTCTGGGGCATGTTTATAAGCCCCTAGCACCACTGGAGTGTCACTTTTTTGTGACACTACGGTGGTGCTATGCCATGCGCCGTATTTACAAGGTGGCGTTAAGCCTAATGCCACCTTGTAAAGGGGCGTTGAATGGGTGTTTCATTTTGACACTGCTTCAGATTTACAAGTTTTTGTAAAACTTAGGCAGCACCAGAATCTAACACCACCCTGGGGGTGGCGTTAGCAAGGCAAAACAAGAAGGAATACTTTTATTCCTTCTAACTTTTTGCATTTTCTATATGTGCTGCAGTCTGCAGCATGCACAGAAAGAGCAAAATGCCAGACATGATTGTTAATGTGCGGGAAAGCGTCCCTTCCTGAACATAAACAATCATTTGAAAATTTACATTTTGGCACTTCTGTGTGTGCTGCTTTCTGCAGCACACTCAGAAGTGCCAAAGCACCATTAGTGATTGTTTATGTGCAGGAAGGGACATGTTCCCGTACATGAACAATCACACCCTTAAACGCGGATATCCTTGCACGATGGTGGGGGGACTGCTTGGAACCCCCTCCTGGGGCTTTTTTAAGCCCTGGGGACCACCACCTCCCCGGGCTTTCTTTATTTTTTTACAAGGAGGGGAGCTACTTGGCCCCCCTCCTGGGCCCTGGAGACCACCATCTCCCATGGGCTTTCTTTTTATTTTTAGAAGCAGGGGGGTCATGTACTCACCTCCCAGGATGCTCTTGGCCCTGGGGCCCACCAACTCCAATTGATAGGTCCTTGAAATTGAAAGAAGGGGTGCCACACGACCCCCCTCCTGGAGCCATACATGGCCCACAGAACTGCCACCCTCCAGGGCTGGCTCCTGCTATATCCTAGGGTACACACTACCAGGACATAGCTGTTTGCTCGGACTTGGCGCAAGCCTTGACAACTCCTGTCATGTCGGAGCAAACACAAACTCCACTCCCAGGAAGCGAGAGCTGCACAGCCACCCTCCTGTATTCAATTAATGCCAGGCCCCTGCTGAGGCTGAGATCGGCCCCGAGAGGGGGGCTGTTTGCCCCCTCATTAGGTTTGGCTAGTACCCAGAGAATCCGGTCTCCAGGGAAGTTCTGGTCCTGATGCTCATTTCACAGAAATTAAACATCAAGGAGAAGCACTTTCAAATGTAAACGTAGCAGGTGCCCCAGTTAAAATTGCACTTCTAGAAAGGGCAAATGAACCTAACTCCTGAGCTTAGCAAAGCAAGAGTTTTTCTTTAGCGATTCCATTTTGATAAATGATCTGAACGCCTTCATTGAGGTGAATGCAGTGTCGATCTATTAAAGAGCAATCTGTATATTATTGTGACAAGTGGGTTATTTCTTGTCCTCCCCTGGTGAGAGCAGAGTCCATGGTTCTCCCTTAACAATGCTACAAGTATGCAAATGTGAAAATCAGCTGGAAGCCCCGCCCGCTTAGCCCCATACTGTCCAACTTAGTAGTATGCAAATGCCTTCCCGCATTTTGCTAGGATGATGGACAGCTCACCAAAATCCCCCCGAGTGCGCATGCCGCCAACTTGGGTGGCGCATTCTTGATCCAGAGGAATATGAGGACATCTCCACAAAACAAAGAAGCACTTACCTCATATAGATAAAAGGAAGGACCTATTTTGGTGGAGATTTATGTCTTAGTAGTCTCATTGGCCTCTCATTAGGGGGATTCATGTTATCACAGAATTCTACAGAAAGACTAACCAGGAACAAACATTTTGCCAAAACACATACAAGGTCATTTGTGACATTCCCTTGTGCTCCAGTACACAGCTGTGGTGTAGAGTACATCCTTGACATTTTCCCAAGGAGGCAGAAAGAACTTCACTTGGGAAGATATTTTGTGCAAAACTGTGGACTGTTGTTGGATAAAAGGGCAGGCGAGGTTCCTTTGTGGCTGGGTCACTCCCACAGCTACTGACACACCTACACAGACACACACAGATGCAGTCAGACATTCACGCACCCACTCATAGATCCACTCAGACATTCATGCATCCACTCCCAGACCCTCTCAGACGTTCATGCACCCACTCACAGACCCTTTCAGAAACTCATGCCCTCCCTCACTGACCACTAAGAACGTCATGCACTCACTGACAGATGCACTCAGAGACTCGTGTACCCACTCAAAGACCTACTCAGACACTTATGCACCCACTCACAGACCCACTCAGACACTCATGCACCCACTCACAGACCCATTCAGACACTCATGCACCCACTCACAGATTCCCTCTTGTACACAATCATAGACACACTCAATCACATACCTACTCAGAGACCCACTCAGACAGTCATGCATCCACTTACAGACCTACTTGAAGAGTCATGCATCCACTCATACATCCACTGAGAGACTCATGCACCCTCTCACAGACCCACTTAGAGACCCATTCACCCACAGACAAAGCCACTGAGATACTCATGCACACACTCACAGACCCACTAAGAGTCATGAATGCAGGGTTAAGTGGTTATAGTGGGTTGGCTGCAGGGCCAGGCCACAGGCCGGGACCTGTGGCCAACCCCACAGTGCACAGCCAAAAGCTGTGAGTGGAACCGGGTTGGGGATTGGGTGGTTGTAGGGGGTTGGCTATGTGAAATGAAGTAAATATCAGTAGACAACTGGGTACTATAAACAGTGCTTACTCTATTGAGAGAGCTTACTTTATACCACACTGCTTGCAAACAGTAAAACGTGCATAAGAAACACAGCACAGAGTATTAAAATGTATGTACTAAGAACAGTGTACACTCAATGCAACAGCTGACAAAAAAGATACTGTTTGCTAAAACTTAAGAAAGATCTCAAGGTGCTAAACATGCTTCTACCTGAACCCTTTATACTGTGATGAAAACGTTACAGGTAGCCCAACTTCTGAAACAAAACAGGCAAACGTATATAGGTTAACACCTGATGCACACAGTCTTCTATGTTAAATAGCAATTGTCATGCTGACACGATTCGCTATAATAACACTAGGCTGCTTCCAAAAGTTAGCATAGACTATGTACAATCTTACTCCTGTTTAAAACTTTTTCTGCGGAATCAAATAACCTGCGTGGAACATAATGAACACATGTCAACTGTTACCTGCACACAGAGTTACTGTTGAATACAAAGATATAACATGTTCAATACCTTTGCTCACCTATGGTGCTTTAGGAGCACATATGTTTTGTAGACACTTTAATCCATTAGCAGGACCATGGATGTACATCTTTAGGTAGTCAAGTGTTATGATGCTTACCAGCCACTATGGAAACTATAAAACAAACTAGCGCATTCATTGGATGAAGTCATCAATGATATCATAAGTGATGTCATCAATTATGTCATTTGAGATGCCATCAATGATGTCATAAATGATGTCATACAACGTCATGAGTGATGTGTCATATGTGAGGGGGAAAAACAGTGCATGGAGGGGGTGCAAGTTATAGCTAGTGCTGTTAACTATAATGGGAGGAACATGACCGCATTGGGGTGAGTGCTGGGCAGACCCTGCCTTGGTTGGAGAGGGGGTCATTCTTTGCACCTGACAGTGCTCTAGCGCTTCAAGCCTAGGGTTCATTCCCCTTTGCAGCTAATATAGTGGTTGAAACTGGGGGCCTGGGTAGTCCAGCTGCGCAGTGAGCACCTGTGCCATGAGGATGGGGAAAGGCCACAAAAGACAATACAAACTTTCCTTTGATAATCAACGACAAACGCGCGCCATGGTGTTGCCGCACCAGGATGTGTGAGAGGTGCTGCGTGAGACTGCAAGTGCACCCCTTCCCCCTGATATGCACACCATGTTTCTGGATCTGAAGCAGAGTTTGTTGATGATCGATGACAAAATTGATCTCCTCGCTGACTGCTTTGACTGGCTGAAAGAAAAGGTTGACAAGCACGATGATTGCCTGGACGAACTGGAAGATGTCCACTTAGTGTAAAGGGAAAAGCTTTTGCGCATATAGAAGGTACTGTAAGTAATACAGAATAAGAATGAAGATTTAGAAGCCTGCTCTTGGTGATATAATCTGTGCATTTCGGGGGTATCAGAGATGCCGGAAATGGGCAGAATGGAAGACTTCGGGGAGGATATGCTGTGCACACTCTTCGGCACAGTCTATCCCCCCTATTCTTGGTGGAGCGGGCCAGGTGGTCCCTGTACCCCTGGCCACCTCCTGGGGCCCCACCCCATCATTGCTCGAGTCTTTAATTATCTGGATCGTGATTCAGCTCTGCACCTTACGAGGGAGGGTAGACCTCTCCAGTACAGGGGATCTGAGATCTCTATTTTCCCAGATTTTACATTGTCAGTACAGTCAGCACGCACAGATTTCCTGCTGGTTAAGAGAGCTCTCCAGTGCACAGATGCTAGTCACTTGCTCTTATACCCTGCAAAGCTATGAATCACCTACAGTGGCAAACACTCATGTTTACGGACCACAAGAAAGCTACTAAGTTTGCCAAGACTTTTCCACTGAAGACAGATGAGACATGCAGGGAGGGTGTGGAGCGTGATGGAGCATGTCTTAGCAACACAGATTAATTTTTACTTTAACCACTGAGAGGCCGAGGGAGATATGATTGGCTCTTTTCTAGCACTGTAGAACTGGTCTCTTCCTCTTTGATATGACCGTCGGCAAGAGATTCTCCTTGGGAACTGGAAGGGAAGACTAGGAGGAATGAAGATGTGGGGCCACCCCTGCTGAACTGATTCTAGGCTGCTATACATCACTCTTTCTTGTAGTTTATGTGGCCAAGCGGTCAGTGATACCAAGCCCTGGTGGAACTGGATGTCCCAAGGATGACCTCTCCAGCCACCAAGCCGTTTGGGCTGGGAGTAGTCAGTCCCCCTGGCCGCCCGAATGGGATGAGTCCCACTACTGTCTATTTTTGCAGTTGTCAGGGGTCTCTGCTAGGGTGAGAAATAGGTACTTGGCCCATTTGAGGGGGCCCTAATGGGTGGTGGGTGGGAAGTTACTACTTGGGTGTCCAATGTAATCATATGGCTACTAAGTGTTTTTTACTATTTTACCCTTTGTTGTCACTCAGCACCTGTGTCCAACAATCTTTATATAAACATACACAGTAGATTCACAACACGTCAACTACCTAGTAAAAACTGATTATGCACTGCATTGATGCCCTCACCTGGAATATTCGTGGCTTAAATGGCCATCGTAAAGTGTATCAGGTCTTTGCCTATCTATAACGGCATGCTATAGATGTCTGCTTCCTCCAAGGACTTCACCTAAGGAAATACATGCAAGATTGTGCTCTGGATGGATTGGGGAATGACAGGTAGCTTATTATTTCAAATATGGTCGTGGTGTAGTGATAATCCTTACCAGAAAAGACTTGCAATGCGCACGCAATGAGTTATTTGTGACGCACAAGGCATATTTTTTCATCTGGCAGGTATCTTGCTAGTCCACCTTGTTACACTTATCTCTGTCTATGGCCC
Organism: Pleurodeles waltl; assembly: GCF_031143425.1. Taxonomy (NCBI): domain Eukaryota; kingdom Metazoa; phylum Chordata; class Amphibia; order Caudata; family Salamandridae; genus Pleurodeles; species Pleurodeles waltl. The sequence goes on along the minus strand of NC_090448.1, from coordinate 609,581,891 downwards.
CAACTCCAATGAACCTCAATTCTTTACCAACGCCTGGCGGCTAACTGGGACACTCAGTCTTGGGGCAACTCTGTGGGGTGGAGATTTCAACATAGTGCTGGATCCCAATTTAGTCAGCTACATTAATACCAGATATCCTCACCGCCCCGTAAAGCTGCACATCTACACACAATCATGGATCACTTTGCCCTTACGGACCTCTGGTGGTCCCCGCACCCTGATTTGAAGGAGGATATGTGCATCACTACGGCACATTTTGCGTGGTCCCATATAGACTTCTGATTGGCATCGAAGGATTCACTGGCCTGGACAGTCCATGTCTCCTATCTTCCCAGGACACTCTTGCACCATACTCCTGTTGTTGTGGAGCTTGTGCTCCTGTCCAGATTACCCCACGCCTTCTCATGGAAGCTCCCAGTGGGAGCCCTGAGAGATCAGGTCTTTCAGGTAGACATCAGGAATGCAATAGAGGAATTTTTTCAGCACAAAGACAAGGTAGACCCTTTGGGAAGCCTTCAAGGCTGTGATCAGAGGTGCATGCATAGCAAAGCAAGCGGGCGTGCTCCGATTTTTGCGAGCCAACCTTGAGCATTTAGAGAAAGAAATCAGGGAGATAAAACTTAAGTTTTTTAAATATCTCCATGGTACTATACTTGCATCCACCTGTAGCAAGATATTGGAATACGAAGAGGCGGCACAGCGGGAGACACACTATCTTGGTAGGGAGGTGCATACCAGTCACTTTAGAAAAGGGGACAGACCAGGCAGATCGTTGGCCCAACTGCTACGCAAGCCTTGGGTGAGTGACTATGATACAGAACTTCAAGATGATCAGGCTAAGGTGCACATAAGCATGGGAGCTGTACAAACAGTCATGAATTATTTTTTTCTGATTTTGTATCAAACTTGTCATGGCCCAAAGTTCCGGGACTTCTCTGCTTATTTCGATTCCATTCAACTTTTATGGCATGATGAAGACCATCGGAGGTATTTAGATGAACCCTTCACAGTAGAAGAAGTCATCAAAATTATTAATCCCATGCCTTAGGAAAAGGTACCTGGCTTTTATGACTTCACTACTGAATTTTATCAGGAGTATGCCCTCCTGATTCCTGAATATCTTCTATCCATGTATGAGAAATCGTTGTCCACCAGTGTTCTACTGGTATCCTTGTGTGAAGCCCTCATTATGATCGTCCTCAAACCGGACAAGGACCATCCCTGCTGTGATTTCTATCAGCCACTGTCTATGATAAGTATAGACACCAAGATCCCTGCTAACCTTCTTGCCTCACATCTCCTCTCGCTTTTACTGACCATAGTGTGACCTGATCAGGCCCGTTTCGTGCCAGGTAGATCCACAACACAGAACCTATGTACATTCTTTTCTTTGCTCCACACTATCGATCCCAATCTCTCTGATGTGGTGGTGTTCCTGGGCGCCACCAAGGCATTCAGCTCTCTTGAATAGCCATATCTCTTTGCCTTGCTTACGTGCAGAGGCTTGAGCCCAACCTTCATTAAATCAATTTGTCTACTCCATACCCTCCCAGACCTCACCTACGTGTCACCGGCAACATCACTGTGCCCTTTGAGGTGATGAGGGGCACGCAACAGGGTTGTCCCTTGTCTCCCATTCTCTTTGTGATTGCAATGGAGGTGCTTGCTGCCCAGCTTTGTCAACACCATGCCCACTGCGGTTTCGTCTTCGCTCCGCTCAGGAGTCCAGTCTCAGTTTACATGGACTATGTTACACTATATGATAGAAATACGCAAGTATATCTAGTGTTTCTTATCTGAGAATTATCAGCTTTGTTGGGCTGAATTGGGCGAAGTTGATTATCTTCCCACTGACTGACACGACGCTCCCTTTCACTTCGGAGATCCCACTTACCTGGGCAGATGATCCTGTCAAGAATCTTGGGCCTAACTCAGCAAAGACGTTGATGAGCTCGGGAAAAGCAGTTATGGATGACTGCTCACTTGAGAGACTTGAGAGCTGGATACGACTCCCATTGTTGCTGCCTGGCCACTTAGCCTTCGCGAAAATGGTGATACTTCCTACATTTTTATATCTCTTCATTAATCTACCACTTCTATTGCCTTCACATTTCTGTGGCCAGCTTAAATCGGGCCTCATTTAACTGACTTGGGCTGGAGGGCATCCGTGTATTGCTTGGGAAGTCTTGCCTATGCCATTGGAGCAGGGCGGTCTGGGGGCTCCAGACATGGATCTTTATTACTTCTGTGCTCAGGCTTACTTTGTACACTACTGGCTTTTCCCCATTCAGTTCCTTGCTCACATGGCTCCTGAGACTAATCATGCTGCACCCTGTCCCCTCCAGATGGGGATGTTTATGACCCCTTGGTGCCAGGGAGCATATACAGTGTGGGCATTTAATGAGCTCTGACGCAGAGCACATCTCGAGTATCTTTGTACCCAAGCTGTGCTGATCATTGGACAGTCCACCTTCCCCATCGCTGACAATCTGGGAATAAACTCCCAACTGTGTAAACTGAACCTTACATCTTTGGGTGATGTATACCCTGACTGAACCTTTCCCTCACCACAGCAGGCTCTTCTGGAATGAGATACCAACTTACTTGACACACTCACATACTATCAATTATGAGCAGTGCATTGTGTGCTTTATACTTTGTTCCCTGATGCCCTGCCCATATTTCCAGTGCTTTAGGCAACTCTTACTACCTGAACCCTCGCAAGCTGATAATGCGGCTCTATGCAGGAACGCAGACATCAGCACCAATATGCACTCCGAAGAGCGAGTTTGCATGGGACTTAGAAATAGCGTCATTCTCAATGATGAACAATGGCACTATTGCTGTACACAGGCATCAGCACTTTCTCTCAATTATGTATTTCACCCTATTCTTTTCAAATATCTGCATCGGCTGTAGTACACTCTTGTGTGCTTGTTTCGCATGGGCCTAGCTGCTGATACAAGATTATTGAGCTGGAACTTCCCGGGAATCTTTGCTTACTGGGCTTAATTATCTGCAAGAATCCATGACATCGCAGGACACCTACTTGAGAGCACACCTGCAGTGGCACTGTTAGGCTATGTCAAGAGTGTCCAGTCTACACAGCGTCAACTAAAAGCGATTCTCCTACTTGCTTAGCACAGAGTGGTGATGCGATGGAGTAGGCAAACATTGCCACTCACAGCGGATTGGCTCACTGATGCTGTGTACTGCCATGAGCGGCTTGCTGCCTTCTGGGATCTCATGCCTCTGAATTCTTGACCCAAAGATATCTTGCTCCCCTTTGAACGATACCTTCATACCCACCAAACAAAACAGATGACGGGTGAGATGAATCAAACAATGTGCCCCTGGCTACACTACCAGTAGTAAAGTTAGGCTTTGACTCCAATGCTTCCTCAACTGCTGAGCCCTGCAATATATCACATAACAAGTCTCCCCCAACCCTGCCATCACAACCATATTCACTACCACAAGTGCATACTGAGTGTCTGGTGTTTGTTCCTTTTCATTCTTACTTTGGTTCTTCTTTCCTGATGTTTCTTTAGGATGGACTGTGAAAGACATAGACCTTCGCTTACATATATTATGCATGTAGTTGGATTACCACTGTATTTCATGGCTATTCATATCTGCATGCTTTGTATTTGCATTTCCAATAATACATTTATTAATAAGGAAATCTACAACTGGCGAATATATGTTTTTTTTAAATCCAAACATTAATGTTGTCATTGACAAATTCACCTAAATATATATATATATATATATATATATATATATATATATATATATATATATATATATATATATATATATATATATATATATACAATCAAAGGTTACAGCAACGTTATAGTTAGGTGCATATTTTACAAGCACAAAACCATAGCAATTGAGCTGTTATAGTTAGAGCTATTTCAAGTAAATATAACTTGTGCCATAAGGTAACTATAACTTGTTGTTGGAAAGAGGATTGTTGGTAAGGTAGGGTAAGTACCTACACCTAGCAATAGGCCACTAACCCCCACTTAGGTCCAGTTAGGTCTCAATAAATTAACCCAGCTCAACACTTGGTAGCTTGGCAATGAGCGTCAAGGCTTAAATTAGGAAGCAAGTGCGTAAAGCATTTAAAAATCACAAAACAGTGAATAAGTAAAACACAAAACACAATAAAAATCAATCACCAATTTATAAAAACAGAGTATAGTTTTTTATCCCTAAGGTGACAACAAAACGATTAAAATTGGATAAGGAGAACAGGAGATATGAATTTTTAAAGAATTGATATCTTCTAGCGCATAGAAACTAAAAGCGTAAATCTGGCCAACTGGTCACACTAGACCGGGGCATAGTAAAAGGTGGAGGCAACTGCAATGAAGCCCTGCTCGCCTACAGCAAGAGGAAGGCCTCTGTCAAAAGCTTACCTTCAGACTTAGTATTTTTCTTGAAGATTTTCTTCAGCTGGACAAAGTCACCAATCTGATCCGACTTCTCTTGAGCACTCTTCGGATGCGCATTGAAGGAGACCTCGTTGAAAAATTCTTCCTTCGGACTTAGACGATTTTTCACGACGGAAATCTTTGTCTGGGCCAAAGCTGAGTTTTGATCTGATGTCCCTGGAGCCCTCCTCAGATACAGTACGCAGGAAGTCCCAGTCAACTTTTGACGTTCGGACGTAGTCACTTTTTTGGGGCTTTTTCCTTCCGACGAGGGTCGACCCTCCACAAGAAGCCGAGTTTAATGGGAAGTTATCAGCTCTCCTTTCCAGGAGCCCCCAGTGAAATACTGAACGTCTGGGGGCTCCGAATCTTTTCAGCGTGACAAACCTGCAAGTGAGGACAGGTCGCGGTTGAGGTAAGTCGGCTTGACGGTTCCTTTATGGAGCTTTTTTTCAAAAGCTCTCCAAACTTCAGGATCTTCTTCCAGATGGTCTTTGAAGGTCCTTTAGGAGTCCACAGCTCACCTGAAGGTTCCAGAAGCTCTCAGAGTTGCTCCTTAAGGGTTAGGACTCCAACTCCCAGAATGCACCTGCTTTAAATCCAAAAATGACCACTGAGGACAGCTGGTCAGTTCCTTCAGGTTTTGATACAGGGGACTCTGGTTAGCTATTTTTCACCCATAGCAAGTAGGGAGTCCCTTCTTGAACCAGTTGAAGACAGGCAATGTCCTTTTCACAGTGAAGCCCAAGTATGCAGCTGGTGCAGTCCTTTAAGAGTACAGTGTCCTGGTGCAGGTCAGGGGTCCAGCAGAGCAGTCCTTCTACTTCTGATATTGTTCCCTGTAAGGATCTGAGGTGTGGGTGGAGCTCTGCCACATTTATCCTTGCTCCTGGGGTGAAAAGCGGGGGGGCAACTGTCAAATCACAGGCAGGACACTACCCTCTTGGATGACCACTTCCTAGGAAGTGTGGGAAAAATAAATCCCATGGAAGAACATTCCTAAAAAAAAATCCAAAATGGCAGAAACTGAATTTTGGAGGCAATGTCTGGCTGAACCCACCCACTGGGGTGGCTAAAAACCCTTACACCCCGCTCCTGCCCTCTCCTAATCTAATCAAAAGGGCATCTGGTTGTCTGGGTTTGCAGGAAATGGGGGAGGTCCTGAGCTGCTCCAAATGTCCTTCCCTCCTTTGAAGAGCAGTTTGGCTGCTCTTGCCCATCCTGTTTCACCTTCTGCTGAGGCAGATCTCCTCCCCCGGGCACTCCCTTTGTGCGCAGCCCAGGCACCTTCACACCTCATCAAGTCAGCTTGGTCCAGCGGAGAAGGGCACTACAGAGCTGAAACTGGTAACTTTTAGGAAGAGTTCTAAAACTCTTTCACTGAATTAGTTATATTAAATCCAACAATGACAAGTTGTTGCATTTATTATAACAATCAGTTTGAGACCAAACTTGACAGATCTGGCTCCTTTAGAAACTTTATTAATTAAAGTGTCCCCATTTAAGCCTGGGGAGCCTATTCACTACAATGAGGGAAAAATGATGTTGGTAATGTTTCAACAACAGGGGTTATAAAACATATTTTTTAAGGTCCCTGCTTATAGTTACACTGCACCCATCCATGGGGCACCTGGGGCACACCTTAGGGGTGACTTTTATGTGCAAAATAAGGTAGTTTAAGACTTTGGAAGTACTTTTAATTTCAAATGTTAATTTGCATGTATCTTTAATTTAAAAGCAGCCAGCAAGGCAGGTCTGCCTTTAAAATGACCCTGGGCACCTCACCTCAGCAGTGCACCTATAGGAGCACTACCTATGCTGGGGTCCATAAACCTACATGCCCTACCATATACTAGAGGCTTATAGGTAGGTTGATACTGCCAGTTATAATTAGCCTAATTTGCATACTCATTTTAATCAGAGCACAGGCCCTGGGACTGGTTAGCAGTACCTAGGGCTTCATCAGAGTCAGGAAAACACCAGCGAAAAGTGAAAAATGGGGGCAAAAGGTTAGAGTGCTTCTGCAATCTGCACAGTTTTCTCATACTCATGTATGGTGAGGGTGTGAGTTATTGTTACCTTAGGGCATGAGTTATAGTTACTTGTAATAACTCTAACTATTACTGCTGAATTTCTCTGGTTTTGTGCAAGTAAATTCAGAACCTAACTATAACGTCCCTGCAACCTTTGTTTTTTTAAGTGAATTTCTATGGGCTTTTTAATTCTATTTCCTAGTTATAATGTCCCTATAACCTTTGTTTTTTTCATTGAATTTCTGTGTTTTTTTTACGTACAGTAATTTTGAATACTATACGTTAATTAAACCAGCACCTCAGCCAACCACCTATAACCACTCAACCCTTTGTGGCGGACAGCCTTTGCTTGTTTTTTTAAATAATAAATTGCGCAGAAATTTGTGAAATAATTCACAAATAATTGTGAATATTGGTGTGATCTTTACAAAAAATGCTTTTAGGCTCTGTGGGGGACCATGGTGGACCCCTGAACCAAGGCTAGTGGGGTAGGGTAACATTTATTTTTGAGACTCGGCTGAAGCAGATTCTCAAAATGGCTGCCAACACTTCCTTGTTGAAGTGTTAGCAGCCAATCAGAGGTCTGGATTTATGTGCACAAGCTCCTTATTCTTCAAGAAGTCGACACAGAGGAACCACGGCCCTAGATATCCAAATTTGGATTTCCGTAAATTTCTCAAAAACGACTGAACAGATTTACACCAAATAACAAAAAGTACAATCTATTGAACTAATTCTAGCTTTCTGCCACATGTAGTGTTATTCAGCCCAGGGGTTCAGGATGGGCTGTAGTTGTGTTCCAAATTCCAATTGGAATTCAGAGCCTACCTATAATGTTGCTCTAACCTTTGTTTTTTTAAGTGAATATATATACATACATATATATATATATATATATATATATATATATATATATATATATATATATATATATATCAAAGGAATGGAACACACTCCAGTAGCAGATAAAATACTGTTTATTAATCTATAAACAGCCTACGTGTTTGAACCTGCCTGGTCTTGATCACTGCTGCCAGTCCCTCATTTATGTTCCTATTATATACAATCTAAAATCAGAGAAGCATTCTGGTTACTGTAGTTGAATATGTGTTCCACACACATTCTAATGTTTTTTTTTTTCTTTTTAGTGCCGATTTGACATTACAACATTCACAATACGACTCCTCATTTCCCCTGTGTGTAATCCCATATCCTTTGATATCAATTTCCTCAGAGTGAGTGTGTGAGATTATCATTATCTCTCTCTATCTATCTATCTATCTATCTATCTATCTATCTATCTATCTATCTATCTATCTATCTATCTATCAATCTATATATATATATATATATATATATAAAGCAAGGTTATGTTCTCTGATTCAGTAACCAATTGCCAGTACAACAGGTCCACTAATTCACTAATTCACAATGCGAAGATCTGGTCCTCTGGAGAAAAAATACTCCTGAAGTCTGAGTGATTGTAAAATGTATTTTCAGTGTTTTGTATACTTTTGACCCTATTAGGTTCAGATGATGAGGTTCAGATGCTTCCTAGTCGTACAGATCTAAGGGGTGTCTGCATTGGTTTGCAATGTAACGTTTTTAAAACCAAGAAGGGGGTTGTAAGTGCTTGGTGGGTGTCTGGGAGTGTTTATAGGTGTGCCAGCATTAATAACAACTGGCAACTGAAAAAGCCTGAAAAATGTAAAACGCAGATTCAGTAGTGGTCCCACTTCCAATTTAAGTGGTTTATATATTCCAAAGCAATTTGCCTGTGATTTTTTTTATGTAATCCTGCAAAAGAAGTCCAAATTGATAACAGCAATATGGTGATATTTAACATATGAGCCGGAGCACACAGCTTAAGTGCAGTGACAAATATGTTTGCACACTGTAGACATTATAGCGTTTAAGGCAATCAGATCAATGTATTAATTTAAAAAACCTTAATAGAGGACAAACGCTGAAGGTGTGGAAACTAAGCGGGCCTTTAGATACTTGTTCCGGAGCCTGCTGTTGTATTACCGCTGCGAAATCGCAGCCAGTGTTTCATTTCTCTATCTTTAGCACAAATTAATATTGACATTTCTAATTAATGTTGCACTTGCAAAGCAATGCATGTGTTTAAAAGCATAAATATCTGTCATGTCGCTTGAGTTTGTCTCCAAGTTGGGTTCTATTTGTATATCTGCTGCTAGAGCTCTAGTGTTATATGTTATTTATATATGCATTTACTCGTTTCTGAATGAATTTGGGGTTTTATATAGCCTACATCAGGGTGCGTAGCAGGGCGATTTATGTAAATACATTGTGACTTTCTAGATTGAGGTTGTGTGGCCCTGTGCTTTATTGGATACAAACTGCACCTCACAAACGAAGCCCAAGAACACTGAAACTACTCTGTGAAAGTTTGTTCCCGTTCAGAAGCAACGAGGCCCCACATTTCAGGCTAGACTGTGCCTGTAGGAACATGACCTCAACTAATTTGCATATTTCTGTTCCCATTCTTGGGTGGTGCAGTGCGCAAAATAATAATGGACTGGGAATCAGTCACGAAGATTACCAGTGGATGAACTTTTACAAGCATTCCATACATTACTTTTTGTTGCCTCAAGGACATATTGGGTATATACTGGATTTTAGTTTGAGTCTTGTCATATTAACAATTGCTGGAGGACCTAGATGGTGGCTGGGTCTCTAATGATATTTTTATTCTGATGTGCAGAAGCATTCGAAAGGATCGTACTATGGAATATTGAGCACGGGAATATCGTGTTGTCAGAAAATAGTGGTAAATGTCGAGGGCCAAAATATCACTAAGTGCACATAGAGAAAGTATAGATTTACTATTCTTAACTTCAGATCTATGCACTTGACCAAAAAAAAAAATATATAGATATATTATATATAAAGCAGGTGATATATATATATATATATATGTATATATATGTATATATATATATAATAATATTATATGTTATTTATATATTCCCTAGTGATGATCGTTGATAGGTAGTTATAGTCAGGACCTATTTTCTATAGAAAAAGCATTTTTTGACTTGCCTATATCTTTGGTGCCCGTTAATGAATCTTCACGAAATGTTCCCAAATAAATTGACACTCACTTCAGCTGCTGTGGGAAAAGTTTTGGGGTGATCTGTCAAGGGGGGGGGGGCAGAGAAAAAGGGAGGTCCCAAAACGTGTTTTCCCCATGTTAATTCCCATTGGGTTTTTGAATACGACCACAGCCTGAACCGCTAGATGCAATTACAACAAACAGAAAGCACTCTTTTGTTATTTGGTGTACATCTGTTCAGTAGTTTTTGCGATATTAAATAAAAATCACATTTGTATATATAGAGAAACGAAGGCTCCACTAAACCTCCTGATCTCATGCTGAGATCTGATTGACTGCCAACACTTCAACCAGGAAGTATTGACAACCATCTTGGGACTCATCTTCAGCCGAGTTCCTAAAAAGCAGATAAAAATAGAAAAGGGGCCAGGGTAGGGACACCTTGATCCCTTAGCTCTGGTGCTGGGATCTCCGTCAGGACAAAAAAGCATTTTTTAAAAATTTTGACTGAAAGTCGTGGACGATCTACAACTCTGGTAAAAATAAATAAAAAAAAACAAGTGTGGGCTCCCGTGCTTGTTTTGAAAAAAGCTCCAGGTGGGTCAGGTCCCAGGGGCATTATTTAAGAAAGGGAGGGGCTGTGCGGGGCCTTCCACCAGAGGCTCTTGGAGCTCTGCAAACCACCACCTCCCTTGGGTTTTATTTATAAAAATGGAGGAGGGCACACAGCCCCCCCTCATGAGGCTCCATAAGCCCCAGGGAGCACCACGTTTCGGGCTAACTCCGTAGTATTGGGATGGCCACACAACACCCCCCCCCCAAGCTACAGAGAACATCACCTCCCTGGGTCTAAATAACATGTAATGGGGAGGCCTTGTGGAACCGCCAGGCCACAGAGACCATTTCCTGCCCAGGGTAAAATGTTTTAAAAACAATGGATACCTATGGCCCTGGAGACCACTACTTCCCCGGGGCTGGCCCTGAAAAATAAAGAAGGGGGCTGCGTGGCCCCCATCATAGAGCCAATAATGGCCCTGGTGACCACCACTCCCCAGGGTTGGGTCCTGCTATGTCTCTGGGTGGCCACCTGTGGCACATAGCTGTTTGTTTTTGCTTGGTGGGAGCTGACAGCTCTTGCCAAGCAAAAGGAAACACTCTGGTTTCAGTGGGCGGGAAATGTCACAGTGCTCCCACCCACTGGCAGTGGAGGTTTCATCTTTTTCCTTCCCCGTAGACATGTGGGCAGGGAAAAGGATTGAACTATTGAGGCTCCTCCCACATTCCTGTAGCACACTGAGGACCTCATTTACTAAGTTTTGGTGCAGGAAATGAGCACAAGTCTTTTTGCTGTGCCGCCCTGCATTAAAATGAAGGGGCAGGAATGCACTGTATTTATACATCGCATTCCTGTCCTTGTTTCCTACACTGGTGCAATTGCTGCCAAGTGCCAATCCAGGCACCCTTGCACAATGGTGCAAGGGTGCCTGCATTACAAGGATGATAGTTTATGTGCAGGAAGAGACACCTTCCTGCACATAATCATTAATGGTGTTTTTCTCTTTCACATAGAAAGTGGAAAAAACAGGGATAAATAATGTTATTTCTCCGCCCTTGAGCCACTTTAACGCTACCCCTAAGGTGGTATAGGAATCTGATGCATTCCCAGACTTGTAAATCTGAGAATGAGTCGGATTCCACTGGATTCCATGGGTGTTGTGTGGGAACACCCACAGCAACATACATGGAACGCCCCTTTCACGCAGTGTTATGCGTGAAAGGGTTCCATATTTACAAGGCCATGAAAGGCGATGCAAGGTGGCTCTGCGTGGTCTTGTAAATATGTGCCTGCACAGTGCGGCATCAGAGAATCAAAAAAAGATAATGCTCTGGAGGAGCAGTGTGCTGCTAGGGCCTCATAAATGAGACCCTGTGTAGGCTCCACAGCACCCAGGGTGACATGGATAGGCCCCTAGGGGATAGGATCCCAGGGGCTAAAAATGACGGGGATGGGGGCCACGCAGCCACCCTTCCCCATTTCTAATAATATTGTAAGGTCTTCCCATATTTTGCCAGGATGATGGAGAGCTTACCAAAGGGTGCCCCTGTACGACTGCTGCTGATTTTGGTGGCACGTTCTTGATGGCAAGGAATATGAGGACATATCCACAAAATAAAGAAAAACTTATGTTTCTATAGGAGATGCCTCTCTAGGAGGATTCATGTTATCACATAATTTTAGAGAAAGACGCACAAGTCACAATCACATTTTCAAATGCACACAAGATCGCTGGAGACTTTTTCTCATGGCCCAATTCACAGCTGTAGTGTAGAATACGTTCTGGACATCTACCCAAGGAGCCAGAAAGAACTACACTTGGGTAGATCGTTTGTGTTGGACTGTGGACTTTATTGGATTAAAGGGCAGGTGAGGTTCGTTTGTGGCCTAGTCACTCATACAGATACTCACACAACCACACAGACATACACATACCAACTCACAGAAGCAATCATACACTCAGTCAGACACTCATGCACCCACTCACAGACCCACTCAGAACCTGAATCACCCATTCACAGTCACACTCAGACAACCATGCACCCAATCACAGGCCAGCTCAAACAATCACATACTTACAGATCTACTCAGTCATGCATCCATTCACAGACCTATTTGAAGAGTCATGCACCCACTCACACATGTACTCAGAGACTCATGAACCTACTCACAGACCCACTCAGAGACCCATGCACTCACTGACGGACCCATTGTGGTACTACTGCGCACACTCACAGACCCCCTCAGGGACTTATGCATGCAGGGGTGGCCAGGCCCTGTGACCAACCCATGCCATGCATGGCCAAGACCATGCATGGCATGGGGTTGGTTGTAAAAGGCGGTTGGCTGCAGAGCCTGACCACTAATTATACTGCTCATAACATCATTGATAATATCAATGTAATATTTGCAGTGAAATGTTTGACGAAAAAACTGTGCATGGTGAGGACGTGAGTTACATTTAACTTAAGGCATGAGTTATAGTAACTTTACATAACCCTACCTATAACTGGCAAATTTCTAAGGTTTTGTACATTTAGAATGTGAGCCTAACCATAACGTCCGTGTAACTGTTGTTTTTTTCAGTTAATTTCTATTTTTTTAAATTCTATTTGTTAACTGTATTGTCCCTCTAACCTTTAGTTTTTTCAGGAATGTCTATGTTTTTTTTTAACGTATAGTAATTTTTATTACTATACGTTATTCCAACCACTTCAGCGCATGGCCTGTAGCCAGGCTCTGTGGCCAATCCCCCTATAACCATACAAACTTACACCATGCACGGCTTTCACTCATGTGCAGCGGAGGTTGCCCGCAAGACCTGGCTTGCTGCCAGACCTGGGGGCCAAGCTCCCTAACAACCAAACCCCATGCTGTGCATTGCCTTCGGCCATGCGTGGTGAGAGTTGTCTGTGGCCTCTCTGGGTGTGAGAATACGTGTGAGATGGCATATCTGGAGTTGAGAGTGGCTGTCAGCTTGTCTGTCTAGGTGTGAGAGTATGTACATCAGTGTTTTAGTGGGTGCCTCAGTGTGTGCATGGGTCTATGAGTGAGTGCATGAGGGTGTCAGTGGGTCTATGAATGGGTGTGTGACAGTCTCAGTGGGTGTGTGAGTGGGTGCGTATCTGTCTGAGTGTGTCTGTGAGTGAGTGCGTGATGGTCTGACTGCGGCTGTGAGTGGGTGCCGGAGTGTCTGAGTGAGTATGTGAGTGGGTGCATAAGTGTCTGAGTGGATGTGTGAGTAGGAGAAATTGACTGAAAGAGAGACATATTTGTGTACAATTTAAAATCAAAAATATGTTTGTCATTTTTAAAAAGAGGAATAATTTGTTTTAAAAAAAAGAGTCCAGCTGAATTCAAACCACCAATGCTCAGTGAACAGGTCTGCAAACTTCACATTGAGCTATAGGTTTTCTTTGCAGTGTCTTATTTTTTACAGTTATAGGCTATCTGGAACCACAAGGGAGCCCTCAAGGGCTCCCCCATGGTCCGTATATATTTATTTATTATTGTTTTTTTAAATAAAAAGTCCTTCACTGGCTATCTGGGACCAAGGGGGAGCCCTCAAGGGCTCCCCGTTGTCCCAAGACATTTGTTATTTTATATTTCATTTAAACAAAATGCCTTTATGGGCTACCTGACACTGAAGGGGAAGCAGCAAAGCTGCCCCTGCTGTGCCATTGCTTCAGCAAGCACGGAGCTGCTTTGACAGCAGCACCGTGATTGCTAAAGCATTTAAACTCTGTCGCTTGCACTCGCGCAGGGGACAAAGGTGAAAGCTCTGCTGTTTGACAGCAAGATTGGCTTTAAAGGTCTTACTTTCAAACAGCAGAATGTTTGCTGTGGCTTGGCTGTAGCTGCAGAGCTGCAGTCAAGTCACAGCAAACAGCTATGTCCCAGGGGTGTGCACCCCACAACATAGCAGGAGCCAGCCCTGGGGAGTGGCGGTCCCCAGGGCCATCTGTGGTTCCAAGTGGGAGGCCGTGCAGATATCGGGCCGCTACCACTTTCTTAAAAGCATTTGTGCCCGGGTGGTGGTGGTGTCTGGGACACAGAGGCAGTGGCCCCTCTTATATTTGCACCCAAGAAGGGGGGCCCAGTGCGCTCCCTATACATATTCAACTAAACTGAAACATCATAGTTATAAACTGCTACAGATGGGATGGCAATTCCTCATCAGAGTTCAACCCTCAAAGGGATCTGTATCGAATCTAGGATATACGTGGACTCCAATTTCCTTAGGGATCTCTCTCTTTCACCACCCCATGCATTAAGAAAGATGGCATCAATCACAAATTATCTCAAGCACTCAGTGTTACTGAAGTGTTCATTAGCAAAGTGCCGTGCCACAGGGTAGTGAGAGTTGCTTTGTGACCCTTGGGTGCTCCGAAATCCACTTTTTCACTTTGTGTACAGTACTCTGCACATACATCAAGTTACATGGGTACACAAGACAATGAGCACAAAATTCAGTGTTACAAGTTGACAACTTATGAACTGAGAACACTCTTGTGGTATTAGGTTCCACAAACTCCATTGTATCATGACTAGTTTTGCAAACTTTGCAATTACCACAACAGAAGAAGCCCACATTTTGTTTTCTAGGGATGTCAGTCACAATATGGTTCTTACTGAGCACATCTCTTAAGGATTGACTTCTTCTGAAAGTAACTTGTGGGACTGCATCCAAGTGAATCCTGAGGGTATTTTCAGTGTGTAAAACATGCCAATGTTTTTGAGAATATTTCTGACCTTCCTAGATTGTGCAGAGTATTTAGTTATAAATCTAAATCCCCCATCACTTTCCTCCTGATCAGATCTCTGCCCATATAGTAGTCTCTGTCTGGAGGCTAATTCAACCCTGGCACTTGCTTTTTTGATAGACACTTTGGGATAACCTTTATCTTCAAATCTTTTGATCATAATTTCCTTTTCATGGATAAATGTCCCTGTTGTACTGCAATTTCTCTTGGCTTGCAATAGCTCACCATAAGGGATACTAAAAATCATATTTGCAGGATGGGCACTATTGGCATGTAAAATGCTATCACCTGTAGTAGGTTTCCTGAATAGCATGGTTTCTACCTTGTTCTCAATCACCTCAACTTCTGTATCCAAAAACCCAACTTTATTCTGGATGATCTGTCCACTAAATTGTAAATTAAAGGAGTTATTATTCAATTTCTAAACAAATCCCTTGGTTAATCTCATGTCCCCTTTCCAAATTGTTGGAAAGTGGATTACTAGTAAGAGCAGGTAAGTACCTACACCTAGCAATAGGCCACTAACCCCCACTTAGGTCCAGTAAGGCTCAATAAATTAAATCCAGCTCAGCCCTTGGTAGTTTAGCAACGAGGGACAAGGTTTAACTTGGGAGACTAGTGTGTAAAGCATTTAAAAATCACAAAACAGTAAATAAGTAAAACACAAAACACAATAAAAATCCACCAATTTATAAAAATATATTATATTTTTATCTTTAAAAAGACACCAAAACGAATAAAATCAGAGAAGGGGAACCGGAGATATGATTTTTTAAAGAATTAATGTTTTTTAGCACAAAGAAGCAACTAGAGCTCAAAGGGTAATAAAAGGTCACACTGGACAGGATCAAAGTCCAGAGTTCAGGCCACCCATGAGGTAACACTTTTACACTTACTTTCAAAAGTGTTTCTTGATTCAGGAAAGTGGTCCATAGCACCAGCCAAGGGTTCAGAGGCTCTGGAGCTTGGGACTATAGCTCCCACAATGCACCTCTTCAACTTATGTAGTTGCTCCAAACATCTCGAAACATCTGGATCTTCTTCCAGGGGTCCTTTCTGGGTCCTTGAAGTGTCCACAACTTGATCCATGGTTCCAGAAGCTCTGAGTTGCTCCGTGGAAGTTGGGACTACAATTCCCAAAAAGCATGTGGTCAGAATCCTCAAAATGAGCACTGGACACTGGTCAGCTGGGATCTGCTTGCATGACTTGATGCAGGGGACTCTGGGCAGCTCCTTTGTACTCGTAGTAAACAGGGAGTCCCTTCTTGAAGCAGTAGAAGACAGGCAAAGTCCTTTTAGTGGTGAAGCCCAAGTGTGCAGCTAGTGCAGTCCTTCAGAGTGCAGTGTCCAGGTGCAGGTCAGGGGTCCAGGAAAGCAGTCCTTTTACTTTGTCTTGTTCCTTGCAGGGATCTTAGGTGTGGTTGCAGCTCTGCCAAATTTATCCTTGGTTCTGGGGTGGAAAGCAAGGGGTGCTGACTGTCCAATCACAGACAGGCTCCTTCTCCCTTTGATGACTACTCCCTGGGAAGTGTGGCAAGAATCAATCCGGGGAGCAACAGTCTTCAAAAATCCAACATGGCTGAAACTGATTTTTGGAGGTTAAATCTAGCTGAGCCCACCCACTAGTGTGGCTAAAAATCCTAAACATACCCCTCTCCTGCCCTCTCCTAATCTAATCAAGAGGTCCTGAGCTGCTCCAAATGTTCTTCCCTGCCTTTGAAGACCAGTTTGGCTGCTGTCCCCCATCCTGTTTCACCATCAGCTGATGCAGATCTCCTCCCCCAAGGACATCCTATGTGTTCAGCCCAGGCCACTTTACACCTCATCAAGGCAGGCTGGCCAGGCTGGCCAGTCAGAGAAAGGCATTACATAGCTGCTGCTGGCAGCGTTCAAGTAGAGTTTTAAAACTTTTTACCTGAACTAGTTATATTAATTCCAAAAGTGGCAATTTGTGGGATTTATTATAACAGTTAATTTGACACCAAGGTATCTGTCTCTTATGGGGATTTGTTAATTAACATAAAGTCTCCCCATTTAAGCTTATGGAGGCCATTCACTACAGTGAAGGAAAACACATTTGGCTATTTACCTCACCAAGGTTTATAAAACTATTTTTATAAGTTCCCTCCTTATAGTTACATGCACCCAACCCTAGGGGCACATAGGGCACACCTTAGGGGTGACTTATATGTAAAAAATAAGGTAGTTTAAGACTTTAGAAGAACTTTTAATTCTAAAGTCAAATGCCCATATAACTTTAGTTTAAAAGCAGCCAGCAATGCAGGCCTCCCTTTAAAATGACACTGGGCACCTCTGCAGTGCACTTATGGGGGCATTAGCTATGCTGGGGACCATAAGCCTATATGCCCTACGATATACTAGGGACTTATAGGTAGATTGACATAGCCAATTATAATTAGCGTAATTTGCATGCTGATTTTATACAGAGCACAGGCCCTGGGACTGGTTAGCAGTACCCTGGGCACCATCAGAGTCAGGAAATCAGCAGTAAAAATTGAAAAATGGGGACAAAATGTTAGGGGGCCCCTGTAATCTGCCCTGTTTTCTCACACAAGCCCCCCTCCCAGCCCACAAGCCCAGGAGTCCCAACCCAACCCTGGGAGGGCCTTCCTGGCTTGTCAGGTGAGGAAGACAGTGAAGAAAACTGGCTGCCCCTTTGCATGGCCTACTTTGCCTTACATCCTCCTGTCATGGTCACTCCCCCTGGGTAGTGCACCCATCCCAACAGTGAAAGGACCCACTTTAAACTGTAACTTCCCTCTAGGGGGGGGTCTTCCTCCTCTCTCTCTGCCAACTTGGGTAGAGAGGTACCCACCTGCCCTATCCCTAACTTTGCTAGGGCAACACCTAGCTTACCCAAAGAGGTCACCCAACACTTGAACAACCCCACCATGACCAACAGGGTCAGGGGCCTACTTTGCTTTTGGCACTGGGGTCTGCCTCTGAGGCCAAATGCAGTGCTGCCATGAAGGCCTGCACCCAACAGAGGTTACTGACAGCTGTCAGCACCTAGAACCACGCCCTAAGCTCTCCACAGACAGGAGGGTGAGCTGCTTTAAGGGCAATAATTGGGTCCTGGCACCCCTCTTGCTGTTTAGAGAGGGGGCTACCATCTCCTGTTGCAAACACCCTCCTTCCACTCTCTCTTCTGTCAGTTCAGGATCAACACCCTGCATTTGGACAGCTACCTGACTACTCAGGACTTCCTTGGGGTCAGGTGAGGCCTCACCAGCGCCAACTCTTGGCTCCCCCCCTACTGGGACAGAAGGCCTTTGGCTCCCTGGGGCTCTCGTTAAGAGTGGCTTACCCTTCCTTTTCTTCTTCCCTTTTCTTGGGGACCCCTGTCTCTTAAATGTAGGGACTGGATCCCCAGGACTTTGCATTGGGGGGTGGCGCCCTGGGCAAGTGCCCCATCTGGGACCAGATTCACTGCTGGGAGGTCATTGCCCAGGATACAATCTAGGGGGAGGTCAGCACTAACCACCACCCTAAACCAGCCAAAGATACCCTCCCTCTCTAGGGGTACTATGGCTACAGGTTTAGAAGTGACCTCACCTGTGGCTATCTGAGTTACCTTGTCTCTCCTGGGACATACATGTCTGTGGTCACCAACCTGTCACTCACTATAGTGTGACTGGCAAAGGTGTCTCCCAGGCCAGTGGTAAGGATCCCATTCACCTCAATGGGGTAAAAGTGGCTACTCCCACCATCGGGGATTACCAGATTACTATCTGGTCCTGTCTCCCAGCCCAATGCTAAGAGGATGTCATCATCTGAGGAGTCCTCCTCCATGGCTACACTGGACAGCCCAGTGCTAACCACCTTCTTTGGACAAGCTGCATCTCCTCTTAAGTGACCTGTCTGCTGACAGTCAAAGCAAGCCTTACTGTTGAAGAGCTTTTTTAACCCTGGGTCTCCCTGCCTCTGCGTGTCAGGGTAGGATTGGGACTTACCCCCCTCCTTCTTAGGGCTCGGGGTACAGAGGGAGTCTCTGTGGTGGGCTTACCACCTCCTTCCTTAGGTTTTTTGGGACCTCATCCCCCCTTCTTGGAGTCTCCCCCCAGAGACTTGACAATCACCCTGGTTCTCAACCACTCATCAGCTGCCTCCCCCAGCTCTCTGGGATTGGTCAGCCTACAGTCCACTAGATGCTGGCGTAACCTCTCCTGGATAAAATGTGTCAAGATGCTCTCTAATGATCAAATTAGTTAACCCCTCATAAGTATTTACTTTGTTACCATGTATCCAGCCCTCTAGTGCCTTAAGTGAGGTATCTACAAAGTCAACCCAAGACTGGATATTGACCTTCTGGGTGTCCCTGAACTTCATCCTGCACTGCTCTGGGGTCACACCAAACTTCTTGGTTAAGCACCTCTTCATGCTGGGATAGCAATCTGCTTCCTCCCCCTCTACCGTCAGGAGCCTATCTCTCCCAGATAGTGGGACCAACTCCCTTAGGCATGAACCCCAATATTGGGGTTTAATCCTTCTCATTTGGAGTGCCCTCTCAAAGGCCTCCAACCACTTGTCTATGTCATCCCACTCTACATAAGCAGGAACAACTGACTTGGGTAACCTGGAGCAGAACACCCCCACCCATGGACACCTCAACTTCTCTGTCGCTACCATCTCTCTGTTCAATCTTTGCCCACTTCTTCTTCTCTAGGGCCCACTTCCTTGTCTCCACAGCTATGAGGGCTACCTGGGGCTCAATTTCCCTTTCCCTGAGGTCCAGTTCTGCTTCCTCTTGGTCTGATGCCACAGACCCTCCTCTCCCACTAGCTCTGGATCGTGCCCTAGATGCTGAAATCACAGTTAAGCAATCATCGTGCTCCTCCTGGAGGTTGGAGAGGACATCTTCCCTCTCCCTTCCTACCTCTGACGCTTTCTTTGCCTCCATCTTCACTGCCCAGGCTTCAAGGGACATCACCATCACAGTCTTCCTAAGATTGTTAGCAGCAGGTAATTCCCTCTTTCTTCACAACACCCTAAGCTCAGCTGCAGTGAGTGTGGATAAGCTAGCCAGATCAAGCTCCATGGTCTCCCTTATGTTTTGTGTCATTTAAAAAAAGCTCACAAACACAAATGATGGACGGAATGTGGAACCAGTCAAACGTTCACCCCCGGTCACAGATCTGGCTTAAATCCATCAATTATTTTGCTCACCATGACACCGCAGTTTGGACCTAGCCTTATGCAAATCAGTCTTGACCCTGTTCCCCATGGCAAAAGTCCAGCCCCCACTACCAGGGCAAGTTCTCCCTGGACCAGAAACAAGCATCCTGGGACCAGTTTCAGAGTATCACCCTTCATCTTCCAGGCTGGCTTGAATCCAGGGGCACCGTGATCCCGGGACCCACGTCTGGGCATACCCGGTGCACTTATGGCGACAAAAGCAAACAAACACAAATGATGGACGGAATCCGGAACCAATGAAACATTCACCCCAGTCACAGATCTGGGTTAAATCCATCAATTCTTTTGCTCACCATGCCACCTCAGTTTGGACCCAGCCATATGCAAATTAGTCTTGACCCTGTTCCCCATGGGAACAGTCCAACCCGAACTGCCAGACCAGGTACTCCCTTGACCAGAAACAAGTATCCTGGGGCCAGTTTCGGGGTATCACTGAAAAATGGGGGCAAAAAGTTAGGCGGACATCTGTAATTAGCCCTGTTTTTTCAGAGGAGGGTAACGCTGACACAAACGGCCTTTAAAAATAATCAATGTATCTCCAGGTGTTCTCTAATAGGGAACCTTTAGCAGATACAAGAGGTCTTTTGGGGGGATTTTTTGCATCCTTATATAGCTTGAGGAGCAAATACAGATTAATGGCAGTCCTAGGTTTCTCACATTTCAGAAAATAATATTCCTCCCATTCAATCAAACTTTTATCCTTCCAGTCAGTAAGCATCTCAAAATAAATGTATTCAGCTTTCTAAACATTAGAACAAGGGAAAGGAACTGATCAAATATTAGTAGTATCACTGATCTTATCATTCGTTATGTAGACATGTTAATCAGTATGCATGAATTGGAAGAGGAGGAAGCTATATCTGAATACACCAATGGTCCCACAGATTTGTTATACAAGTTAGGGATCTTATACCACATGTCTTATCATACTAAATTTAAAGCTACATCCAATTTTGTACTACAAATGCCCCATGATGCTATTGAAATCTTTCATGAGCAGACCATAAGAGACCTCAAGAAACTCAGATATCACCAACAGTACAGGTCCTCAAATACCTCTAGGGAATACAGATCCTATAGTCACAGGAACTGTTAAGGCATGAGGACCAATATGATTTGTCTGATTCTGAGGAACTGTCATTCCTACACTTTGTCCTGACAAGACAGTACTAAAACTTTGTCCTGTTTGAGTCAGCAAAATATTTCATATTGACCACCCTGGATTGAACATTTGCACAGATTAGTTCAGAATAAAATTTGGCACAGGCAGATTCACATAAGGTGCCTGCACCAACTGGTTCACATTAGGGCTTGGCATACTCTGATTCACAATAGGCAGGACTGTGGTAAAACTCTGAACTGGTTGATTCACTTTAGGAATTTGTATCACTGAATTCACAGTTATGCCTGGTTCTATCATATTCAGGATCTATGCAATTGGAGCAGTAGGTACATTCAGGGTTACATTTTGTGTAGCTTTACTTCTTGCTCCTACCCCACAGAATAGTATGGAGGAGGAAGATTTAACAAAATCTGATTTATAAATTCATCATCTGAGACACTCTCATATGTCACTGTCTTTTTATCTTGAAAAAGCCTTTTTTGACTTCCCTATATCGTTGGCACCGGTTGACAAATCTTAACAAAACCTTTTTTAAAAAAGTACAGTCATGTCAGCTGCTGTTTGGAAACTTTCAGGGTGATCTGTCAAGGGGGGGGTGAGAAAAAGGGGTGCCTGAAATGTTTTTTCCCCAAGCATTTTTCCAAGAGGGACTTTGAAGAGCAATAGTGCCTGAACCACAGGACAGAGATGCACCAAATTTTGCAGAAAGGTAACTTTTGGTCCAGAAAGTGACCCTTTTGTTATTTGGTGTAAATCCATTCAGTACTTTTTGAGAAATTAAAAAAAATGCAAATTTGTATTTATTTTAGGGACGCGAAGGCTCCGCAAACCCTCCCGATTTTGTGCTGAGATCTGAATGGCTGCCAATCCTTCAAAAAGGAAATATTGGCAACCATCATAGGACTCGGTTTCCGCCAAGTGCTTGAAAAATTGCCAGGACAGAGCTCTGGTGCTGGGGTCCCACTGAAAAAAAACAAGCTCTGTCTCCCACCCTTGGTTCATAAACAGTCCCAGGGTGGGCCAGGTCCTAGGGGCAATTACATTTCACATGGGGGGGCCGACCGACCCCCTTGCAGCCCTGGGACTGCCACCTTTTCGAGCTTTGACCAAAATGGATGTGGGGGACTGCCCCCCCCCCACAACCCCAGGGACCACCACCTCTCTAGGGCATTGAACAAATATAAGGTGGGGGCCCTCGCCCCTTCATGGCCCCTGAATTCACTACCTCCCCAGGGCTTTAAACTAATATGATGCTGGGGCAGCGTGGCCCGCGCAGCCCCTGGGGACTGCCACCTCCCTGGGGTTTTAAAGTACTATGATGCTTGGGGCCCACACAGCCTCCCTGCAGCCTCAGATCACAACAGCTTCGCGGGGCTACAATAAAAGAGTGAAAGGGGCCTGTTTCGGACCCCGGAGCACCAGGGACCACCACCACCCTGGGGCCGGCTCCTGCTATGTCCCCGGGTGCCCACGCCCAAGACATAGCTGTTTGCTTTTGCTTGGTGGGAGCTGACAGCCCCACCAAGCAAAAGCAAACAAAGTCTGCTTTTTGACAGTGGTAGCTGTCAAACAGCTTCCGCTGGCAGAAAGCAGAGTTTTCATCTGTTTCCCTGCACATAAAAATGCATGTAGGAAAACAGATGAAAACATTGCTACCACAGGCAGGGAGTTGTTCTTTAAAGCAACTCTGTGCTTGTGGGAGTAACGCAAGCTCTCGCAGTATGCAGGGAGCTGGCTAGGACCTTGGAGGCCTTGTGGCTCCCTCTGTGGCCCAGTCACTATCTCTCTTTCTCTCTTCCATCCCAAAATGGGATGGAAGTGAGAGAGAGCATTACAGTAAGGAGTCACCATTGACCTAATAATTACAGCCACAGACCCTCACACTGAAAGTTAAAGGTTCTACTCCAGGTGTGTCTGTGGTCATTTTCCTTCTTTCATTTCTTTTACACTTGAAAAGTTTAAGGTTCCTAATGAAAAGTGACCTCACTCTTTATAATTGACAAATTGATTTTTCTTTTCAATTTGCCCCAAAATATCTAATTCTAAGTATACCATTCATCAAAGCCTAAAAACTCTCTATCTCTCTCCCTCTCAATCGCTTGCTCTCTCTCACTCTCTCTCTCAATTTCTCTTTTTCAATCTCTTTCTTCCACTCACACAACCACTCAGACCCTTACTTACCCATTCACGGACCCACTCAGACACTGCTGCACCCACCGACAGACCCACTTAGATCCTCCTGCCCACACTCACAGGCCCACTCAGACCCTCATGCTCACACTCACAGACCCACTCAGACTCTCACACACCCATTCACAGACTCACTTAAACCCTCATGCACCCACTCACAGACCCACACGGACACTGACATACCCACTAAAACACTGATGAACACACTCCCACACTTAGACAAGCACTCTCACACCCACTCTCACCCCCAGACACACTCTTTCACACTTGTTCTCACACCCAGAGAGACAGGTCGCGGTCAACTCCTGCCACACACAGCGTGGGATTTAGTGGTTAATGGAGTTGCCCGCAGGGTCTGGCCACATGCCAACCCACAGCTCAAGGTTGGGTGCTAATATGGGGTTGGCCCTTTGCCATGCACAGCTGTGGATGGATTAATGTACAGTAATGAAAATTACTATATGTTAAAGGAAACAGAGAAATTTACTGAAAAAAACAAAAGTTACAAGGACGTTATAGCTAGGAAATAGATTTTTTAATAGAAATTCACTTAAAAAAACAAAGGTAAAAGGAGTGTTATAATAAGGCTGTTGACATCCTCGACATTTCGTTTGGTTTTTGTGATGCTTACAAGATACATACATTAAACTTTCTATATTCCTGTTGCATCAATGTTCTTGTGAGGGTGTGTATAATAACTCATGTATAGTTTTCACGTTTTATATACAATACTAATCAGATAGGTTGTTTGTTCCATTAACCATTGTGTTTTTATTCTTTATCTGAACTAGAATAAAGAAATATTTTTTGTGAGCTGTAAATAACCTGAAAGCCATTCTGACTGCATAAAAATTAAATAAACAATACATTTGCTCTTCAAACTCCATCTTATGTTATATACGAATGTAACTCTACCCTGTCAAAAACTAAAAGGTTAAGTAACTTGATACCGAAGTCATTCTTTCACATAGTTTTGAAGACAAAAATAATGTACAGAACTCTTAGTTGGAATAACTCCAATTCAGGTGAAAAGAAGACCCAATACAGTACTTTGTGGCGTATTTCCAGAGATCCATAATTCAAAGGGCATCTATGTTGTCTCCTTCTCTAGTTTCCTGAAAGATCCCCCTTTGAAATATTAAGAACGGTGTAACCCAATGGTTGTTAACATTAATAATTTGCTTTCATTCGGCCTCTTGATGGAATTGTGCATTGTCATCTTCACGAGGACGAACAACTGCAACTAGTTCCTCTTTCAGAAGGTATAGTGAGTGGTAACATATATACTACAGCAAGTCTATTCTTTACCAGTTTCCACAAACAGCGGAAAGGAACACAAATTGTGGAATTTATGAATGAGGTATGTAGAATGTTTTGAGGTGTTTGTAACTGGTCTTAGGCGATTCTTCTTTATTTTCAAATAAATTACCTTGGAATAGTTTAGTCTGTAAATGATTACACTTGATGCACCAGGTCTGAACTATTAAAAGCATGTTTTGCTTTATTTTAAGACCATCCTCCTTGCAGCATTGACCTCACCAGGTGATCTATAGGTATGACCACGTACCTCTGCATACATACCTGTGGGGCCCTAACGGCTTACTTTATGTGTTCTTCTTTATTTCTCTCTGGCAGAGATGTCTACACTTTTTCAAACATGAGCTTGGATTTTAAGTTTGTGCTATTGATTTCTTGACTTTGGCAAATTGACAGGGGCATGTACAAGTTAGCTGTGAATTATTTACATGTTAAATTGTGAATAATTAGCATGACATAAATAAGACAACAATTAGATTTAATAGATCTAAAGTGATGAAATCTAAATACACATCAAACAATGATGCCTTCTCTAAACGTAATTTGGGTTAAGGAAATATCCATACTAATTTAGTTGGTACATAGCATGGGATAATTTAGGTTGAAGAAAACATTCTGCTACATCCGTTTCACAATGAAACAAACTCATTTCTGATTAGAGTTCTAAATATATGAAGATTTGTTTTTAGGGCTAACCATACATAAGCTCTTCTCTTTGCAATCATTATCTTCTTTGGAAATTATTTCCGTAGTTCAACATATCACAACAACACACAATCCATGGTACAAGAAACAAAAATGTAACAAAACCCACAATCACACAATATGTCTGTTGATTTGGTAGGGACGCGCGTTCTACAGCCTTAATGTCTAGTCAATAAACTCACAATCATGAGCACACCATTTCTATGGTCAGCCCTGTTAAAGAAGATATTTTGAAGGGGCAGCATTACAAGCAAAACAGGGAAAATGTTTGTCAATTGTAATGGGGTACTCTGCTAGTTGTGATATGATTATGTGACAACATTTACTGAAAATTATTTTTAAAAGTATGTAGGATTGATAGTACTTCTAAGGTATGGCCTCAAACATTAAAAACTATGCAATCTATTCACAACTAGCCTAGGATGTGACAGTAAGGTTTGGGACAAGAGTGTCAAATATGTCTTAAAACGGTGACCAGTAACGTGGGAGACATGCTCTAAAGGTTGTGACGTGGATGTTCCGACTCAATAATGGCTGCTTTTCACTTTGTCCCTTTACCATCCATTTTCTGGGGGGAAAAAGTATGTTTTTTTCACTGATAATAGCACGGTTTCCGATATGAGGTTTAAAATATGGCTATATAGGGGCCCCTTTTGACATATTTAAGTATAAATATACTGTTGTGCATTAGGCACACACACCTTCAAACACTCCAAATCGATAAGCAAACTTTATAAAGATTCACTGCTGCCAAACGCACCAGATTCCCCACCAACAGCAGAGTGGCCCCATATAAACAACCTACTCTAAAATGTATTTTTTTCCTCCTGCTTTTCTAGGAAAAGCAACAAGCAGCGGTAGTCCTTATTGCACGTTATAGACATACAAAAGGTGTTTTGACAAAATGAAGCAGAAATGGTCTTTTTTATCCTTATTATGGGGAGAGACCAGAGATTTGACTGTTAACACTCCTTTTCGGAGGCAAACAAAAACATACTAAAAACTGGATTTCACCTGTAACTCTGGTGTCATGACTTCAAGTACATACATTTGGAACAACGTCATTGAGCATTCAATTGGCACTACGTTATGATCCGCTAAATCACGCTATGAAAGCAAGCAAGACAGTACTGGGTTTACCAAAAAAAAGCCTTCATTGATCATCTTAGTTTAGCAAAACACATTAAAGCGCTGAACTCTGCGTCTCTGTTACAAGTAAGTTCCATTGCAGACAGCAAGGTGAGAGTCAATGATGTTTGGCTCTAGTATACCATATTCTCTGTAACAGCCTTGTAAGCCCTGAGTAGCACTGAATGCATGCAACAGACACAAGCAAAGAATGATTCGAATACAAGCTGCTAAAACCCACACTATGCAGGTCTTGGTAGAATACGCAGAATGAAAGAGAAAACACTAGGGGGGATAAACGTTTAATTTATGACGAATGTGTTCGAACTAGCTATTGTGCAATCTGCTCATCTGATGTCTCCTTATTCCTAAAAGAATCACAATGGAGAGGTAATTTGTGTAGTTGAAACCAACTGGATTCAGAACTCCTTTAATTATGTCATAAATTCTATTTACTAAGAGAGCACAATTCATGGAGCACTTTAAGGCAGTGAGGGCCTGTCCTACTCACAGATATAGAGGCATATTTAAGAGCCCCTAGTGCCTCCTTGCTTCAAATCAGGGCCATTTATTTTTACACTAGTGTGGCCTAATGAGGCCAAAATCTCTGAGCCAAATTTACAAAGTGTCGCAATGCATGCAATGCGCCACTTTGTAACCCTTTGCGCTACATTATGCCACCCCAGGCATAATGTATGCAAAGGGGGCGTTCCCCCGTTAAGGGGGGGAGGAGCAAAAAAATAGTGCAAAAAAATCTAAGAGATTTCTTTGCTTCATTTTTTTCTGCACTTTTAATGCCTGCTCAGAGCAGGTGTTAAAAGGAGGCACACCATTGTTTACAATGGGCCTCAATGGGCTTTGCAGGATTAGCATCAACATTTTTTACGCTAATCCTGCAAAGCTCCAAACTAGTATAAAAAATGTTGATGCTAGTTCCCTAACTACTGCCATGGTGTGCCATATCTTAGATACGGCGCACACATAGTAGCGTGAGATGAGCGCTAAGGGCTGCAAGAAAAATGGTACAGCACTGGGTGCAGCACCACTTTTCTTAAATCTGGCCCATAGTTTCTACTTTTCTGCTAAAGAGGCACATACCCTTCCTAAGGTTATTCTTTTCAAAGCAGAGGGAGTGCTGCACCCTCGCCACAACAGCTTTACCCCTGACCCCCAAGTTATTGAAGCATCACCAAAATGGGATTTTTATCCAGAAACTGCAAGCGTAAAATGTGACGACTAATACTGTTAAAACATATTTGAAGGACTGAGAATGGGATCATAAATGAATTGGTAGGGTCTTTTTAATTTGGTAGAATGTGGATAGGGTCCCAAAATCCCCTCTTCAAGCCCCTTTGGAAGTCTTAGATTCTCATAGCTGCCATAACGTTCCTCCATATGTAGTTAAAAAGCACTGATAGAGAGCAGAAGAAGGCAGAAGAATTAACTACTCAAAAGATAGTCTTTGAAAGATATGCAGAAGCTGGATAATTTATTGTATGCAGCTATTAGGAGTTACCAGTCCCAATGGAATTCCTAATGTTCCTAGAATACCATTCCCAGGGTATTTCATCACAGAAATTGACTAAGCGAACCTTTGGAAGAAACATGCAGGGATTGGCACAGTATGTCGAAATCCAATGTGTTATTCACCAACAGTATGAAATGGATGCCCACCACCCTCTGGAATTACCGGCAACCCTTGGGTCAGGAGACTAATATATTAATTTTCGTGCTACTCATAAGTAGGGCCTAAATAGGCAAGCCCAGTTGTAAACATACCAAATGCTATGGTCCCCATGTGTGGTCTATTATTTAGTGCCTACGTTATTCTTACCACTGTTTAGTGTAGGAAAGGGCATAGCCCCTCTCTTCAAACTGGCAGAGCTCTGGTGGAAGACTTGCAGTATCAACCAGTCGTAGAGGTCTCTGGAGGTTGGCACCAGAAATTAGACTTCAGTGTAAGACAGAAACATGAAGGATCTTGGGAAGGCCAGAAGGGTGTCACAACCAGAGCTGGCGTAAAGGATTACCTGGATGAGTGAGCCCATATATCAATTGACACCTTGGGGTTTGCTACGGAGTTTTGGAAGTAGAAAAGTTTCCAAACAAAACAAAATATGCACCGTGTCATTTTATGGAGCTTTTTGCTGAGGTTAAAACCATTTCTTGAGGCTTTACTTACTCGTTTAGAATTTTGCAGTCACTATTGTAAATGTTCATCCCTGCTGAACCTGAAAGAAGGGCTATCACTTGTAATGTTACATCAAAAAAAAACAATGTTAACAACACTAAAGGTGAAGTCTACATGAATACTTCCTACAACCATTTTCTGCTATTTTAATTCGCCTGTTAGAGGACAGCTGCACATTATTTCTATTGTCAAAATTGTATACTGTTACCTCTAGGCTGCATCACACTAGGATAGAAAGTAGTCCTGGGAACACCATTAAAATTGGCTCTCATCAGTGAATCAGATATCTTTAAAAAATATGCCTATGTTTGCTAATTGGAGCACTTTTAAGCTTGTAAATTCAAGCTGTATAAATATTTTGCAAAGTAAGGGGGAGTGCATGGATTTGAGCTTGATGCATGAATGTTTGTTTTCATTTCACAGAAATCAGAAGACCTCCAGCAGACCATAAAACAGGTCCGCAAACAGCCACAAAAACGGGCCGCACACTGACCTGTCAGACCTGGCCGTCCTGCACTTCCTGATTGCCCTAGGGCAGCCTGTTTGACCTTGCCTCTAGGCTCAAAAGCAATCTTTAATATAACATCTGTGGCATTATATTTCAAAAACCCGCTTTGCAACAAACAAGTAGTTTAAACAAACTCATTTAAAGATTTGTGCTATTGGATAATAATATCAAGGTTTGTGGCTCTTTTAAAATTGCATCGGGCAAATAGGATAAGCACCATCACTACCCAACTTCTCCATGAACACATTTTCAATTACATAATTAAAAATCAGTTTTTACAAGATTATTTAAATAGGGAGCGTCTTAATTTTTGTTCGCATGTGTGTAGCAGAGTTAATCTGCACACATAATCACTCAGTGTTTCTCACTTTCTGACTCTAGACACCTTTGTACAGCTACAAAACAATTCCTCTCGGATTTTTCATTGCCATTTCTAAAACATTGTCCTAAGCTTTAACTCAAGTATTGATTGTTGGAGGAATGTCATGTGTTCTGACATCTTGCATTACATTAAAGTCAAGACGTGACCAGTCAGCATTGTAATGACATGTTTCAAAAAAGTCAGCCACATTTACAAAACTTGTCTAAAAAAAAAAAAAAAAAAAAACTGAACGTCTTCATTAACATGCTCCTGCTAGGACACTCCAACCGCTTGTGTAATAAGAGTTACCTCTGTTAATTGGAAATCATCGGGATCTACCAATATTATTAGTGTTGTAAAAGTGACCACATCAGATAAGATTACATTATTAACCACTGTGTCCAAGATTATCAGCAGTGATCATCTCAGTGCATCAGGAGGGTTGTCAACAGTAATTTAAAAAAGGCTATGTCAATTCGGAATGCCTATGCTTAGATAATACATGCTAGCTTCAGCTGCAGTGCCCCTGGCACAAATGTAATCATTTTAGTAAAAAGTCTCCGCACATGATTTAGCATTCAAAAAATCACCTTTAAATATATGTTGGAAATTCGGTCCTTTTTCTCCAAACATCAACTTATGAGTTATGTGAATACGCACATACTTGTCTTAGAATACACAATATTGTCATACATATGTTCATTTAACAAACAAAAATTTCCAGTTTAGAAGGCTGGAATGCACACAGGAGAGCTATCAGTAGCTCACAAGCTAATCGATGGAAAAGCCTGTGCTAGGGTATAAGGTAGAATGCTTTTCATCTTTCAATAAGAAAAATATGTAACTGTTAGCAGTGCATTCAATCATTTGGTTAGTCTGTGATAGTTCCCATTGTTTAACAACTTAATCATTTTGGTTCGCCTTTATTTGTCCTCACTGTTTTACGATTATGGAGATTTGCACAAGATTACACTATTTGGTCAACTGAAGAACGCTGGAAAGAAAGCAGGTCCTTCGGTTCCAACCAACAGTCTTGCAATTTGACTCCTTCCTCTCTAATACAACTTCATTACTGAACTCGTTTACTAAAAGAAGCATGGGACACACATGAGGATGTCGTAATTCGAGCAGAACCACACAATATGATCAACATGAGTCTAGAACACTGATTCCCTGGGCACACTATCAATAACACCCACTTCCCCATAGTGACTCCAAATACAGCTTTATCACTGATCATTCACTAATCCAAGCTTATTGAAACATCCTTCTCTGTGTTCTGTAATGTTCCATGAGTGGAACCTGCAGGGAAAGCTGTATGGTTCTGGTCTCCGGGCGGCTGAACATGGGCCTTGGGGCATGGTTGGGCCATGCTTAGCTCTGTAACTAAAGTCCACACAAACAGAATCAGGTCAATACTTACATTGAACAATACTTGGAAAATGATGGACCGTCTCCTAAAGATAGATTTACATAATCATGTCTGGCATGGAAATGATAACTATGCAGCAACTCTGTTTAAGGTGAAAGGTTGGGCACGAGTTAGCAAAGGCGGGTAACTCCAGTCACGTCTGTATCACATGACCTGAAAAGAGGTTCACCGCAGTGGGAAAGCCTGGCCCAAACCTGCTCCTCAAGTCCTGCATTACGAGCAGTGCCTCTGAGGAGAAATTAAACGAAGTGTAAGTAATTCGGTTATTATCCTCCCATGAGCGTGGAAGCACCAGCTCTCAACATTAGTTCGTTTTTCAGTGGGGCGGCTACCGCCACGTGTTGTGGTCTGCAAGTGTGGGCGCGTTTCATAAACTAGAGCGCTTGTTTAGAGTTCCTGAGGGATTCAGTCGCATTCAAATCTAAAAGCTTGTGTAAACATGTTTTTTCAGCCACATGGTGTGTGTTTAACTGATATGTTTCTTTATGGAGCTGCATTTACACTTCAGCGATTCACATTGCGCCTTGTTCCCTATGGAAATAATTATTGATTTAAAAGAGAGACTACGGGTAAAATGGCTGATATATGATCTGGCGGTGGTTTTCGTAGGAGAGAGCAGGTGTAGTCTCAGCCTATTGTTGGTGCTCGTGCCTGAAGCAGGACTACAAGGAATGGCTCCTTCGGTGCCGCCTCCCGGGCTATCGAGGGCTTCTCGAGCACTTTTCCCACACTAATCAAAGGGCCATTTTTGAGTCCACGGCATGGCCTTCTGGGAGAAGGTACAAAGGTATGGCATTGAGCTGTTGTGTCATTGCTAACGCAAAAAATCCAAGGCCAGAAAATTATTTTGGTGATAAACCACGCCTACCCGAGGTTCTGTTATTAACCAATGGCACTCAAAGTGCACCTGGGGTTTCGGAACTGGGACCAGCAGGCTGAACCAATACCATCATTTTATCATTTACACAGCACGCGCCAAGAAGTGGATTTTTTTTATTTAAACAGGTAATAGGAGTTTCGGTTTAGCCAACGAAATAGTATTTTTGGGAGGAAAAGTTGAATGAGTGGGCCCTTCCGAGCCTGTGACAGAGTGGTTACACATTTGTTTACAATGAGGCACTCAAGGCACTAAGCTACAATACCCTCTGACTATTTCCACCCAACCATTGTTTTAAAAAAAAAATCGATTGCACATAGTTGATTTAAAATACAAATATGGGGTAGCAAGACAAAATGTTACCTCACTGGTTGCAGAATGTTGTATGCCAATGAAGCACTTCACATAGAACACGGCCCTGCCCAATTTAGTATACCTGGATTGGTTGCTCGAGAAATCAGTCTATTATTTCTATTTGCTTATGTGCCACTTTCTTACAATTATCTACATTTGTCTGTTGTTGTTGGAAAATTGTGATTAATAATGCCCAATCTCAGTTTGCTAACAGTTGTGTACCTAATAGTGGTCCCCCAACTCTTTGGGCTGGTCCCGCCTACATTGGTAGTCGACCTTATTCAGCATGCATTGCTTTGATTGACAACCGCAGTGATTTGCATCAAATGACAAGTGCTATGCATAATCCTAGTCTCCAGTACATGTAAGGGGGGAGCGGTACAGCCACGCTTCCAGTGAATAGCACTGGGAGGGGCTGTGGGATACTGCGCCGTGGTATACAGTATATAATGGGACAGGAGACCCAAGGTAGATTGCAAGAGCCACAGGAGATGTTTAAGTGTTAAAACAATAACTTGCGTCAAGTGCCACTTTGTCAAGCAAGTGCCAAAAATTAGGATATTAACATAAACCACATATTTATAGCTCTGAACTCCGCTCACCATTCGCAAAATTGGGCATTCTCTGATCATGTAGAATTGTGGTGCGAGTAATCGTGATGTCTCAAGTACAAAGGCAACGTGGAAAAAGCGTATTAACATATTAAAGTTAAAAAAAAATCCTTCATGTATTTGGACGGCAACAAGATCGGGGCGAGTGCGGTCCTATGTTAATCGTGAATCTAAAACAGGAAGGTCTAGTTCCGCCTCCTCCAGTTTGATCACAATGTGTGATCCTGGGCAAAACATGTTGCTCTCCAGTTCCCTCTGCTGACATAATTTATAACACAGAGAAACAAAGTAAAAACAAGTATTTCGTGCTAGTGACAGTTAAATGTGCCAAATATTGATTCATTTTAACACAAAAATAAATGTTACGTCATTACGTCCCACCATTGTGTACCGACGTCTTTTGGAGATGACCCCCAGCCCGCCCCTGTCTTCCTGCAGGTGTTCAGGGAGTAGCCAGGCTCATAAATTCTACTGCTGAAGCCGCCTCTCACAATGACAGCGCAATTCATCGCCTTCAGCAAGCGCAGGTCCGTCACACCTTGGCACGCTACCCGCCCTGCCGGCTGTACAACGCGTCCTCCATTGCTAGATTGCAACATGCGAGCTCTGCTTTGGAAGGGAAGCACTGCAATGATCGGTTGCGTGTTGGAGCACGTGATGGCATTGCTGTCTGGGATCAGAATCTTGGAAAGAGCCGGCCCATATGCTCACATGTTGGTTCAGGAAAAACGTTTTCTAATTTGTGTCACATTTTCCAACCCGGATTATAAATGCAACTCGCCCCCCCCCTCCCTTCCTTACACACAAACATCACCCTTAAGCGCTGTGATATCACAGCGAGTTTATGCAGTGTCCCTGACCACAGTGGCGAGGCTCTGTGACAATTTGAAATACTTTGTGCGCGAGCTTGTGTCTTTCGGAGAGGGAGAATGCGCATGTGAGAGTGCGTGTGCGCTTGAGTGTAATTACATGTGTCTGAGCGTGTTCATGTATGCATGTGCAAGCTCGAGTGTGTCCCTGTATGTGCGTGCAGGCAATGGCCTGATGACACACTGCACATTTCATTGGCAGAAAACCGCTATCTTTGCGAGGCAACTTCAAATGTTCAAATGCCCTTTGGATTTTTGAAACTGCGCTAAGGCGTAGGTATAGGTGTACATATTTGTAAGAATTCAGCGTGCCTTAGTCACAAAGTGGTGCCAGCGCACTCCACCCCTTGCCACCTATAAATATTTTACATCTGCAACGCCCTATTTGACTAGTCCCCTCTGCTATTGCATTTTGGGTCCCACACTCAAGTTTCAGGGCGAGGGCATTCATCTCTGACTAACCTACATCAACACTAGAGACAATCGGATGTCCTGCAGGGATATGCACGTTACCTGAAGGTGGAGAGCGAGCTGCGCTGCCAATGGCCACAGGCTTCCAAACAGCTGACAATCCCATCCATATGTGCTGTGGACCCGTGCTTGTCTTGACTAAAAAGTACAGTTGAGAAAATGAAGTAAGGGCGCATTCGTCGCCAGGAGGCAGGTGCCAAACTGCCTCTCCTTGGTTGAGGAAGTGGTGAGGAAAGTCTAGGACTAGGGCAGCAGGGCGGGCAGACCGAGAGGTCTGGTGCTGCCACAGCACCCGATACCAACTCACTCCTTGTTCCAAGGCAGTCGTGCTCTGTAAACTGTAGAAAACACATCCGCGTTCTCACCCTCTTCCTCAATTATAAAAAAGGAAAGCAAAAAACATATATCCTGAAGAAAGGTGAGCACAAGGCTGTCACATCTGTATCAACACAAATCCAACCGCGCTTGCCTGCGTCTCCATGCCAAACGGGGGGTCGGTAATCCAATGTCACAAGCGAACCTCTGCTTCTCCACAGAGGTGAAAACAGTAACTAGAAAGGTACGGGCGCCCTGGAAAGGGAGCTTGGGAGAGACATCCACAGTGTTTCAGGTCTTGGCTAGATGCTGGCTCCAGGTGCCCCTGCGGTGAGCCGCATCCGATCCTGCCACTAAAGCCAAAAAGGGAACGGTCTCCGGGATGTGATGGAAAGACGTAGAAAGATAGGTTGGCGGCCGGCCCCGGGTTCAGGAGGGTGCCACAGCCGCCGCTGCACACATTCAGCGCAGCCCGCTGCTTTCTGCTGAGATCAGAGTCTGGTGGAAATTAAGAAGGTAGAAAAAAAAATCACGCAGAACTGATGACTGAGCCGGGAGCCCAGCAGAGGGAGCTCAGGTTTGCATGCAGTAATCACCTGACTTCCACCCTCTGCTATCAGCTGTCAGGGATGTCTGAAAAGCAAGAATCACCAGTGATGTGGTTTTCCCTCTTGCAAAGGTGGTCAAAGTACGACTCCCTTCTGTCTGGTTCTCCGAGGGTGCGCGGCGCTTCAGAAACCAGCTCGGATCAGCACCACGGACAGCAGCGCGCAAGAGCTCGTTCTCAGCTTTGTAGTCTTCTTTTAAGCAAGGCGTTTTGTTTGTAACCACATGGAAAGGGCAACGAGGTGGATGCTTCTGAAGGCTAAATAGACGTGAAAAAGAAAAACAGGGCACGGCAGAGCAACCCACTGTGAATCTGGAGCAGCTCTGCACATTTCCCTCGCGGCTCCTGCTATATTCAGTTGTTCATCCGCGGCAGAGGCTAACCCACATACACAAAACCCTCCCTTCTTCCAAGGTTGATGCCCAGGGCCTCCTGATATTGCTTGCACTTTTATTGATAATAGAATGAGGATCCTGCACGCCCGAAAACCTTACGCTCTCCAAGACAGCCTAGACCTGTCCAGGCTGCTTGCTGAAGGCGCCGGCAGGAGGCTCAGACACCATACCAGCAGCTACCACTGTGGCAGGACTAGGGGGCGTGACGAGAATTTAAAGTCACAGGGCCTTTCTGTTGAGCCGCTGCCGCCTTTATGGTCTGAGACCTAACCGGGATCCGTCTACCTCAAATGCGTTATCTCATAACTGTGCTTGTTTATCTTTATGACGGAAGTACTTCAGGCTCTATTGAGGGATTTCGGTTGTAACAGAAAGTGTGATAGATAATAATACATTAATCAGTTAACACTTATTTAATTTTGTTTGAGTTTTTACCAAATGAAGCGATTGTGTAGTTGGCAGAATATTTGCTATACGAGGAGCATTTGCACCTAATAGTGCTCTTGGTAATGAAATGTGCAAAATTACAAAGTTCCAATGTATATCATTTGCATAGCGCCCCACATCTCTTGTGAGGCATCAAAGGATATCATGGGAGATGAGTCAGAGAAGCATTGCACGCGGTTCAGCGGTAGAAAATGGCCTTATAGAGTGGCCTTTATAGAAATAATTTTGGTGGTGTTCTGAAATTCGAAATAAGGAATACAAAAGAGGGATGTAATGTTTGAGTTAATATCAGCCACTGGTAATTACTTGGACCGCATCCCAATCCTCTGTCTTTTTGCCCACTAGCCAGCCTCAGCCTATGTTCAGTCATGTTAAAATCAGGTTTGGGACCTGCTCCTGTAGGAACAATCCAGCCTGAACAGCGGAGCCAGGGCCTCCCTGAACTGAAACATAAACCATCCAGGATCCACTTTGCCCCTATTATTCCTCATCAGCCGGATATAGCTTGGTTCCACTGGCACAGCGTGCACAGGACCCACAACTGGGCAAAAGTGTCCCGCTAAGGATGTTTCGCTGAATGATACCAACAAGTGATTAATTGAATGCTTGAATTACCACATCAGATTAAACTAAGCAATAGGAAAATCAGTCTTGATCCTGCTTCCATACAACAGTTCTGCCCAAAAAGCCAAGCCTGGTCTTCTCAGAAATGAAAAAAAAAGCAGCTTAAGACTGGTTTCAGCCCAATTCGTCATCTTTAGTCAGGTGCAGCTTTTTTCCAGTGGCACAATGAGCACAGGTGCATGTTTGGGCACTCTTTTTACACGTAGGGCGTCACATTAAGGAATACAAACAAATAATGACAGGAAGGTTTGAATTAGTCTCAGCCACTGGTAATTACTCAGGGCCACATTCTAGTCCATTACTGTTTTGCCTACTATGCCACCTCAGTTTAGACTCACCCATAAGCAAATCAGTCTTGATCCTGCTCCAATAGGAACAGTCGAGCCCAAATTGCCAAGCCAGGTCCTCTCTGAACCAGAGCACAATCAACATAATACAGGTTTCAGCCTACTAGGGTCTCGTCATCAGGGTGCAGCTTGGTTCCAATGACACAGTGAGCATGCCCCCCCCCCCAATCTGGGCATACCCCTCGCACTTAAAGTGTCACACTAAGAAAAACAATAAAAAAGTGATTGGTGGAATGCTAGAATTAACCCCAGTCACTGGTTATTACTCAAGGAAATCCCCAAGTCCATATTTTTGTGGCCACCATGCCACCTCAAATTAGACCCAGACGTAGCAATTCACCCTTTGTCAGACTCTTATAGGAACAGTCTAGCATGAATTGTCAAGCTAGGTCTTGTCTGAATTATCAAAGATATAATCGCTACTCCTGCTGCTTCCAGCATCATTATCCCCTCAAAAGACCTTTGCAGCAAGCTCTCTGAATTCTTCAGTAACAAAATCACATCCATACACATCAGCTTCATCCCTCAACTAGACCCAGTCACTGTCACAACTGAACTTTCTATCACGACTGATGAACAAACCCTGACTTTGCAGCCTGCTGTCATTACAGGCAAAATTAATGCTACTATGAAAACTATCCAATCGGGGGCTCATCTGAACCTTGACCCACCATGCTTTCACCAAAATACTAAAACCCACCCTCAAAGCCTCCATCTACTCAGCACCATTTCCGGACACTTGGTCACATGCCACCATCAAATCCCTGCTTGAGAAATCATCCACTGACCCAACCATGCTTTCCAAATACAGACCCATCTACCTCCTACTCTAGCCAGTGTCTGCACATATGGAACCAGTAGAAGGACTGTAAGGCTGGATAGATGTTGTGGCAGAGGGATAATTATAGATGATGTCTGGCAGTTGTATTCTGGGTTCTATTCAATCTTCCTAGCAGGTGGCTATAGTCTTCGTAGCAGGCAGCTATAGACGATAGCTTCAAAGTATTGCACATTTCCACAGCCTAGGAGTATTGCACATTTTCATAGCCTATGAGTAACAGGAAAAAGACAATCCTGACCTGTACTTTGCGGAGAAGCTTAGATGATGGACTATGTATGATTTAGGATTTAGTTAGGGTAGAACGTGCTTTTTGATACTTGATTTGTCATGCTAGGAAAAAGCTTGGAGGTCATATTTGTGCTCAGATTTCTTACTTCTTTGGAGGTGATATATTATATTAGATATAACAGCCTAAAGGACCTTTCAGAGAAGTAGGATTAACCCAGTTTTTAGCCGTGCTTCCAAAACTTACATCATTGAGCCTCTGTATTAGCAAGATATAGTAAACCCTTGCTTTCCCCACTTAAGCTCTGATTGTAAGTGGGTACAATTTCTTGTAGAGATTCCCAGTGTCTGGAATTACTGTAATCGGCTTTACCTCCACATGGAATACCACCTATTACAATTTAGACCCCTTGAGAAAAACTATGCCGGAACGAACTTAGCATGTGGAAGACCATACAAGTAATTACCTTTCTGCAGTCAAACCCATGGGAAAGCAGCCAGCAATGTCAAGCAGTAGCAAAGAGCTGTCAAACTCCAGTAAAACATGCCACAAGTGTTTTTTGCCCGAAGCAGGAGGATTCAAAAGACATTCCGCTGGTCCCGAATACCGTGGTATTGTGGCGTTTGAGTACTACAACACTCTAGCTCTCGAATGCCAGCAAAAAGCTGCATTCAACACACAGTCACAATAGAAAGTTTATTAGACTGTTTTTAACATTTTGTGATTACACAAAAGGAGTGCGCCAGTGGCTCTATATTTATATGTATATATTCACTGAACTAACCAAAGGTTACAAAGTTATTATAGTTAGGAAATAGAATTAAAAAAAATAGAACTTCACTTAAAAAAACAAAGGTTACAGGGATGTTATAGGTAGGCTCACATTTTAAACATACAATACCATAGAAATTCACCTGTTATAGTCACAGTTATCTCAAGTAACCCCGCCATGCCAGTTATATGATCAATAATTTTACTGCAGATGTTACAGTGACATTATCAATGATGTTGTCAAAGATATCATAAGTGCCGCAATTTGTGGGGCAATTAGCAGTGCATGGGGCGGCCCTTTGTTTTTTTTAATGTATAGTAAATTCTCAATACTATACGTTAATCCAACCACCGCTGTGCATGGCCTCCAGCCTTGTTTGTCGGCAGTTGGCCACAGGGCCTGGCCTGTTTCCAAGCCCTGAGGCCAACTCCTTTTAAGCACCCAACCTTGCACCATGCACGGGCTTTGCCCGTACGTGGCAGGATTCGCTCGCAAGGCCTGACCTTCAGCCAGACCTTGTGACCAACCCCCTAACCACCCAACCCCACACTGCACACAGCTGTTTGGCTGTGTGCAGTGGGAGTTGACTGCAGCCTGTCCCTCTGCATGTGAGAATAGGTATAAAAGGGTGTATCTCAGGATGAGAGTAGGTGTGAGAGATTGTCTGGGTGAGAGAGTGCATTCATCAGTGTCTTAGTAGGTGTGACAGTGTCTGCTCAGGTCTGTGAGTGGGTGCATGAGGGTGTCAGTGTGTCTGTGAGTGGGTGCGTGAGAGTCTGAGGCCCTCATTCTGACCTTGGCGGGCGGCGGAGGCCGCCCGCCAAAGTCCCGCCGTCAGGTTACTGTTCCGCGGTCGAAAGACCGCAGCGGTAATTCGGACATTCCCGCTGGGCTGGCGGGCGGCCGCCTTCAGGCCGCCCGCCAGCCCAGCGGGAAAGAGGCTTCCACGATGAAGCCGGCTCGGAATCGAGCCGGCGGAGTGGAAGCTGTGCGCCGGGTGCAGTTGCACCCGTCGCGTATTTCACTGTCTGCACAGAACACAGTGAAATACATTTAGGGGCCCTCTTACGGGGGCCCCTGCAGTGCCCATGCCAGTGGCATGGGCACTGCAGGGGCCCCCAGGGGCCCCGTGACCCCCCCTACCGCCATCCGGTTCCCGGCGGGCGGACCGCCGGGAACTGGATGGCGGTAGGGGGGGTTGGAATCCCCTGGCCGGCGCAGCAAGCTGCGCCGCCTTGGAGGATTCCAACGGGCAGCGGAAAACCGGCGGGAGACCGCTGGTTTTCCTGCACTGACCGCGGCCAAAGCGCCGCGGTCAGAATGCCCTGCGGGGCACCGCCGGGCTGTCGGCGGTGCTCCCGCCAACCGCAAGCCTGGCGGTCACAGACCGCCAGGCTCGTAATGAGGGCCTGAGTGTGTCTATGAGTGGTTGCATAAGGGTCTAAGTGGGTGTGTGAGTGGAAGAAAGAGACTGAAAAAGAGTGAGAGGGAGAGATAGAACCTTTTTTAGGCTTTGATGGATGATATATTCAGAATGAGATATTTGTGCACAAATTGAAAAGAAAAATGTAATTGTCAATTAAAAAGAGTAAGATCACCTTTCTGTATGAGCCTTAAACATTTACACATAAAAAAAATAAAAGAGGGAAATGACCTGGGATAGAACTGGACTCGAACCCTCACCTCGTAGTGGGAAGTTCTGTCACCCTCACCCTTGAGCTATTGTTATTTTTTTTTCTTAATGATTTCTTGCCCTTTACGGGCTACCTGGGACCGTGGGGTAGCCTTAAGGCCTCCCCCGCTAATCCAACCCATTTAAAATAAGTTTTGGTTGCCCTTTATGGGCTATCTGGGACCACAGGGGAGGCTTGCTGGAGCAATGTTTTCATCTGTGTTCAGTGCATGCATATCTGCATTTTGGGAAGATAAAAAAACTGCTTGCTGACAGCGGGACCTGTTTGACAGAAAGCAGACTTTGTTTGCTGTGACTTGGCTGCAGCTGTCAAAGCAGCAGCCAAGGCACAGCAAACCGCTTTGTCCCGGGGGTGGGCAACCCGGGACATAGCAGGAGCTGGCCCTGGGGGGTGGCAGGCCCCATGGCCATCAGTGGATCCTCAAGGGGGGGCCGCGCAGCCCTACTCCAGCAAAAAAGAGCTCAGGCGAGGTGGCGGTCTACGGGGCTGCAGAGGGTACGAAACTGAACCCCTTTCTATTTTTTTCAGTTTCCCCCACGGAAGTAATGATCCCCGAGGCTGTGGAGGGGCTGCACACTGTCCCCCACACAATCTAACACATGCCCAGGGGAAGTGGTGGCCTTTGGGGATCTGGGGGGCTGTGCATACCCCTGCACACAATCTAACACATGCCCTGGGGAGGTGGCGGTCGCTGGGGCTGTGGGGAGGAGGCTGCACAGGCCCCTGCACTTCAATAAGCATTGCCTCTGGGTTTTGGCACACCCAGGGGGTTAAAAAGATGAAACTGGTGAGCCTGAGCTTCATTTTCAAAAAACGTTCACCAGATCCACAGCGAATCACAGAGAAAATGTTTTTTTCTTTAGGGGTACCTGTGGGTCCCCAGCACCAGGGCTAAGGAGTCAGGGTGTGGGTAACCTGGCCTCTTTTTTTTTTTTACATTTTTGTCTGGGACTCAGTTCACGCCGAGTCCTGAGATGGCTGTCAACACTTCCTGGTTTGAAGTGTTGGCAGGCCATCAGATCTCAGCAGGAGATCAGAAGGGGTCACAAATCCTTTGCTTCC
Source organism: Pleurodeles waltl (assembly GCF_031143425.1). Classification (NCBI taxonomy): domain Eukaryota; kingdom Metazoa; phylum Chordata; class Amphibia; order Caudata; family Salamandridae; genus Pleurodeles; species Pleurodeles waltl. Next base: position 609,540,331 of record NC_090448.1, on the reverse strand, counting down.
CTAGATATACAAATTTGAATTTCCTTTACTTTCCCAAAAACTACTAAACAGATTTACACCAAATAACAAAAAGGTCTCTTTCTGGAGCAGGAGCTACCTTTCTGTCAAATTTGGTGTAATTCCGTCCAGTGGTTTTAGCGCTACCGCTGTTCAAATTCCCTATGGAAAATTAATGGGGAAAATGAGTTTTGGAACTCCCCTTTTTCTCGACCCCCGCTTGTTGGATCACCCCAAAACTTTCCAGCAGCAGCTGAAGTGAGCTTTGTATTTTCTTGCAAAATTTCGTGAAGATTCATCAAATGGTGCCAAAGTTATTAGCAAAACAAAAAAATGCTCCTTCTACAGAAACTAGGTCCTAAATATAATAACTATGTTATGTATATACATATACATAACAAAATAGAGAGAGAGCTCTGAGTGGTTCCCAACTGTAGGTGGAGAGCAGATTCAGTAAGGAGCACACAGGCTGCAACACCAGTGATACTGTAGATTTGCTCACCTCAAATGTCTGTTTTTCTAGCAAAGTATGTAAGCATAGTATTGGCACAGTGCCATCCATGCCAAGCTAGAAAATGACAAAGTCTTTGGCCATTTGTACAGCCAAATCTTTAAGCATTGGATTAGCCCAGTGCCTTCCTTGCCGAGCTGTAAAATGACAAAAGCCGTTCACCACTCCAGGCACAGTACCACAGCTTTAGACTGGTAAAGTACCATCCAAGCCAACCAGGAATGAGCAAAAGCAACTCCTAACATGTTTTGATGTCGTTACCTTTCTCCAGAGAGGTTTAGCATTGTCCAGACCCAAGTCCCAGTATAAATCAACGTGATATATATATATATATATATATATATATGGCACCCCCCGCAGCACCGGGGACCACCACCTCCCCAGAGCTAAAATAAAACAATGAGAGGAGTTTGTTTTGGATTCTCAGGCCCTGGGACCATCATCCCCCCGTGGCAATACACATTGGAAGGGGGCCATGCGGGCTCCCTTCGAGGAGCCAATGATGGCCCTTGAGACTGCCACCTCCCAGGGCTGGCTCCTTCTAGAGGCCGGGGTGCCCACCCCTGAGACATAGCCGTTTGCTTTTGCTTGGTGAGAGCTGACATTTCCCATCAAGCAAAAGCTAACTAAGTCTGCCTCCTGCCAACGTGAGCTATCAAACAGCTCCGGCTGGCAGAAAGAGGAGTTTTCACCTGTTTCCCTGCATGCAAATATGCAGACAGGGAAACAGATAAAATCAGTCCTCCCACAAACAGGGAGCTGCTATTTGAAGCAGCTCCCTGCTTGTGGGAGCAATCCTGGTTCCTGGAATAATTGTCAGTCTTCTTTCTGATCCTGGCAAGAGACATGGGTATCTATAATGGTACAGTTAAAATCACCCCTGGTCTTTATTAGTAGCCCAGTGTGCCCTAGACACTGATGAACAACCAAAACACAGAATATAAATCAATTAATGGATTATAACTTATATTAAAAAAAAACTATCACTACAGACTTGTAATCAGACAATTTGCACAACGCTTTCAAAACAGAGTCACTATTTTTTTTCATAAATGTGCCCTGGCATTTTCAAATAATTTGGAATAAACATAGCAGGTCCACCTTATGCTCTAAATTGATAGCATGGAATCACTGGCTTCTAGTGGTACTGATATTCTTCCAAGCACAACTAGCCCATACTCCACAGCCGTGATTTACAATTCTTTTTACTGCACTACAACGCTGCATCAAAGTTGCTGTGCTGCCTTGTGTCAAAGGGATAGAAAAAATGTGACATATCTACTAAGATATGGGGCATTTTTTCTCTCCCCCAACCTGGGAAGATTTTGGCAGCTCTGCACCACCGCACACACCCTTGCCCCATAGTGCAAGTTTGTTTGAGCTCTATGAAGTATAGGTTTTGTACTGGGAGAGTTCCCTTCTAGTACAAACACTTTGTCTTTCTTTGTCTGCTGTACAATGCAGAACATGTGTAAAGTCAGAGAAATTAAAGAATTTCTCCTTGTTACGCCTGCCTCGAAGAAGCATAACATTTTGGTGCAAATCTCAACCAAAGTTTGTGGATGAGTATTTGCATTAAAACACATGGACAGTTGCCTGGGAATCTTCATGCACAACGCATGGGATCCACTTTCTGCAAAGTGATGCAAAACAGGGCATTGCACAACTTTTATTTGGGACAGTAAATTCACCCTAGGTTTGAATCACAAAAGTGGCACAAATCCTGCGCAGTGTTATCAAATCTTGGCCTGTGTCCCTTGTAACATTAATATGTCACCAAAAGTTACCAGCCTCATGTCAATTTTACTTAAGCATCTATAGAAACCAAGTACGTTCCACCAAACACTGGTAAGTCCCAGTTGGACTCCCACAATGTCAGGGGCACTGTTGTTCACAACCATGTGACATTTGCCCGAACTGAACTGAGTGGCTCTTAGGTTCCCCTTTCGATTACGAATACCCCTGAAGGGACTATTGTGAGTGGGGTTTTTGTGAGGGATGGATACTTATATTTGAACTAAACCCTGCATATTAGACTTGCCATCATCTAATTGTTTTTCAATGAATTTGCTTGCAATACTTTGATATTCATTTGAGATGTCCCAGTGTTAAGTGACAGTTTCTCTGCTCATCACCACAGTTTATTTATTATTCATGTTTTGTAGTACATTTTAAGTGTTGTCTCATTGATTGTGTTATCATCTTTTGGTCACGATGATGGATTACAAATCTAAGACATGCTTAAGATTTAATAAGGATTGGGTTGGCAAATTGGAGCAGATCAATTCTACAAGTATATGCCTCAACTGGTAACAACATCGCTTTCTCAAGTTTCTCATTGTTATTTCACGGACAATGCCATCCACCTTTCTATGCACTTTATTGCTTTGTCTCTCGCTATCTTCGTTTATTGTGCTTTTTTTTATTTGGGACATCCACTAGCTTGCCACCACCTGTATTCCTCTCTAAGGCGTTCGTGGTGCGAATAGGTTTTATCAACCCCAAAGGGCAGGAATCAAAAAGTGATGCAGGGTTATCAGACAGTTTTCCCTAATGCATTAATCACACATTTGTTTACTGAGGGCACACCCCCAGGGTTATATCTGGGAACAATTTTCTTAATGAAATACCTGGAATTACAAGTTTCCATGTGGCAGTGGGTACAGAAGCACTGATTCCTGCTTGCTAGTCATTATTCCACAGGGTTCAAAGGCAATCAATTCATTATTCCCCAGGCATACTAGGACCTGTTTTACTGCCCCATAACTCCACGTCCCTCAGGCCAGGGTCTAAGTATTAGATCTGTTCATCTGGACATTTTATCAGTATTTGATATCTGTTATTCAAACGGATGTAGGTTAGAACGAGACAGGATTCTTCTGGTAAACGTGGAAACTGCAGCCTAATAATAAAGTTGTTTTTCTACATTTCACGAGAAGATTTCACACTACACTTACAATCTGCCCTACCTACCACGTAAGGAATCAAAGGCCACAAAGCCATGATTTCACAAATATATGATGTTTTTTGGAACCCATACAAATCATCCTGTCTATATTAGAGTGAATGGAATAATGTTCCTGTTGTAGTTAAATGTGCGTGTGACCTTTAAGTTAGTAGTTGCCATTTATATGATGATTTTCAAGCTCATTTATGATTTTCTTGGCCACCCACCCAACAGCTTGGGAGGAGGGTGTACCCCTCTGCTGACTCAGCAGCATCTCACACTCCAAATTTTTCAACTGGCTAGGACATTTTTTCTGAAACATCTGCTTACATGTTGGGAGTCCCAAGAACTGCATCTTCTTACTGTCGTTATATGTACATGAGGTTGGCAACGTTATGAAATCTGAAGAAAAACAATAGCTATAAAATTCTACAGCAAGATTTTTTTGTGAGAAAAAATGTCAGCAAAATCTACTTTTTGTGACAGGACTGTCCACAAAAGCTTCTTTTGTAACACCCCAAAACAGGAGAAAGTGGTATTCACATAGCCTACACTCCAACCATGACCATAAAATGCTACAAAAGGCTTAGGGTCAATCAGTTGCATTGTAGTCCCAACCAATGTTGTGTTATTTCCATCGACCTTAGTAGTAAGAAGTAAATCGAGCCAAGCGAGGTGAAACTACGCAGCAGACGACGAGTGAGTGTGCTGCGGATATTTTCCACAGAAATGATAATGGGCCTCTCAGATGCTAGACCGAATATCCTCAGCCGCTCATTTTTATTTATAGCATTGCATACAGGCTAACAAAATATTGGCATTACTCCTTCAGAGTACATAGGGGTCCAATAAGAATAATGGAAGCCCCCTTTTAATGACTGCTCTGAGCAGGTGTTAAAAGTGCTGTATAGAATGACGCAAGGAAATCTCTTAGATTTCCTTGCGCCATTTTTTCGGCCTACCTAAAGGGGGAACGCCCTCTTTGCATACATTATGCCTGGCAGGACATAATGTAGCACAAAGGATTTAGGCTCATATTTATACTTTTTTAGCGCCGCATCTGCGCCACTTTTTGACGCAAAAACGACGCAAACTTACAAAATACTTTGTAAACATGGCGCTAGGATTTTGCCCTCTTTGGGCCACATTAGCTTCATAGAAAATGAGGCTAATGTTGCGCAAGGTGGCGCTAGAGGATTATAAATATGCCCCTTAGTGACTCATTTACAAGCCCCTTGCGCCGCCATAGTGCAATTTTTTTTTTACACTATGGCAGCACAGAATAGTCTCCCACTCCTTGCCATGTGTACAAACTGGCACCTGTTCACGGTAGGCATTACAGTGACGCTGTGCTGTTTTCAATAGGGCCCCCTTAGCATAGCTGGAATAGCATCACGTTTTTGATGCTAGTCCTGCAAAGCCCCACAACTGCGTCAGAAATTCTGACGCAACTGAGCTAATGAGCACCTTAGTATGCTGTTATGTAAATACAGCGCTACGATGGTGTCGTTAGCGGGCGCAGGTTGGCGTAAGCAAACTGTGGCATTGTGATCGGTGTGCTAGTTAGTTGTAAATGAGGCCCTAAATGCCACTAACGATTGAAGGATTCAGATAAATGTTTTCACACTGTGAAACTGTTTTTTCAATTCGAGCAAACATCTGGGGAGATATACCCCTTAGTTAAATAGCCTCAGTTGTAGGATCTGTGTGTGAAACCACTTCGGGTGTCTCACAACAATGAAGGCCGAACAAGGAACCAACAGCACTGCTGTCAAGAATGCTTAAACCAGTCCTGCAACCTTCTACCTCGCTCTCTCATCTCTCTCTCCTGTTTCTCTCACATCTCTCAACCTCACCCTTCTCTTTCTCTCTCTGTCTCTCTCCTCAACCCCCTACCTCTGCCTACTGTAACTACCTGGAGTACGTGAAAGATGCGCCACCTCCCGAAAGACATGCATTAATTGCTCCAGCCGACGGGGACATGCCCGGTGAACAAAAATAAAAACGGGCAGTCTTGGCCTGAAAACAATTCATGCAAGATTTGATGGGCGCATTATCACTTTTGTGGAAAATATCACTGTGTCATTCGTTTATCTTCTTCATCGGGGTTCACCTTGATTGGCTTTTGGTAAAGGGATACCTCAATTTACTAATTACCACTAAGGTCGTCAGACATAATACACTATTAGTTATGGTTCAAACTTTTGTGTGAGCCTACTGGAAATGCAACTAATTGACACATAGGGCCTGATTCACAAAGGTAACTAACACACATTTTAACACCTGCTTGCAAAGTTGGCAAATGTGTGCATTAAATTCTTTGAAAAATAGACTACCTTGCAGAATAATTAATGGCTGCACAGTTATTCACCATTCATGTGGTTTTAAATTGCTATGGAGTAAACATGCAGAGATATTGGTCAGAAATTATAATCCTGGCTATCTAGAATATCCAAAAGTTTAATCCCCAACTCGTAATCAGGCCCTTAATGTAAAAATGTAGCGGCAAAGCAAAGTTGGGCAATGGGCTCTATACTTCGCCCAGCTTTCCCAGCTAAATAATAATTTACACATCTGTACAAACACAAAGCTCACTTTATAACAAAAAGGCACATTTAGGTCCGGGTATGTTCGTGCTACACAAACATTTTATATCTGAATACATATATGAAGCCACACATTTTAATATCTGCTTGCCGACCATAACTTGACAGTGGTTTTTAACGAATACACTTTAGTTTGTCCAACTTCCATACCGCAGAAAGAATGTGGAGCCAACCTTGGAATTGAACCTGAGACTCACAGCAGTGCCAGCCATAGAGTATTTTGGGCTGTGTGCAGAGTATACTGTGCAGGCCACCATGACACAAGTCAATTTGTTTTTCATTGCTAATCATTTTATTTTCAGTAGATTTTTAACAAGTACAAATAATATTGAACTGTACAATTGTAACTGTAAAAGGATAATATATAGTGCTACTTTTTCACAAAAAGGGAAACCTTAGTGAGGTCCGCTGAGGAGTCTATAGTATATTGAAAACACAGTGGAAAGGTGGCGCGACCTGAACTACGGTGCTCTGCAGCAGGTGACGGGTAGATCCTACACCTACACCACATTCGAGATCTTGAGCTCCCAATCTAAGGCGGAAAACAGCTGACCACTCGCAGCCTGCTTATTAAAATGAGCAATACCCTCGACTACATGTTTAAACAACAAGATGTGCATCATCCCTGAGGCACATTAAAAGAAGTTGCTTGAACTTGTCACATTGCAGATAACAGTGAAATGTACTTACTGATTATGAATGATTTGAGAAATGCATTTATAAATCACTCTGCCCTGTGGCAGCGCTCCATAGACAATCTATGTGCACATGGCAGCTTTTTTTTCCTGCTGTGCACTTTTGAAAACTCACACAGGCCAATGTATGGGAGGCTGCCACCCTCTCTGCGGTGCATCAGATTTTGACAATGACATTACAGGCAGTACACATCCCAAAAATAATCCACGGAGCCACTGTGCCCTTATGTTACCTGCTACTGTTCTGCGATCTCTGAACTAGCAGTGGCAGAGCCAGTGTTTACAGAAACCATGAAAAGCCTCCTGCTTTCTGTGGAACTTGTCAGTTTACAGGGCTTCTGAGGCACACAGAGTAACATTTGCCTTCTCGCTCCAATTTTCTTTAGATGTCTCCATAGCCGACTGCCCACAGCTCTTCTTCAATGCTGGCCGATGAGATCACTGGCACTGAGAGGCAGGCATTCTGACATCGATAGTACATTTCTGTGAAATTTTCAGAGACATTTTTGGGCCCCCCTAAGTTGTGGACCCTGTGTGACCTCATAGTTTGCACATCCCCTTAAGGCCAGCCCTGCTTGCAAGCCACCTAGCCTGGTTATTAACCAATTAAAAGGTAGCTCTGCAAGTTCCAAAATGAAAATGATCAATTAGCTGATGAGATTGATTTTAAAGCAACAATCAAAGGGCCTTATCAAAAGAGAATGAAAGACCCTACACTTTTCTTTTCTTTGGACATCACCACTTAGGCTGACGTGCACATCATCACACGTCCCTCGTGCAGTAACTAGCAAACAAAGAATAGAAACTGATATTGTGATATAATTTTGGGACCAACATTTACATTGCATTGAAATTATTTTTAAGAAGGTAAGCACCACCAATTTCAATTTTTAAAATGTAAATAATTTGTTATGAACCCTGGTTCATGTTTATCGAGCTGGTTCTTTTTAAGTACAGCTCGATAAACATTACTTTCAGAATTACAAAATTTCAGAACAATATTTCTGCATCCAAAACTCTAATTTTTAGAATAACAATTTGCTTATTTTGTGTGTAAGTAGAGAGAATATACCATCCACACAATAAATAGTTTCAAATATTGACATTTCAGACATAATGTAATATTGTCCCTGTTCAATTATTGTGACCTAATATATATATTTTTTTGCTAAGATGATTGCTCCTCTCATTTTGCAATCCAATGGCAGACTTTAAAGGATCGTGGGCTGACTATGAGGACGCAGCTTGTCCCGCTGCACAGAATACCTTTAATCCCGGTTCGAAGAATGTTCCAAGGATCAGAGTTAAAGATGCGTCACACAACCAAAGTGATGTGTCGGTTTCGAGATGCGGCAAGGGTGCAGTGCGAGGTTTTGTGTTATCATCGAGGATTCCATCAAGCAGAGCTTGTTATGCAAAATTGGGAGTCAAGGATGCATTGGTTCCAAGCAGGTATGAGTCTGTCATGTGGAGTCTGGCATTGTCATTGAGGCTGCTTTCAATGAGGGATGGGAGGGTCTGCAACAAGGATGCATCGTGCAGAGGTGGTTCAGATGTGGCCGAGGGCTGTAATGTGATTCTTTGCAACTGTTTCAATCTATGCAGTAGTGGCAATGCATCAGTTCTGTTCAAGGCTGCGCTGCATAGCAAAAGAGATGCTTCCGTTCTGCTGGATCCACAGAGGATGGCAGAGCACCCTAAGCCCACTTTCAAGTGTCAAGAACTGCGGTGACCCAACAGGGTTAACTTACAAATGGCAGAGTCCAGGTGTTGGGATAATGTCGTTGAAGCCTTCTGTCCCTGAGGCTCAAGTCAGGAGGCCAGCTAACTAGCCCTTGCAGTCACTCTGGGGTTATGGGTTCAAGAGATGCGGGTCCAGTCCTTCTCACCAAGGAAAAGGAGTAGCATGCAGCAGGTCTGCACAGCAGGGCACCAGACCAGCAGAGTTACAGTCATTTCAGAAGCACAGCAGTCCTTCTTCCTGGCAGAGTATCCACATGTCCTGAAGTGTACTGAAGAGTTGGTGTCTGAGGTTCAGTATTTATGCTATTTGTATACACGTATCACATTCTGTGAACAACAGGAGTTCTGTTACAACTTGTAATTGATAGTCAACATATACAACAACACACATCTCCCCAGCTTTATTTGTGTTATTCACATTGTTCATGGCTCATGGAGTCTAGGTCAGTCTCACACACTCCAGATGATGAGCCTTACAATGTCAGACAACTTGAGCACTATGCAATACTGCTCTAGTGGATTGTTACTGCATTATCAAGGTTCAATGTATGTATCTTGATGTTTCTAGCATAACACTAATCGGCAACTATGACACAGCCACACATTCCTCAACTGTCTTTGGCTAAAGATGCAGAATATAAACTTGGACAATGTAATACCACATACACTTTACCTATACAGATGTCTGATTGCATTGATATATGAAGAACTCTAAAAGTTGATCAGCAACATTTCAAAATGTCTTTTTTTTAATTTCCGAGAAAGAAGAACAGTACCTAACTGGTTTTACTTTTTAACATACGTCTTTATTTACACAACACTTTTCAATGTAAATATAAATGCACGTTATAAAAAAGAAATTATGAAAAAATGTTTTCAGCCAATTGATTTGCCCTTCTACTGTTTTCCCTAGAGTTGACAATCTTGTCTGAGTCCATGTCTTGTTCCTCTTCACTTGGTAATAAACATGGTGACTCCCTTCAATATGTATTCATACACATAAATTGTGCAGGATGGTACAAACAAGTATGATTTGTCTCACTTTTGGAGGGGAGAGTAGGCTTCTCTTAACAGACTGATCCAAGCACCGAAATTGTGATTTTGAAAACTCCAAATGTCCTCTTAACAACATTTCTTGCCTTCCTCAATGCTTTATTTGTTTTATACCTCAGTCTGCATTTGGCTAAATTGGATTAGCAGCCATGCTTGCAGACCATTGCTTTGAGGACCTGACGAAAGATGTAGATATACATATTAGGAGTTGTTTCAATCTTACATATGCATGCTACATGAATGATTGTTGTGACAAGGTTTTACAAATACTGTGAGACTTGCTGTTATATTTTGTTTTGGATGCCTGATTGTACTAGGGAGGAATTTGATTGTACGGGAAGTAGTTTTTCATCTGTAGAATAAACATATCTTGATCTTAATACTTCTTTGCCAGAATGGCCCACTTTAAACACACATTTGGTTACTCCATTCAATATTGTAATGCTGCCCAATAATTAATTGTAAGTCCTTAACATACATTATACACAGAGGGTCTAAGTTATAAAGCATTTGCATTGTTCTTGTGTCATGCAGGGCGAGGCAATACCTAAGCAAAGGGTTCAGTGATAATCATAATACCACGAGGCCTATTATAAAAGACTTCAGTGATAATCATAATACCACACAACTCCTGTTTGATGTGGCCCTGCGTGACTTTGTATATAAATGTAAGGCATGGCTGCTGCTTGTGTTGCTTTACATGACATTTGGGTGGATCATAGCCATTCACATGCATACACCAATGTGTTATTGTGGATTGTAAGATTTACTACAGATAGTAAACCTGGACACGCATATAAATAGTGTCTCTCCCACAATTGAATACACATGTTTTTTGCTCTATGGTGCAATGGTGCCTGAATTGGTGCTAGCTGCACACAGTGCCCCAGCTCATCAAGAGAGCGTTAATGCTTAGTTTCTGAGGTTATATTGGACATTTCTCAAATCTCCCTTTTTGGCAGCAAAGTGTATTGACTTTGCTTGGTGAACTGCATTGCGTGAGGTATTAGTACATATGCCACCACTGGCACACAATTGGTTATCTCTTTAAATGGAACGCTTAATTGATCCTATATTTGGCTATTAGCAATTTGATTTCACAGCCACATAAAAATATAAGCTACGTAACTTGACTTACTAATGAGTAGTTCATTTCCATATGTTCCACTGTGGAAACTCTCATCTATGGCACAAAGTCTGAAAGTATATTAATCATGGGCACTTCCAGGGTATTTGGCTACCACATTGGTGAATAATCCATTATGGACAACTATTGCCTGCACATTGATGGAATAGCTGAGTTCTTGTGTGAGCAGTAACTACAGGTAGCACCAACTTCACATGCGTGCAATCAATTGATTCAAGAACATGAGTGAAACCCACAATCTTTTTGAATCCTTGTTTGGTGGTGAATTGTTGTTCGCTGGTTTTAGGAAACAGCAGGTACTGTGGAGTTAACTTGATGATTGCAACCAGCACAGATGGCAGAAAAAAACAGAAAAAAGCACCAGCCGGTATTCCAGCCAACACTGCAAATGTCTTCTGAAAAGAGCAAGAGTTCCACATGTGCAGTACAGCCATCAGTTTCACATGTGGTGGGATGGCATTGGACAGTCCTGTTGCTGGTCGAAGACTTGAGGTTATCTTCTTCAACAACTCAATGAAACTCTCCTTCTTCAAATGGTATAGGAAACTCACCTCCTCCTCCCTGAGATCAACAAGGGTGATCCTTTGTTTCAATATCTGCTCCTTCTCACTTCATTGTCACTGTCGTCATCCTGCACCTTCTCCCAGTTGTAAAAAAAACTACCTCCATGCATTAGAAAAACTTTCCAGAGTGTGTTGGCTTTTTGTTCTTTTTATACTAATGGCCTTGCATTGTTGCATGCACCTGATGCATTTCCATTGCAGACATTTGTTAGTAAATCCCACTGGGTTTCTTTTGCATGGAAAGGTATGTGGGAACACCCACCTTGCATACATTACCTGCTGCGTCGCACAGTCTGATGTAGCACAGCACTTGCACCACAGAAGTCCATATACCTGGTGCAAGGTGGATCCTACGCCACATAATAAACCTGACTTAAGCCCTGTCATGACACAAGGTTGAGACAAAGACTTAGGACATCTGGGCCTAAGTATGGTGGAATATGCACCTGAGTATGGCGAGTATAGTCTAATATCGGGTTATTCGCTGTGCCTTATGGGTGCAATTCATAACATGTAGGGTAGAGGAAATGTGTAAGTATGTGCAACTAAAATGCCTGTCACCTAACATCATTTTGAATTGGCAGAACAGCCCCTGTACAGTTGGGGCAGTGGAAGCACATCACTGCCACCCAAAGTGCAGCCAGTCCACGGAATACAGTTTACTGCGGGTTTGGCCCCCTTCACTCCACCTGAGACTCCTGCCTACATGGGGAGGCCAACTAAGAGTATTAAAAAAATAATGGGATGTACGCCATGTCATGACAGAAAAAGAAGTCCTGTCGTTTTTGAAGGCAGACAGAAAGAGCAGATTTTTTTAGCAGTTAAGACGCAACTAATGCCCATCATCACTTGTTAATTCCCAATTGTTTTCTCCCAGTACTTGGGAAATATTCAGGAACTTGTTATGCCTGGGAGCACCATCGTTCGTGTTGCGTTTCAGCTCAACGCTGTTCCCAATACCATAACTGGTGAAAGCTCCACTGTCAGGAAAACCATGTTTTCTCAATCTCTAACTGAGAGAGGGGAACCAAGAAGCAGGCTGATGATTCATCCACCATTTTTTTAAATGCTTTTTTCTGTCTTTGTCTGAAGGAACTCAAAATCTTGAGATGGACGTGTGCCCTTTAAAGAGTTGACGTACATGAGAGGTTGTGTGATAAGTGATCATTTTTTCAATTAAGACTGTCAATGTAGTTTTCAAATATTACTTGCTTTTCCTTGTAGAATTAATTGTTCCACTGTAAGTAAAATGGTTGAAAGGTCCCCTGTTTGCACTATGCTTTGCTCACAAATGGATAAATGCGCCTATGTCCTGCCTACCTTAAACATATTTTTATTAAAACTGTTCCGCAGGCTAACGTTTTGACACGGCTTTGTAGCAGAAAAGTCAGTGACTTGAGCCAAATTAATAATTCCATATATGAATCTTTTTTTATATCCACATGCATTAGTAATAATCTATTCAATATGGTATCTGCGGTGGTTAATTTATGATGATAGTAGGCAGAGACATTTATTTTGGGGGTCTGGGACTTCCAGATTTTGATCCAAAGCAGAAAGAGAAAAATAGAAAATAGAGACAAGAGAAAAGAGGAAGAGAAAGATAGGAAAACTGTCAACAAAAGAAAAAAATGTGCTGAAAAACAACCTTCAAAAGTGCGATAAGGAGTTGGGGAGTGCAGGAATCAAGAATCAGTTGATTCAAGATTCAGCATTCTTGGCATTCATCAGCCTTGGTGTTAGATTTTGTTGACAGTGTGCTTTTCAGAAAATCTTCGACTTATGCCTTTATTTATTAATTTATTTTTTCAAACTATTAGTTTAGAAGAGTTACCTTTTCTGCATGGCCAAATGTTTTTTTCCAGGACCTTATTTTGATTGATATTAGGACTCTGTGCATTGTGACACTGTTATTCAACTCAATATGCATATGCTGTGGCCTTCAAGTTATATTTTCAATTTTTCTTTCCTTTAAATTCATAGCAGTTGGCATAGATAGTTGGTGGTGTCTGGCTAGCAGGCTGAAAAGAGTGTATAATGTAGTCTGCTACTTGTAATAATTAGAAGGTGATGGATAAATTGTAAATGAAAGTTATAACTATAACTTTAGAATTTTTACAGTTTGTGTAATTTAAACTTCATTTGTATAGGGAAAATAGGTTTTCCAATTTTAACCATGCTTTTACCTTTGGATGTTTCACTGAATTTCAATGTCTTTTAAAATGTTAATAAATATGTGGTTGGAAATCGGGTCTCTAGTTGGCAAAGTATGCACCCTGTTTAAGTAGGGACCACAATCCTAGTCAGGGCAAGTCAGATACACAACCTAAATTAACCTGTGCTCAACCTCTGGAAGCTTGGCAGAGAGCAGAGAGAGCAGGCAGGCTTACTATGGAAGGCAGGATGTAATGTGTTTGTGCAACACTTAATTACAGTAACACAGTGAAAGACACCACAAAAAGGACTCAACACCAGGTTAGAAAAATAGAGACTCTAGCCTCATAAAACAAGACAAAAATGAGAAAAATAACCCAATACTAACGAAATCATTAGTTATGCACCGTGAGCAGTAATTAGTCACTCCCCCAGTCATAATTCAGCACTAGCAGCACTGACAAGGACTTCCTCCTTTGACGAGGGGGTTAAAATGTGGCTATCTAGGCAAAACAGTGTCAGGTTACAGTTTTGAGTATCCCTCGGGCAGCAGCATTATTGTACACACGTTAAAGGTGATGTGTTAGTCACAAAACTCTTCCCCATATAGGGGACGTGTCATTACCTGTGACACTGGGGGCAAGGGTCTCCTGTAGTGTCCTCAAGGACAGTGGACTAGCAGGTGACATGTCCTGTCCAACTAGTCAGGTCCCTGCCTACACACGTATCTGTAGTTTGGTGTGGTGTGTAGACTTGTCCTGTCATGGTTGCTGGGGCTCCTCAGGTAATGAGGCCGTTGGGAATACCTGAGTCCAGGCAGCAGCTCCTTCCTTCTTGGCTCGCAACAATTGCAGAGCAGGCATGCAGTATCACATGACGGGAGGCTTTCTCCATCAATGAGGCCTCTGGAGTTTCTTTGGAAGCGCAAGGGGTTTTACTCGCAGGCTTCCTTCTGTGCTGCAGTGTCCCCACTGATAAAGAACAGGCGCTCTTGGGCAGCGAGGGGTGCTTGTAATCAGCTGAGCTTGGGCCTTACTCCGGTGGCTTCTCTCTGCGCTATGGTGTCACAGGTGACAAAGAACAGGCATTCTTGGGCATTAGAGGAGCGCAGCTTGTAATCAACTGAGCTTGAGCAACACAACATTGATGAGTTGCAGGCAGCATGATCGGAGGCAGTTACGGCTGTGAATTACCTTACAACAGGCTCTATATTACAAAGAGCACTCCTTATGGCCAAAGATAGTGATAGTTTCACAGAAGTGGTCAGCATATTACAGGCAGTCTTTGAGTCTGCAGGAAAACTGAGGGCAAGCCAACAAGTGCTTGGAGACACTTAGGTTTGAAGATATAGAGAGTGCATCCAGCACTTCACACTGTATGACAAACGTAACAGGCAACAGACCATTACAGCAGAGCAAGGAGTGAAGTCACAGTCTCTCCTACAGCAGCAGCAGTAGGCCAACACAACAATGCAGATGTAGAGTGGCAGTCCCTCCTGGCAGCAGTCCTTCCAACTAGAGTGTCTTTGGTTCTAGTAGAGATCTGACTTTGGTGGAGTTTGGAGTCCAGTATTTATACTTTGGTGACCAGTATTCTGGAACGTTGGAGAAACATCCAGGTCTTCCTTTGAAATCCACAAGGTCCATTTCCTTCCATCCCCGGCTCTAGACCCTCTACATGGGGGTTATGCATCCCTTAGTGTGGAGAGAGGCACAGCCCTATTCTGGACCGGCAGCTCCTCCTTTCTTCCTAGCCCAGGAAGACACACCAGCCTGGTGATGGTCCATCAATATGAAAATGCTACCTCCAGGCTCCCTTTGTATGTGACTGTCTAGAGGGAATGCAATTATCCCAGCTGTCAACAACCCCAGATGTATATTCAGAGACAGGCCGAGGGACAGAATGGTTAAGGTAAAGATGCCAACTTTCTAAAAGTGGCATTTTCA
Source organism: Pleurodeles waltl (assembly GCF_031143425.1). NCBI lineage: Eukaryota > Metazoa > Chordata > Amphibia > Caudata > Salamandridae > Pleurodeles > Pleurodeles waltl. The sequence goes on along the minus strand of NC_090448.1, from coordinate 609,524,969 downwards.
GACTTACAATTAAAAATCCGACTTCACCATAAGTTGTGATTTTTAAATTGTGGTGCCCAGGACATCAAGCTCCTTATTTCTATCTTTAAATTACACTTAAGAGATGTAAGTTATCCCAATGCTAGCATATGGGAGGGATAGTCGTTGTCATAGTGAAAAACGAATTTAAGAGTTATTCACTATCTGGACATGTTAAACTAAAAAGTGCATGTCCAAACTGTTTAAATACACTGCACCCTGCCCTTGAGACTAGGGCCTACCTTAGGGGTGGTGTACATGTAATATAAAGGAAGGTTTGGGCCTGGCAAGTGGATACACTTGCCAAGTTGAAATGACAGTTTAAAACTGCATACACGGGCTCTGCAGTGGCAAGCCTAAGACATGTTTGAAAGACTAATGTAGTGGATGGCACAAGCAATACTGCATGCCCACTAGTAGCATTTAATTTACGGAACCTGGGCAGCTATAGTGCAATTTACTCTGGATTTACCAGTAAATTAAGTTTGTCAGTTGTGGAGAAGCCAATGTTCCCATTTGTTGAAGATCGAAGCACCTGCACTTTAAGGCTAGGCAGCTATGGTAGAGTGCACAGATTCCTAAAGGCCAGCAAAAATGCATCAGAAAAACAGGAAGTCAGAGGGCAAAAAATAAGGGTATACCAGGCCAAGGATGCCAGCTCTAACATGTGCCCCCCCAGCTGAAAGTAGGGAGAGCTATCTAACCCCTTGAGAGTTCTCTTCACTAAGACGGAAGAACCATGAGAGACAATCAACATTGATGTGGTCTGTCCCAGGAAGGTGTTCACCATAAAGCCCATTCCCTATAGGGAAATGGACCACCTCATCAGTTTGGGATTCCCCCCCTCATCTGCATTAACCGTCTGAGGGACCTGTGGTCTGTCTGAACCCGGAAGGGAGTGTCAAACAGGTATGGCCTTGGCTTCTTCAGCGCCCAGACCACAGAAAAGGCTTGTCTTTCAATTGTGCTCCTCCTCTGTTCCCTGGGAAGTAACCTCCAACTGATGAAGGCTAGAGATTGGTCCAGGCCCTCTTCATTTAGCTGTGAGAGCCTGCCCCTATTCCATGTTCTGAGGCAGTCATTAGGACAACAAATTATTTTTAGAAGTCTGGGGCCTTGAACATTAATGCTGTGTAAATGGCTTCCTTGTGGGTGTCAGAGGCTTTCTGGCATGCCTCTGTCCAGATCGCCTGACATTGCTGCTTCTTGGAAGTCAGCTCTTTCAAGGGGTCAACAATGGTGCCATATCCCTTGCAAAATCTCCTGTAATGTCCAATGAGGCCTAGGAAGGCCCTCAACTCAGTCTGGGTCTTGGGGGGTTCCAAGCCAGAATGGTGTCAATCGTGGGTTGCAAGGGTTGCACCTTGCCATCCTTACTTGATGTGCAAAGTAGACCACAGATTCCTGCCCTATCTGGCACTTGCTAGCCTTGATAATCAGGCCTGCTGTCTGAAGAGCCTGAATCACTTTCTGGAGATGGCACAGGTGGTCCTCCCAGCTAGCACTGAAGATTGCAATGTCATCCAGGTAGGCACACTGAAGTTCTCCAGTCCACTTAGGACCTGGTTTACCAACCTCTGGAAGTTGGCAGGGGTATTCTTTAACCTGAAGGGCATGACCCGGAACTGGTAGTGCCCTTCTGGGGTATAGAAGGCTGACCTCTCTTTTTCCCTATAGGCCAAAGCAATCTGCCAGTACCCTGATGTTAAGTAGTCAAATATGCTGAGGAATTTGGCAGCTCCAACCCGGTCTATGAGCACATCAATTCTGGGGATGGGGTGTGCATTGGTCCTGGTGACAGTACTGAGCCCTGAGTCCACGCAAAATTGGAGTTCAGGCATAACACTTGTCGGGCAGCCTTGGGCACAAGCACCCCTGGGTGGAACCAAGGGCTGTTTGATTGCTCAATAACCCCTAGGACCAACATCTTGGAGACCCCCTCCCCAAGTGTCTATAATCTGGGTGCACAATGTAGTGAGCACTTGGGTGAGGCAAACTGCTCTAACAACTGGCAGCCGTCCCTTGGTTGGTCTAGAGTCAGTGTAGGGGAGAGGTTGACACCCTCCACTGACCCATCCTGCTCTTTGGCAGACAGGAGGTCAGGGAGAGGTTCACTTTTCCCTTCTACCCAATCATCCACCATCAAGAACATGTTCACTTCAAACATCTTGTAGTGGGGCTTGAGGCAGTTCACATGTAGGATCCTGAAGGGGTTTCTAGGAGTTTTGAGGTCCACCCGATTGGTGACATCACTTTTCTACCCTATAACCTCATAGGGCCCAGACCAATGGTCTTGCAGTGCATGGGGCTCCAGGGGCTCCATGAACCACACCTTTTGGCAGGCTGAAACTCCACCAGAGTGGCATGCTTGTCATACCAGCATTTCATGTCCTCCTGGCTTCTAGGTTCTCTTGAGTGAGCTTTGTGAAGTGCGCAGTCTGGTTGTGGAGGCCCAGCATGTAGCTGACCACATCCTACGGGCCCTTCTGGGAACTTGCTCCCAGCCCTCCTTCACCAGAATGAGAGGCCCTCTCACAGAGTGCCCATAGAGAAGTTCAAAAGGGCTATAACCAACCTCCTTCTGCGCTACGTTCCTGAATGCAAACAGGCATTGTAGGAGGGTATCCCACTTATGCCTCATGGGTTTCAATAGACACGTAATCATGCCCTTTGGGGTTTGCTTGAATCTCTCAATCAACCCATTAGTTTGGGGGTGGTAAGGAGTGGTGAACTTATTGGTCACCCCACACTCCTTCCGCATGGCCTTAATGTAATTAAACATGAAGTTGGTACCCTGGTCAGATACCACCTCTTTGAGAAACCCCACGTGGGTAAATAGCCCCATCAGTGCCCTGGCCACCATGGTTGCACACACTGTCCTCAGAGGTACAGCCTCCAGGTACCAGGTGGCATGGTCCACCAAGACCAGAACAAATCTCTTGCCTATGGCTGTCTTGGGACCCAGAAGTTCCACAATATTGATGCCAACCTAATCAAAAGGGCAGAGAATGACAGGTAAAGGTTGCAAGGGGGCCTTGCACTTCCCCCGTGACTTGCCACCCGCCTGACAGGTCTGATAGGACCTACAGTATGCAGCTGTGCATTGTCTTATTTGAGGCCAGTAAAAGTGGGTGACAAGCCTATCAAAGGTCTTGTCCTGCCTCACTGGCCTGCCAATGGCACACCATGAGCCAGACCCAGTAAGAAAGCTCTGTAGCACTGGGGGACCAACAACACATGTGTTGCAGCAGGCTTAGGTTCTTTAGGCTCACTATGCAGGAGACGATTCACCCAGTAGATCACATGCTTGCCTGGGGCTTCACCAACTGCTTTGGCTTCAGCTTGCTGCTGTAGATCTACTAGAGTAGGGCACTCCCTCTGTGCTATGCAGAACACCTCCCTGGTAGGACTACTTTCCTGCTGTCAGTTGGACAGTTCAGGCAGGTTCCCTAGTTTGGCTATATCCTCTCCTGTACGTACCGGGGTGTTCCCTTCAAAGTCAGCCTTCTCACGGACCATGGGAACCTCTGGAGTGGGTTTCCGGTGCCCCTTGCCGTTCTTCTTTTTGGTAGTACAGTGGGGTATAGATTCAGGCTCCAGGTCCGTCTGACCACATTTTCTGGCTGCGATGGACCGTGTGGTCAAGCACTCCCACTCAAGTAACATCACCATCTCCAAGTGTGACCTGAGCTCCACCAGGTTGCTGCCCGGCAGACAATCCACAGGCAAGGATGGACTCACAGCTACCTTCAGCAGACCTGAGACCCCACCTCACTAAAAGGCAACCAGAGCCACTGGATAAGTGCTCTCATGGTTGTCAGCAGCAACCACATGGTGGAACGTGTCAGGGACTACCTGCTCTGAGGACAGCAGGTAATACCTAACAGTGGTCATTCTGACTCCTGTGTCCCTCAGAGCCTCCAGTCTCTTCCCACTAATGGTCACCCACTGTCTGCAATTTTTTGTATTATCAGGCATGTGGCATGTGGGTTCTCTAGACCACCTTTCCATCACCCAGGGGCACTAGGGTTAACTGTACTTCCTCCTCATCACTATCTAGGGACATTTCCTCCCCAAGCATCACACTAGCCATCCCCATGGTTGCCTGCCGATAGGGGACTGTGCCCACTTGGGACACATTGCATATCCCTTGTAGTGCCCCTCTGGCTGACATTCAAAGCACTTCACGGGAGTTGTCCCTGCAGACTTGTTCTCAGGGAACCACTTTTTCACAGAAGAGGGAGAAGATCCCTGTCCTGCGCAACAATTTTGTGGCCCTTTTGAGGACTCCTTATTCTTTATGTTACCCCTCCTTCTTCTGGTGAAAATCCTGCCCATCTTTGGTGTGATCCACCCCCAGGCACCTTCTCATGGTCCCGGGTGTTAACCCAGTTGTCCTCCTCCATAGGAAGCTCTCTGGGGTCAGTGAGCTTGCTATCCACAAGGTGTTGGCACAGAGTGGCACAGATCTGAAAAACAGAGATTGAACAGGTGCTCTGGGGCAAACAACTTGTACAACACCTGGTAATCTTTTACTCCACTGCCCTTCACCCGAACATCCAGGAGCATATTTATACTGTCTGCGGCGAATGTGCGTCAAAATATTTGACGCACATTCGGCGCAAACCTTGCACCATATTTATACAAGGACACCGACCCCGCGAATGCCAAAAGTCTGCAGTGTGTGTCATTTTCTGGATGCGGGACACCGCCTTGCGTTAATGACATGCAAGGTAGGCGTTCCCGTCTAAAAAATGTATTAAACACCTGTGTGCTATATTTATGCTACCGCACAAAAATCCCGCACGCCCGGGTAGCGGAGTCGGAAAATGACGCACAGCCCGATTTGAGTCAAAAAATAACGCCTGGGTCAGGGCAGGCGTTAAAATGGGCCAAACACACCACTACTTAAGGAAAACACACACAAGCAACAGCAGAGCTTCAAAAGGAAGACATGGAGGTGCTTTTCATCCAGCATGCACGCAGACGCAGAGCACAGGACCAACAACAGCAGCTTCCACAACACCAGCAAGGACCCCAAAGGCAACGCAGAAGGCAAGAGAGGATATTCCGCATCGAGACAACCCTTCTGGGACTCCGGCAACAAGACATCATCCAGAGGTACAGACTCAACTGGCAAGCCATTCAGCAGCCGCTGCGCAACTTTGAGCCACAGTTCGCACAGAGCTTGCAGACACCCACAACCATTCCACCAGAAACCAAGCTGCTAGCTGTCCTCCACATGCTGGCAAGTGGCCCCTTTCAAACCACTGGTGCCCTGGTTGCCAGGATCTCACAGTCCTAATTCTCTGCCTTCCTACCCAAGGTATTGGATGCCATCATCTCCCTCACACCCCGCCACATCAGCTTCCCCAACACACAGCAGAAGCAGCAGGAGACCAAACAGGGCTTCTACCAAATCAACGGCTTCCCATACATGCTTGGTGGCATTGACTGTACACATGTACACATTGTGCCACCTTCTGCAATCGAGCATCTGTACCGCAACAGGAAGCACACACACTCCATCATTGTGCAGGCTATTGTCGATCACTGGGGATTGATCACCAGCATCGTGGCAAAGTATCCTGGGAGTGTACATGATTCATTCATCTTCTGTCACTGCACAATCAATCAACACTTCCAGGATGGACGATATGGAAATGGCCTACTTGTTGGTAAGTACAGAAGCCTACTTATATACACACAGCAAAGCAACCCTCTAGGACAAACAACACATACACCACTACATTGACACGTGGCCAGGAAGACACTGAGGTTGTGACACCGCTAGGCATGTTTGATATCCTCACCCAATGGGATACACCTATGGACAAATGACAGTTCCAAATAACAACAGATGCCACTCCACAGACACAAGGGAGCAATTGAAAACCAACACAATGACAATGACATGGCCTTAACTGGCAGTACAACTTGGAAGATTAATCTTTCAATATCACATCAATAACACTCAATCAAACACCCTTGCAACCAATAAGTACTGTGTAAGGTGTGTGCAATGTGTTTTGCTGCAGCTCAAACACGATGAGACACATAGCATGATGATGATGACTACAACGAAGGTGACATGGAATCAATGAGGCTGTACCAATATCTCACATCACTCCTGCTCTGACATTGCCCACTACCAATAAGCAAGTGGACTGTGCTAAGAACACATATTGATGTGACAATATTGAAAGTGCACATTCCTACACATACGGTTTGAGACAATGTCACACACACATAACAGATGTACAGGCATATGGACCTTCTGACACTGTAAACGACAACCTCACAACCAGGTTAGCCAGCTGAACTGGAACAGGTTCAGTAGTGTAGGTACACGTTTGAACATGAGTCGACTCGGCAAGGGCAGGGAAGCAGCTTTGCAGAGAACTTGTGACACATGTGATATTTGTGCACAGTCAGTTGTCAACACGTCAGTGCTGACAGCTTATGGAGATGTGTTGTACATTGTCACCTTGCCAAATCAAAGGGTCCCACTGATGTTTAACAAATTCTATTGCATATGTTAAATTGGATGGGATGTCCAGGCCATATAGATGCAACCGTGTTACCACAACTGTGGAATTGATTCTGTGTATGGAAGTATCATGTCACCCCCAGTTAAGACACATGGACACCTCTTTCACAAGGCATAATGCAAGGGAGTACACAATGTACTGCAACTCTACAAAAATACCGCCGACATCCGGTCAATCAGCCAAACACCAGTTCTAATAATGAAACAACCCAATGCTGATAGTACATCCTAGAAGCCTAGGATTCCACACAATAACACAAACACAGATGAGTCACAGACAACACAAGAGAACAACTGCCATGCAAAGTGATAATCATGGTGCAAGCAACATCAACATTTTCTCACTCATCTTCTCCTTCAGCTGATCAGGGGTATGGGATCCAGCCATGGATCATGACCCCATTTGCAAACCCAAGCACAGCATCAGAGCGTGCCTATAATGAGGCACATTGGAGGACATGCACTATAGTCGAGAGGACTCTTGGCATCCTGAAGTCAAGATTCAGGTGCCTTGACACCACCGGAGGCAGCCTTCTATACTCACCAGAAATGGTCTGCAAGATAATTTTGACCTGTGCCATCCTTCACAACATTTGTGTAAGGCAGAATATTCCTCTCTATGAACCAGACCCACAAATGCCTGAAGAGGAGGAAGAGGAGGACGTTGTCCATCAACATGAGAGTGACCATCCAAACACAGCTGCAGGATTGCGTCGGAGACAACACATAGTCCAAAAGTTCTCTTAACTCTACTCACCATCACCACTGTCTTACCATAAGTCATTAAACATCTATTCTAATCACTATATCATGGTCTGGGTAATAATTTTTGCATCACATTATCCCAATGATTCATAATCAGAGTGTAGCCTTATGGAGCATTGCAGATATACAGATTAGGATACTGAACAATCAATATCACATTTGGTGGGTATGAATGTACACCCAACTTCACACACACTGTAAATGACATATATCCTGTCCATTTCACATTTAAAGGCCAATAGCAGAGGACCACAGCTATTTCACACATACATGTTGGCAACATGGTTCATTGCAGCATGTGGTACACAACTAAGACAGCATCATTCACTAAGGAATAAAATGCCTCATACATGAGGCAGTGGATGTGCTATAGCATTGGTAACAAGAAGGTATAACCAGACCCTTGACAGCAGTAAGTGTGACATCAGCTATCTTTGCATGGAGTATGTGTGACAAGAAACCCATGCAAGCAGCAAATGGATAGCACGAGTGCCCCAGGTATGACTAACATTGCTCACGAGACATACCCTGCACATGCCATCCCATGTTATAAGTCCTGTCACTGCCATGTTCTCTGTCTCTCCCCACCCTTCTTGAGAGGGCCCTGTAAATGGACTATTTGTCCCAGATAATCCCTCATCTACACACACCCAGACTCACATTCTGACTCCAGTGTGCTTCCCTCTTTAGTATGGTATGCCATAGTCATTGTTCTTCTGTCTACATGGTCTTCTGGTCGGATAATCACTGCCTTGAAGTCTGCAGGACCTGTAATCACCTGTCCATTACATCCCATGTGAAAGGTACTGTTGGCCCTTTGACCTTGATTCTCACCTACAGGACTTGTGTAGCCTTATGGAGCATTACAGATATACAGATTAGGATACTGAAAAATCTACATCACATTTGATGGGTATGAATGTACACCCAACTTCACACACACTGTAAATGACATATATCCTGTCCATTTCACATTTGAAGGGCAATAGCAGAGGACCACAGCTATTTCACACATACATGTTGGCAACATGGTTCATTGCAGCATGTGGTACACAACTAAGACACCATCATTCACTAAGGAAAAAAATGCCTCATACATGAGGCAGTGGATTGGTAACAAGAAGGTATGACTAGACCCTTGACAGCAGTAAATGTGACATCAGCTATCTTTGCAAGGAGTATGTGTGACAAGAAATCCATGTAAGCAGCAAATGGATAGCACGAGTGCCCCAGGTAAGACTAGCATTGCTCACGAGACATCCCCTGCACATGCCATCCCAGGTCATCAGTCCTGTCACTGCCATGTTCTCTGTCTCTGCCCACCCTTCTTGAGAGGGCCCTGGAAATGGACTATTTGTCCCAGATAATCCCTCATCTACACACACCCAGACTCACATTCTGACTCCAGTGTGCTTCCCTCTTTAGTATGGTATGCCGTAGTCATTGTTCTTCTGTCTACATGGTATTCTGGTCGGATAATCACTGCCTTGAAGTCTGCAGGACCTGTAATCACCTGTCCATTGCATCCCATGTGAAAGGTACTGTTGGCCCTTTGAACTTGATTCTCACCTACAGGACTTGTGTAGCCTTATGGAGCATTGCAGATATACAGATTAGGATACTGAAAAATCAATATCACATTTGAAGGCCAATAGCAGAGGACCACAGCTATTTCACACATACATGTTGGCAACATGGTTCATTGCAGCATATGGTACACAACTAAGACAACATCATTCACTAAGGAAACAAAAAAAATGCCTCATACATGAGGCAGTGGATGTGCTATAGCATTGGTAACAAGAAGGTATGACCAGACCCTTGACAACAGTAAGTGTGACATCAGCTATCTTTGCAAGGAGTATGTGTGACAAGAAATCCATGCAAGCAGCAAATGGGTAGCACAAGTGCCCCAGGTATGACTAGCGTTGCTCACGAGACATCCCCTGCACATGCCATCCCAGGTCATAAGTCCTGTCACTGCCATGTTCTCTGTCTCACCCCACCCTTCTTGATGGGGCCCTGGAAATCGACTATTTGTACCCAGATAATCCCTCATCTACACACACCCAGACTCACATTCTTACTCCAGTGTGCTTCCCTCTTTAGTATGGTATGCCATAGTCATTGTTCTTCTGTGTACATGGGCTTCTGGTCGGATAATGCACTGCCTTGAAGTCTGTAGGACCTGTAATCACCTGTCCATTGCATCCCATGTGAAAGGTACTGTTGGCCCTTTGAACTTGATTCTCACCTACAGGACTTATGAGAGACTGAAGCTGCACACACCTGTGGGCACCTCCATGCAGACCAGCCATTTGAACATTCACTGCCCTTGCAGCTGCCTGGAATGGCATAGAAACTGCCATTATATGTATATCACTGTTATGCATTGCCGTATAAATCACTTGGGTAACACAGGCCTTGGGTTATTGTGTAATGTTGCAGCACACAGGACAAATACAGTTTTCATTTTCCACAGTGTTTTTCCACTTTTGACCAGTATCAGTCTGCTCACTGTGTACTTGCCTTGTTAATTTTTGTTCCTGATTGACCCTGCATCCTGTTAGCCTGACTGGTTCCTGTCTTTGTGTTACCATAAAGGTTCCCTGTGGCTACATTTGTCTCATAGTTGGTTTCCATACCCTCACTCTCCTCCTGGGGTATTGAGTCAGGTAGGTCTACAATGAATACTCAAATACATTGTATAGCGTAATCAGTTTAATTATCGTATCATGTGGTGGAACTTGTCTTCAAATAGCCTAATCATGTCCCATCCCTTGTCTGGGTTTCATGTATGCATGAGTGACAAATAGTGACAGTGTACCATGGATGTATGCATGGGTTGGGTATGGTGCCTCCAGCACAACAAACAACTTTAGATAATGTGCATGAAATGTAAACACATGTTTGTACCCTGACGGTCCACACACTGATTCACATTGCCCCCAAAATATTGATGGGGCTTGCTTGGTGAATAGCTGTGAGATTAATCAGCACAGAGGCACTGATGTTCCCGGATGCAGTGGGAATTTTAGAGGCCACCCTGTGTACAAATGTTGTGAGGAAACCTGCTGGTTTAAAATTCCTGATTGATTAACTTTGTGAGGACACCAAGGTTTCCCTGTTGTCAGGCTGATAAAACGTCTGCATTGCCATGTGTGTTTCTATTCCTCTTTGGCTTTCCTTCAATTCAGCTGTGAAGGATACTTTGTTAATGCAGGGAATGGCTCCACAGACTCATGACTAGACTTGCATGTAACTGTGACAACATGGACCCCAATAATGATACAGGCTAAGCATTGGTCCACACACTTGAACTGGACACCTTTGTGCAATTAACCACTGGAAATATGTCAACACATGCTGCTTGGTCTGCTGGTCCTCCACTGCCACAGGAGAAACATAGGTCATTTATACGACTCAAACTGTGGCATGACATTACATTTGTGGATTGGTTTTGGGACTCAGTGTTACAAACACCGTACTCACATAGCATTTTCCAATGCCTGACTCATGGGTAGTATACAAACAAGTGCCCAGGAAGTGGTATCCAACATTCCAGGACATGTGATGGCCTATTCTTGGAACTTTGCCATGATAACCTTATTCCCTCTATCCTGTGCATGGTTTGTCATTGGAGATGCTTATGTCCCAAAAAATCTAGGAAGTTCACACAGCATTTGTTGCTACGTGTATGACAAACACATTTCCTTTCTCATTTCCACACTGAATAGCATCTAATGGTTGGTCACATTGACCACACATGCATACAAGCACATTTAAGAAAACACGTCTTGGATGTTCACACAGTGGGACAACTACATTTGTAAGAGCCAATTCACAGGGGCGTGGCCGGGCCACGAAACAAGATGGCCGCTTAGAGCGAGAGCTTCGTGCCGTAGCGATCCCGGAGGGGCGAAGGGGGGCGAGAAGACAGCCGGACAAAACACCGGGTCCGGTGCCCCTCCACCCCTACAACAGCGGCGACACGAAATCATGCCCGGGGACCCCGTAGGAGGCAGGAAACTCGCAACTCGCCCCAGGCCGATAAGGCCTGGCAAAAGGGGCGGAGTCGCGTCTTCGGAAGACCGGGGACGGCGTGCCCGCAGCGGCAAGGAGCCAGCTGAACAGGCCGCAGGGACTGCGGGAGCCGTGACGACCGCATCCATCTCCCTACAACGCCAACAAACACCCGCGGACCTTCGACCCCCCACAGGGAGACGTGGAGACGCAGCAAAGGGGTGCGGCCCCTTCGACAGCCGGGAGAGAAACCCGGCCAGAGAGGTAGGATCGAGTCTCTTCAAAATAAGAACGGCATCACCGGAGGCAGAGGCACAACTTCTCCCCTCTTTTCCATCACAGAGGGACAACAAAACCCTCCCGCTGGGATAATAAACCCTCGCCCCCCCTCCAGACAGCTAATACTGAGGAGGGCAGAGGGGCACGACGGGAGACACGTGGAGGCGGAGAGACGAGGGGGGTGAGCGACTGGAGGGGCATCGGAGATGAGGAGAGCCAGAGGGAGCCAAGAGAACAGAGATACTGGAGAAGGGAGAGGACTGGCACCAGTGTAAGAAATCAAAGCCTTCATCGCCCCTTATACTTATACTTATACTTAACGCGGGCTACTGACGGGGACAGCCGAAGAGCCACACATACCCCTGCTCAGAAAGACCCGGAGGAAAGTAAATCAGCCCCTCCCCCCGCCCCCTCAGCTATTCAACGTCAACCACTGAAGAATCAACCTTGGCAGACACAAGTCACAGCTTTCCAACAATAAGGGCCAATGTAGGCTCTACAACGACCTCATGGCAACTCCTTGAATATAACCTTCTCTGCCCCATAGACATAGACATTGACATTGACAGGCCTCTGCCATTTACAAAAAACGCTAGGAGGATACACTAAAGAGAATGAGGGCAAAAAAGATATACGGAGAACAATAAATAAGTGGATGCGGAGACAGGAGGAGGGAAAGAAAGAGGGGGAAGTCAAGTCTATCACCAGCAACCAAAGACCCAGAAAAACGAGAAGAGACAATATAAATTTGAGACCAGGCTGGCACAGAACATCTATATCCTTATCGGAATTCACGGAGGGAGACCCGGGCCCCACGTGGCCAGACTCTGCAGACAATTGAGGCGATGCCCGGCAACAAACCGAACCATAAACCTGTCAGCAAGCCTGCACGACAACTATTATTCTCAGAAGCGCTACAACACAAACGCCTAACCCCCACAAAGATAAACCCTCAAACATCGCCACCTTTAAACGAGTCCGCCACGATGTCTGATAAAGATCAACCCACAACTATGGTCAGGATACTACAAGAGATCACCACCGTCAGCCGCCGCATAGAGGGGATGGACGCCTCTATAACTTCATTGACACTAGAAACCAAATCCATGCGATCTGACATTGCAGGCTTTCAATCTAGAGTGACAGGGCTAGAGCAACGCATGGGATCACTAGAGACGCAGATCAACATGTCTCAGGAGCGAGAACAAGACTTCCTCTACCTCAGGAGCAAACTAACGGACATGGAGGACAGGAGCCGGAGAGACAATATCCGCGTACTTGGGATCCCGGAAAACGAAGAAGGCTCGGATATGCAGGCTTTTCTGACCTCCACTCTTCCAAAAATGATTTCATTGGACTTTGACCCGCCGCTAGAATTCCAACGGGCACACAGGATAGGCCCAAAACGCTCTGACAACTCCTCAAGGCCCCGCCCAATCATCGCATGCTTGCTGCGGCATAATCAAACCCGACAAATACTCCAAGTAGCACGCAACCACGGCCCTTTCCGAATAACCGCCGATTACTCCAAGGAAACCAACGAACGTAGAAAGGCTTTCCTAGCCCTACGACCCCGGCTTCGCAAACTAGAGATGAAATACGGTCTCTTTGACCCTGCAAGAATGTGGGTTACCAAAAATGGAGTATCCAAGGACTTTTATAACCCTGACGAATTGAGACTCTTCCTTGACTCTTTCCAATCTCAGCCTATGGACTCCCTCAACACAGACAGTGAGCATGACATTGTAGGAGGCAGTGATAGGGCCGAAACCCCCCACTCGGGAATGGAAAAGGCGAAGACGGCTCTACACGACACTGGAGCCAGTCATAGAGGTAGAGACATGGAGAGACTAACCAGATCATATGATGACAGGGGTCAGATTTTACACGCAGTAGTAACCCACACCCAACTATCAGAGAGAGACAAATCCCGCTCCCCTTTAAAGCCTACAACTGGATCTTCTTGAGAAGGTACCGCGACAAGACGACTTGTGGGACTATCGCTAGAGAGTCGAAAATAACAACTATAGACTCCGCGGAAGGATGAGTACCTTTCCAGATCATATGTGTATTACTATTGTAATTGTCTAAGACTGCTAGTATCAATGTTAAAACCAGATGCATGAAAAATCTATGTCCTTTATGACTAGAGCCGAGGCCCTATAATGGAAAACTACCAGTAAATCGTTATTTGCCCTCAGTACATGACAGATGATGATTACTAGAATAGGGATCAGACCCCACCAACTCCCTGTATGTTGAATAAGGGCCCAGTCCCGACCCTATAACCCTATAACCCTATAACAAGGTAACAAGGTAACAGGGGCATTAAACAGATAACAAAAAATAAACACTAACTAACTATCATGGAACTTGCCTTATATTCCACACACTACAAAATATCTCACGGTAGTAAACAACAAAGTATGTGAAATCTTCCTAATACACACCACACTCGACCAGCGCTGACATTAGAACCGTTTAGCCCCCATTATCACCCCAAGGGATGGGACTAGACCACGTAAAGATAAATGAATTCCAATACAGGGACACACAACACGATATAACCTGAGACATATCAACGCTCCCATTACTTGACTTTATTTTATTCTACAATAAGAAAATGGGGAAAAAAAATAGAACACAAGGACATAATACAACATAATACCGCATAACAAAGCGAAATAATATGACATCCTACGCTGCCATACCACACAACATTATAACATCACAATGTAAATTATAAACTATTAGCTATTCCTTTCCCCGGATGTTCGTACCTACCCCCATCCTAATCATTATTACTATCTTAAACTATCATCTACAACAGAACGACTATGATGGTGGCACATACCAAGTAAGACCTTAGTAGGTCAGTATTATGATGTAATAATACACGGCAAGGAGTTTGTAATAGGATGAGATACGCATTATCCTCGCGTAACCCGGAGCTCAGCTACACTCATTACCTATCCTATGATTAATAGAGAGACGCTTGGCATAATGGCTCTTAACATGATAATGTGATAAGATACCAGGATATGTTATGTTGATCAACCTAATATGTCATTGAAACGTTGTAAGGCGAGACGAGACGAGGCAGTGTTATAGTTGAAAAGAAATGCTCAGGAAGTATTATATTATATTGTATATTGGTATCTTTATGTACCCTTACATACGCGAGAACTGTAATACTCTGTTTGAACTCTTTCCCCCCTCCTTCGCCCTGCCCCCCCCTCGCCAGCCGGTCTCGGTCCCTCTGTCTGCCCAGTCCCTACTTTAATTTACGACCCTATCTTATGAACTCCTAAACAACCTACGATACCATACAACATCAAGTACTAGGCACAACATCCTAAACACCATACCGCATCAACACCCGACACCCCCCCCTCCTCTCCAGCGCCGCCCCCAGGTACTATAGTTATTAACCGACCATTACTTCTGCCAATATACACTTTAGTTATATAACTAATACACTAGCCACTAACCACCGATGAACAGACCCACTTCGCGATACATAAACATAAGCACTGCTGTGTACCCCCCCCACCCCTCCTTATCACCGACATATCGACAAATGGCTGTCTGTTGTTTCCCCCCTCACCCCCCCCGATCGAGATCGCCCGACGGCACGAGAGCTCCGAGAGAAATCGGTCCCGCCGTTTACAGACCTAACGAACGAAGGAGGTTGGGCTCCTAACCTCCCTCATCCCTATCCTTCTCCACTTCTTCCCCCCAATTGCACGCTCTCTTGCTATACTCTCAATTTCAACTTCAGCACACGCATCCATCCCTTCCCCCTCCTTCTCCCTCTTTTCTTCTCCCTCTCATTTCTCCTTGTCTTCTTTTCCCCTCATATCTCCCCTCCATCTGGCTCTCGTCCTACTTATATTGCCTCTCTTCCTTCACCCTCTCCTCTCTCTTCTTTTTCTTCTCCAGAGGACTCCCTTGGCCTCCACCAGCTGCTAACCCCCGTATAAAATAAAACACCGTATCATATCGAAACACAACTCCCACTCTAACAACTAAGTCAATATCTCCCACCCTCCCTCCCCCCCCCACCAACACCAACCCCGGAACGAGGGTGCTTACTCACAATTATCCAAGATGTCGAAATCCCACCCTCAAGCGACGCGACCATTACGTATACTCTCTTGGAATGTACACGGCATGACGAGCTATGTTAAGCGGAAAAAGATACTGTCCTATCTTCAATCCAAAAAAACAGATATAGCTCTGCTTCAAGAGACTCACCTTGACACCCTGGAATCCAGTAAACTTAAACGGGATTGGGTAGGGAGGGTTGCCTTCAGCTGCCGTCCAACGAGTCAGGAACCTGGAAGTATCGGGCCCCGCAAATGTGGAGTGGCGATACTAGTGCGTAAATCCCTCCCGGTCACTATCATTAAAACCTGGAATGATACAGAAGGAAGGTATATATTTGCTAAACTAAAACTAGGGGGCACTGTTTTATGCGTGGGATCCATTTACGCACCAACCGGCCCAAAACGCCCATTCCTTCTACAGCTAAATCACCTCCTGACAGCAATCGGAACTACTCGATACATAATCGGGGGAGACTGGAATCTCGTCCAAGACGCCATAATGGATAGGACAGGCCCTGTTGATATATGTAACAATCACGACAGAGCGCTTCTGACAGACCTGACCACCGACGTCGGTCTAGTGGACTGCTGGAGAATACAACACCCGAAAGATAAGGAATATACTTTCCTATCCACCGTCCATGGCACCCAATCGCGTCTGGATTATTTCTTAGTATCACACACTGTAATCCCTCATATACAAGACACCTGCATCCTAGACAGCGGGCTCTCAGATCACTCCCCAATACTAATCCGGATCCAGGTGGGACTCTCCTTCTCTGGTCGAAAACCATGGCGATTGGCTGTACACAGATACCGCTCTCCCCAAGGGAAGGAACAATTAAAAGCTCATGTAGCTACATACATGGCCGAGAATACTGGCACTGTATCCTCAAAAAGGATCCTATGGGCGGCAGCAAAAGCAACCCTAAGAGGGAATATGATGCGAGACGCAGCACTGGCCAACAAAGACAGAATAGCCCGCCAAACCACCTTAGAGACCACGATACAGGACCTCACTAAACAATTTACCGCCCAACCATCCCCTAGGCTGCGACACGCCCTAGAACAGGCCCGCATGGCACACAACGAACTCTATACATCTCAGGCGGAATACGCACTGCAAAAATTGCGAGGCCGCCATTACGAACAAGGGGAAAAAGCAGGTCGCCTCCTAGCGGCGCAGCTCCGACAAAGAGAGGCAGCCTCTGCCATTGCGGCCATAACATCTTCTTCAGGAGCAGTGCTAACTCGCCCACAAGACATTGTAAACAAGTTCGCCAAGTACTACCGACATTTTGTACACTCCTGAAACAACGACAGATCAAACACAAATGGAGATATTCCTTACCGCGGCCAATCTACCTCGTCTGTCTGAGGCAGGCAGGGCCCTCTTGGACGGTAACATAAGCAAAGAAGAGATAACCCAAGTTTTAACAAGCCTCCCCTACCATAAATCTCCAGGAGAGGACGGATTCCCTGCGGAATTCTATAAATGGGCTGGGGAGGAGGCAATAACCGCAGTACATGAAGCACTGACGGAAGCATGTCAAGAAGGCTCCCTGGGCGCTCTATCCAATAAAGCCACGATTGTCATCCTGCCTAAGCCAGGGAGAGACCCCCTTCTCTGCGGCAGTAACCGTCCTATTTCCCTTTTGAATGGGGATGTCAAACTCCTAGCCAGTGTTCTAGCAGCGCGGCTCCGCAAGGTGATACCATCATTGATTCACAATACCCAAGTAGGATTTGTACCAGGCCGTACCTCCAGAAATCATATGCGAACTCTCTGCCATACACTGCTAGAATCCATGCAATTACCTGACGAAGCCCTAGCCCTGTCCCTAGACGCGGAGAAAGCATTCGACCGCATTGAGTGGTCCTACCTATTCACAACCATGAAGCATTTTGGCCTGGGGGAACAATTTATCTCTAAAGTACGTTTATTATATGACCACCCCACAGCACAGGTTAACTGTGGGGGCATCATGTCAGACCCATTCCCTATTGGAAGGGGCACACGCCAGGGATGCCCCTTGTCGCCACTTCTATTTCTATTGGTCATGGAACCCCTAGCTGCCACCATACGAAATTCTCACCAAATAAAAGGGATCCATATCACTGGGGGCATATCCAAAATCTATCTCTACGCAGACGACATTCTGTTAACAATGTCCGATCTAGAAACCTCGCTCCCAGCACTAATTTCCACTATAGAAGACTTCGCATCCCTATCCGGATATCGGGTAAACTGGGATAAAAGTGAGGCACTATCATTATCCCGCATAACGACGAGGGCAGCGATACATGGCCTCCAATTCAAATGGACCCCAACCCGCCTTAAATATTTAGGAACGTTCATTAACCGAGGTCTAGAACATATGGTCAGGGACAACATAGACCCCCTTATATCTAAAATGAAACAAGACTTTGCCAAATGGTCCCTACTAGGCCTGTCCATGTGGGGCAGGACACAGGCGGTCAGAATGGTCACCTTACCACGCTTCACATACGTGCTAGGCATGCTCCCCCTACAGATACCTCTTTCCTCACTCCGATTAATAGACGCATCCATGAGGGCCTTCGTCTGGGGCTCCTCAAGCCCAAGACTGAAACCTGCAACAATACTAGCACGACGGCCCTACCGAGGATTAGGACTACCCTCAGTAGAACAATACTCTCTGGCCCTACAACTCTCACAGTTAATATATACACTTCCGGATATAACCGATCCACCGCAATGGGTGACCACAGAGAAACTCCTATATGGACAGTATACGGAGATGGGAGGAACATACGCCGACCATGTTCCCTTAGCTAACCCCATCCTCAAGGCTACAAACACAGCGTGGTGCAGAGCCCATCGACTACTAGGAGTACACCCCTCCCTGCATACTCAGGCTCCCATAGCAGGGAATAAAAGCATTAAAATAGGAGGGAATATTCTCAGATGGCCCCAATGGTCCGAGGCAGGTATCCACAATATATCTCACATAATAGATGGAGATAGCTTCCGCACATTCGCCTCCCTCCGGGAAGAATTCGGTATCCAAAGTAACCAGGAGTGGCGATATCTACAGCTCAAACACTGTATGCGGAGAACATTAGGAACCCCCCTGTGGATGCTCAAAACCTCACCTATCGTCACCTATCTTCAGAAATGGGGCCGACAAAAAGGCGTCTTGGCTGGCATCTATGCCGAATTAACTAACCACATTTACTCACAGCCTCTACTTGAATGACTATGCTTAAAGTGGCAGGACACACTAGAGATAACCTACACGGACGAAGAATGGCCAGACTTTACTAGAAGCCCTCGACAGGGGCGTACGTGAAGCACGCCTGAAATTTTGCCTATTTAAAATCCTTCAGGGGTGGTACTGGACCCCGTTAAACTCTTCAGGCCAGGGTTGATACCGCACGCGAACTGTTGGAGATGCACAGAGCCATATTGTGACCAACTCCATATTCTATGCCACTGCCCAACGGTACAGTCACTATGGGACGCGGTACGCCTCGCCTTATCGGACTTCATACAGATACCAAAACCGACCCCACCAGCTTTTATCATTCTACATGACATTCGCCCGTATCCCTCCCTATCGCGGGCACATAAACGATTAATCCACACGGCGCTTGCCACGGCCAAAATATGCATACTCCGGCACTGGAGATCTAGCATTGCCCCCACACCCATAGAATGGATGACGGCCATGTATCAAACGGCTACCCATGAACGAGTGATTTATAATCTACAGGACCAAGCAGAACAATTTGCGGAGGTCTGGCGTCCATTCTTGAAGAGACCATGAAGCGGCTGGTGGATGACCAACGGATGACCAATGTTCAATGATCAATGATTAGGGAATATCAATTACCAATCACCCTCTGAGAATCCTAGACCCCGGAAACATATTTAATCTCCTACTGTCCCTTCTCTCTCTCCCTAGCTACGCTCTCCTCTCCCCTTTCTCTCTTTTTTCTCTCTCTCTATCAATCCACAGGCCTCTAATTTTGACATATGCCCGAGACCCTGAACTACCCAACATAATAATACAAGTCGCTTCCTAACACAAACAAGGACGGAGAAATCAACTCATATAAGACGTAGACACTCTCTAATCGACCTCACCATATCTAACATACATACTATCTACCCCTAGATAGTAACTTGCTACAGACGGAGAAGTACAGAACGATTTACTCTTCGGCCTGAACAAGCTAGTCTCAGGATACAAAGACCCCCTGCCTACCCCGAGTCTCTTCATCTTACATCCCCCCCGCGATTACCCTTCCCCTTTCTCCCCCTTCTCTCGCACCCCCCATTTCATATGACTATTTCATATCTCCCCTATACCAAGATCAACCCCCCCCACACAACCCTATCCTCGCTCCTCCTCCCCTTACCACCCCCCCCACCTGTCTTCCTTTTTTCTTCAAAATAAGGGTACAAAACTCAACTATGCAACTGGGAATTTTTACTTGCCTGACAGTACATGCATATATGCTCACAATGGAAATAATTGTGGTAAAAGAACAAAAACAATGTTTTGAAAGCTAAACAGTTGTTTATATGCTGTATGTACCGCCTTATATATTCTTAATAAAACTTTAGAAACTTAAAAAAAAAAAAAAAAAAAAAAAAGAGCCAATTCACACACATTGACACACAGGCAATGAGTTACTGTATTGAGTTGCGTAGCTTTGTTATCCTCTATTGACGCACAACCTGTTCAAACTGGGTAATACCAATTTGTATTCCACACGTTTGGGCATCTATTGCATCAGTGAAGAGTGCAAATCCGGTACAACAACTAGAGGATCATGGTCTCCAGTAATATGATCTGTCACATGTGCCCATACAGCGGAATGCACAGTGTAGGTGCAAACAGCGTATCTCTGTATAGTCACACCTGTCATGTACTAATAAAATGGAGAAATGACCCAAACCCAAAGACAGAACTTTTGACGCACACGCGTAAAAAAAACGCACATGCATCACAAAATGCAGCACATGCGTCGAAAAATGACGCACATTGCCATGATACATCCATTGGCCCTGAGCGGTAATTCCCACACTGTACCCCATGAAATTGGTTAACTATGAAAACTATTTGAAAATATGGATGTGGGGTAATTCCTAAGCATGTGCGTCAAAAAGAAAATGACACACAGACCTTAAGCGTTATAATATTTTTACGCATAAGAATAAAAACGCACTGCATTTGAGGCAGGAAGTGATATAACAGGATATCCTATTTACAGAATTGGTACAGTGGGTGTACTTTCACTTTCACTTTGCAGTCTGTGATTTTTCTTGACTGTGTGGCTGTGTTTGGACTTGTCTCTCTGTGAATATTGTGAATTTGTCTTCTGTGTGCTCTTTATATTGTCTTTTGGTGTTTCCTAAGTGTCTGTGGTATCCTGTGTAAGTGTATTTTTGTCATTTCTGGTGTCTAATTTTGTCTTTGTACTGTTGGGAGTCTGTTGTGGGTAGTGTTAGTTTTGGGATAGTTGGGCTGTTGTAGTGTTCTTCACTTTTCATTTCCCTCTCCTCCTTTCCCTTCATTATCCTCTGTACCCCTTAATTCCTTCTTTTTTTTCAAGCATGTTGGGTAGGCCCCGTCTTGGTAGAATGGGAGAGGAGAAGCTGGGGGGATTTATTTGGCTTTTGTGCCACTTCCTCCCATTAATGATTGAAACAGGTGGCCGGGTGACACAGGGGTATCACACAGAGGCAAGGAGGCTCCGGTGGGCAAAGGTCCTGTACCATCTTAAAAGAATGTACACACACCGCGCAATGACCACCAGCTAAAACACCGTTGGGCTGACCTGATTGCCAGGGAGCAATACCTGCTGGACCACCTGGGGATTGTGATTGGCGGCCCTGTTGGTGAGTATAATTCAGAGTAATGTGCACATTTAAATGCTTTGTAGTGACAGTAGCAGATTTGTTCATATGCTGCAGGCAATTTTTGTGGACATGTGGAATGCAAGTTAAATATACAGTTGCCGTGAGTTATACAATAATTCCTACACATTACTGTCATTCGTTGACGCAACAGCTGCACGAACTTTCAAAACACAAATGGAGCCTGTAAATTAGTGCTGCCTTCACGTCAATCGTGGCTCTAACATATGTTTTATGCAAGGTCTGTGAGTGTACCAGGAAAGACATGTCTTTAATCCAGATATTTTCAAGAATTAATGTGTCCCCCAATTATTTCGGATACATGTCTGAACTGGATTCTGAGACATACGTAACAAGTTATTTCTGACCTCAGGAAACATCTTAGGCTGATAGTTTGACTTGGTTGTGCTGCAATTAAATTAGGGATGGATGCCAAAAGTAATGCACACGGGTTCATATCAAAATGTTTGGTGCTACTTACCATAGCTGTGGCACATAAAATGAAGCAAATGATACAAATTGAGGGGTAACAACAATCCATGGCCCTCTGTTCATTGTACCTGTGTGTTTTACATTGGTCTTAGTCACAATAGCTGGACCCGAGCTAATGCATTTGCCATCTGTGTTACTCTATTGCCCTGTACTTCTCATAAGTTATGGGATCATCATGGGATACATGGCGTTGGGGAATGCATGATCACAATGAATTAAGTGCATGATGTTGTGCAAAGGACCCCTGACCAATTCCATCATACATATAAAGTTGACTAATACTTTGCTAGTTTAGTTTGGCACCCCCATGCTGATCTAGTGCAGCATATGTTTAATAACTAACCTCCCAGTATGGAGGCTATCACTGACATGGGTGTATGCTAAGATCAGAAGTCCAGCATTCCTGTGACTGCTGTCATTCCGAAGGTACATACAAATTGAAACCTACATCATCATGATTGACACACCAGTACATTTGCTAAACCATGTATTAATAATATCGCAGTGTCAGTTTGCTGCAAATCCACTGATCAACCAAATTGGCAAATGTAAGATGATGAATGTGGCTCATTTCTGATTCCCGAAACCCATATTGGGTAAACAGGGCAATGAGTCACACATTTCAGGTGCAGTGACTACACCTGTGCCCGTGCAGTCTGTCATGGATGACTACAATATACACTGTCAACATATATCTCCTTGTTGTATCCAAATATTAAAACT
Source organism: Pleurodeles waltl (assembly GCF_031143425.1). Classification (NCBI taxonomy): domain Eukaryota; kingdom Metazoa; phylum Chordata; class Amphibia; order Caudata; family Salamandridae; genus Pleurodeles; species Pleurodeles waltl. The sequence goes on along the minus strand of NC_090448.1, from coordinate 609,502,102 downwards.
GGTCAATCCATGGCTAGCTTCAAACTGTCACCTAATAATGCACCCGATCCCTGCCATGATGGTGTCATAGGGGCCATATGTGGCTCAGGGTACCCTGTTAATGTAGCATATGTAACCCAAACACAACATAGGCCCTACATGTAAGGGACCATAGAAAGCATGATAAATCATGACCTTACATCAACCCACAGGTGTGTCGCACAGTAAATGATTGTCCTTTGATTCACAAGCCACAATACCTGAGTGACTGGTATTGCAGTGCTGCAGGTAAGTGGCTTTGCATGTCCTCGTTAATACAAATGTGAAGAGGAGTACACTCCATAAATGAGTCTGAAAACAAATGATGGAGCATGTTTGCCACCACATGATAGTTAGGGCCACTGCATGTGTGCAGATATGTGTGTATCACTCACTGGAGTGACCGGGTTTGTACATGTTTGCAGTGGTATGTCTGTTGCAGTATCATCCTGCCTGAGAGGCTGGACTTTCAGATTTAATGTTACACACAGTAATTGTATTTGGAAGTGTTGTACAGAGCACAGACATTGAGCATATGTCTTCATTCCATGCTTTACAGGTGGACCTGCCCCCTACACAATCGGAGAGGTGGCTCAATTTGCGGACCCAGACATCTCCAGTAAGTGCTGATATTTCTGTTCTGTGTTGTGTTTGTAGCTGTTGTGTGATTGACTCCTGTGTGTTAGACACATAGCAAGGTTTGATGTGCTGGTAAATGAACGGATATGTTACTTGAGTGGAATATCATTTTTTTTCCATCTTTGTGTTGGACAATAATTAGCGTATAGTCATATTTTGGGATTTTAGTGCGGCCCTATAGGCATGGCCATGTGAATAGGGTGACATTTGTTGATAAAACATTTATTAAGAACATTTAGCAGAGGGCCATATTTATGATTTACAGCAAGTCAGACCCTGAATCTCACAGAATAGGGATGCCCAAGTCTTACCCACAGACTTGAGCCTCCCTGTTCACTAAAGAACATGTTTGACTGTATGTTTGACTTCCTAGCAGCATGTAGCTCAACATGTTGTGCATGTATGTGGCACTTGAGTACAATGTCATAGGTGTGCATGAAGCTCATGGCCAGATGTGTGCTTGCTTCTATCTGCTTGTTGTAAAACATGTATTAGTGGTATTAAATGATGTTGACAATTGTTTGCATTTCCAAACATAAATGTGGATGGGATTGTCAAAGGTTTGGGGGTATGCTAGTTGGACATCCTCCTTACCTGTGGTGGACTGCCCAAACCCATGTACAGCTGTCCAAAGCTTCCTGGGTGTCCTAGATGTTGGAAAGTATTTGTTGCTTGTCCATCCCCCCCTCAGGCACAGGCTTAGGGTTCTGAAATGTGTACCTAGGACTGATGATCCAAGTTTAGTACACAGACATGTAAATCTGTAAATCACTTGTCCAAAACTAGGATACCCACTCATGATTAGCAACTGCGTTCTAACCTGGCAATTCCATTTACAAATCACAGATCTTGTGGCCCTTGATTGTCATCCAGAAGATAGTCATTAGTTGGCCTGTCACATGTGGAGGACTTGCAGCATTTTTTACGTGACAAATGGCTGAACTATGACGCATAGGTCATTTAAGTTGTTACACATCTTTTAGAGCATTGCTGTGCTGTTAGATAGGACATGTGTAGGCTGCGTTGGCATGTACTTCCTCAGAGACAATCTGCGATCTCTATGATGATATGACCTGTTTCTGGTACATTAGATGTATTGTCTGATTTACTTCAGTAGCAATATCACACAATGAAGTACATAATGTTTGGTTTTATCTTCTTTTTAACAGCAGCCAATATGAATGTCATCCAGATTCAGGAGTTTCAGCGCCGGGCGATGCGTTACCGCCACATTCTGGATGTGGATTCTGGGTTCTGCAACATGGCACTGCGTTATCGCCATGAAAGAGCCTCCGGAGTGTGGAGGGCATTTGCCCAAGGGGGCCCTTCGTGTCCATCACAGCCACCACCACCAGCACCACCATTACCACCCAGGTGGCACCAAACATAGCAGGCACCACTGCAGGACCATCAACCTCCACTGCTCCCGGATCTATCATACCACCACCTGCACCTCCTCCTACACGCATGACACCGACAACAGGACAAACATCTTCAACTGGCACCCAGACCACCCCTGCTACAGTCATTGACCCAGCAGATTTCCAACAGAGGCAGCGTGACATTGAACGTATGTTGAGGAAAATGAACAGGCTGCAGCAGGAGGTGGCACAAGTTAATAAGAGGGTGCGTCCCATAGAGAAGACCCTGCGGAGGGCGAACTTGTGAACAATATACCCTCAGCCATGATTCCCTCCCCTCCCTCCTCTTTCCTGGTTCTTTAAATTAGTGGGTTTAGGGGGCTTAGTGTTAGGTAAGAATAGGCTATTAGTTTAGTTAGTAATAGTGGGTTGGGGTGGGGGTATGATACTTTTAATATCTGTTTTTTATTATGTGTGTGGGTGGGTGGGGATGATGTTAGGGTTTTGGTGTTTTAAAAAATATATATAAAATTAAAAAATACAAAAAAGTATATATTTGTTGAGTATAAGATAGTATGTGTTTAGGTTAGTATATGTTGTCCTCCAGGTGTCCCGTCTTATAAGGGGGGGTGGGGGTTGATGTTTAGATTGTTTAATTAAATGTGATAAGTAAGTTTAGCTTAGGTTAGTGAGGGCCTGTTATGGGTAATCTGTAGTTAGGATAGGTTAGGGTAGGTAAGGTGTTTCCGCAGGTTTTATCTCCCTTTTTTACTGTTAAATAAATAATTAGGTAATCCTTTACAGTATGTGCCACATGTTTGGGGATCAGGGCCTTGCCATGGCTGAACATTGTCTCTTTAGTATTTGCATTTGTGTCCCATCCTGCAACTAAATCCCAATTGAGTTGTTACATTGGCAGCTACACCAAAGCTACTTTGCTAAGATTCTGCCATCCATTGCACCCACCAGTCAAGGTTACCATGGATCCCAAAGTGTTGTTAATTATTGATGTATGTTTTCAATCTCACCTACTTTGGGACCAGATTTGGGATTGAGGACACTGTGTTACGTCTGCCTGCAGCCTGATGTTCAAGTGAAGCATTATAAGGTGAGTGGTAGTATGATCTCATGTAGTATAGTATACATAACTCACACCTATCATTTGTTACATTGTTCAGCCAGGTTACATATTTGTACGTACACTCATACACATCCATTCCTGCTGTATGGTATGTGTTAGGAAAAATTTGGGTGAAATGTCACATACGTAAAGATTGGCTTGAAGAAAAATTTGAAGGCAATAATTGTTGGCTTAGACATCCCTTGAGGAAGACTTATTCTGTCCAACACATCATTATACTGTATAGTTTCTATTTCCCTCAGAATTAACCCTCAGGAAGGGCAGATGATGGTACAATCCAGACCACAGTGCATAGTTATCAGCCCACATTCTTTCAGGGCAGTTGTATTGACATTATATAATCATTGCCATGAGGTAAACATCACTGATCTCCATCACGGTTGATGTGTCACATTACACAGAGACAAAGTTGTTGTGTTAGTGCTATTTATTTTAAAGTGCTGTAGCGCTATATTTACATTGTCCATGATTGTGAGTCCATTAGTGTGACACCTTCCATTGTGATCCTACACAAGTGCAAAAGGACATGTCATTGGATATGCTGGGGTGAAGTGTCAGACAGTGCAGAGGGACAGGATTTGCCAATGAGTTTGTGAGAGACAATCACAAGGCAGAGTGACAAGATAAACGGTGGGCTGGAGAACAGTGCTTGTGAGCAGCTGTTGCAAGACTGGCATGTTACAAACCACAGGACCTTGGTTATAAGTGGCCAGGTGGCAGGGACTAGTGCTACTGGGTACTCTTACGGGTGAAGGTGATCTATTCCACGTTTTCATCCTCTGATGTGTGTGTTGTCTCCTCTACCCTTGGTGGTGGTGGTTGTGAAGGGGCAACACACACCTCAGTGTTCGAACACGTGGAGTCAGGCATCCCGGTAGCTGCCAACTGTGGGGCTATTAAGGACAGTACTGCAGCAAGGAGGAGCTGCTGGTTCTTAAAAATAGCAGCCATATCACTGTGGTAGGCAGCCAGGTCGGCCCTGAGGAGGTCAATATTGCATTCGTGCATGCATTGAAAGGTTTGTTGTTGGAGGTGATGTGTCAACTCTTTTACAGCTGTGCTGATTTCCTTCACACTTTTTTCGAGTTCATGCAAGATTGATGTTCGCCCTTGCATGGCTGCTGCCTCTTCTGCAGTTGACATCATGCACAAACGCACCCCCTCTAGGCAGTCTGCCATATTTTCCATCCCCACCCACACCTCCTTGGCCAGCTCCCGCTGTACTCCAACTACAGTTCTCTCAAAGCTGGTGCCAGTGTCGTCAGAGTCCTCAGCTGGGTTGGAGCTGGCAGGTCATACAATTGGGGTGGTGGGTGGGTCCTCTGTGATGGCTTCTGTATCTGTGTTCCTCCTTGCGACTGAAAGTGGGGTCTGCAGGGTCCCAAGGACATCTTGGAGGGTCTGATGGCTGATGTTTGACAGCTCGTCATCCATGTCATCAGAGTAGTCCATCGTCCTCGGCAATGAGATATTGTACAATTAATGTGTCTGTGTTGTGGGATTTGCAATGTGACGTGCCTGCCTTCCTATTTCTTGCACATTCTCATCTTGGTTCCTGTTCATTACTCCTGTCTTTAATATTAGCGTTCTTCCATGGCCTATGCCCCACCTGCATGTCACATGTATTGTGGTCAGTTTGGGGACTTGTCAGCATCACATCCTCTAGGTGTTGGTTCTGGCCAAATTGTGAATTTCCACCTTTTTGTCCTACTCAACCCTCCTTCTACTTCCATTCTCAGGGTGAGGCCTTGCACTGGCTGTGGTTGTTCTGATGGCACTTGCACCACACTTCACAATCTAGAACTGAGCCAGTCTCAGATATTTCACATCCAGCTATATGTAGCTGAGACCTAGCATATACTATGTATAGTATTGGCATGGCACACTACAAATGTTAGCATTGGTAGTGTGTAATGTTGATGTTGGGGAATGTGTGCTACATTGGCTTGAACTGATGGTCCTAGCAGTGTTCCATTTCCTCTTCTGACTGTGAGGGTGAATTTCACTAGCCGGTGACATATGTCCTCCTCCTCAATTCTGTTGTCTGAGCAGTATGACATTTGGGATGTTGCATGGTGTCATTGGAGCTATTGTGACCAAGGCACAGGGTGGACCCTGACATATGCAGCATGGGTATGACTATGACATTAGTGCTGTGTACCTCATAATGTTTATGACAATGGCTGATGTTTGTAGCAACTATGGACAATCACATTTGACAGGATTAGAACATTTTTATTGATTCCAGGGGATTGATAACGTTGTCATCCTGAACCCTCTAATTTGGGTGTGTTTGATCCATGCGGACAATACTGCCATTAGCTACTTGACCTGCACACACAGCAGAGGTGGTAGTGGCAACTGTTGTCAATGTTAAATTCCACTTGCAGATATGGCCTGAGACTGTTAATTGAGCCCTAGTTCATGTAGGGAGAATACCAGCTGTCTTGTGACAGCAGGCCAGTTTTACATTGTACCCTACCCTCCTGGACTGGCTTTACCTTTCCAACATCCTTGGCATTGCAGCATACCCCCATGCAAAGGTTGTTGGTGTAGTGTAGTACTGTGCCCCGGGTTTCCTCTGAATGGGCCATGCCCCATGCCGTGCCCCTTTACCCATTCCACTCCCTGAATATCATGACTTACATGCATTGTGTAGTAGGTATGTCCCCCCATGCTTGCAGTTAACATTTGTGCATTTTAATTCCCCATGCAACTTACCCTGCATCTGTGTTGTGTCCTGGTAGTCTGCGCTGTCCTGTCCTTGAATCCCTGTGACGATCTCCTCAGGAATGACGGCTGCCACCATCTCCTCCATGTGGTCCAAGGCCTCCTGCGGTGCTGGACTCCCACCTCCAGTCTGCAGTGCTGCCTTCCTGTTCCTGGCCATCTTTTCCTTTGTCCTGCACTTGCAGTCATACCAGTGTTTCTTGCGCTCCATGACTGTTCTCCGTACTTCTGCCACACTGTTTATCTTGCCATATTGCTTCTCTCCTACTGATTGGCAACTTTGAGGTGACAAAAAGTTGGTGCTGGTGTTCCGTCACCTCTTTCACCAGAATTTCCTGCTCCTCTGCACTGAAGCAACACTTTCTTTTCTTCTTCTACCTCACCTGGGTCTTGTGTGGGTCCTCCTGGCTGGTTCCTGGTCTGTTGTCATCTTCCTGGGGTCTGTCCAAGCATCTGAGGTACATTTTGGCTCTCCTTGGCACATTTTGCAGTGTTTGCGTTGCTTTTTGACATTATTGTGTCAAAAAACGGCGAGTATCTGGTTTGCGGCGTCGTAAACCGGCTCACAGTCATTTTTGCCGCGTTAACGTCGTTTTTCTTTACGACGTGACTCACACAGTGGTTTGCACCGCTGTGCGTCAAAGTATACATTTGATGCCGGAGCGGCACAAATAAATGGCGTTAGCAGGCGGTAACATTTTTGACGCAAAACTGCGTTGGCACAGTTTTGCATGAAAAAGTATAAATAAGGCCCTCAGTGCCTTGCAAAAAGTATCCACATCGTCAATCTCATATGCCTCCAACATCTATTTGATGTCATCCTCCACCACAAAATCAGACACCACATTCTTTGGAATGTGGACTTTAGAAGGCGAACTCTGCCTGCCTGGCCTTGATGTCCAGCTCTGTCAGGATCAACTCCTGAGCCAACATCATCTTTTTCCCTCCATACCCAATCTCCTTTGGCTCTCCTCCAGTTCCATGGCTTGTTTCTTTTGGTTTCCCTCCATCTCGATGGGAAGCCTTTTCTCCTTTGAGACTTTCTCCTTCTCCAATTTGGCCAGCTCTAATTTGCATATTCTCTCCTTCCTCCTGCCCTCCAGCTCCTCTGGGGACAGGCCCTTGGGTGACACACTGCTCCCTACCCTGGAAGGGGCCCTTAATCCTGGGAGTAAGTTGCTCTCCTTCCCACAGACAGCAGCCCAAGGCCTCCCTTCAGACTCTTGTCCAAATCAGCCTCCACATCCAGCTCTTTCTCAGTCTCTTCTGAGGTCTCATTTGCTGCATTGTGGTGTTTTAGAAGTTGGGTCTCTTGTTGGCAGAGGTATGACCCTGTCCAAGTAGGAACCACAATCCCCATCAGGGTAAGTCACAACACAACCTAAATTATCCTGTGTTCACCCTGTGGTAGCTTGAGACAGAGCAGGCAGGCTTAACTTAGAAGGCAATGTTTAAAGTATTTGTGCAATAACTCATAAAATAACACAGTGAAAACACCCCAAAAAAGTATTCTGCACCAGTGTAGGAAATAGATAGCATGTGTCTGAATAAAATAAGACCAAAATGTCAAGAATCCAATATACACAAGTTAAGATATCACTTGTTTAGAAGTTTAGGTAAGCCTTAATCCATAGGAATCAATTGATGTATCTTTTTAGCAGAAAGTACCTGGGATCTGTCAGAAATAACAATGCAGTGGGCCGCAGAGGAGGTGATGCATTGGAAAGTAAAGTGATGCATCGATTTTGGGCCGCAGTGGAGGTGATTTGTTGATTCTTTCCTCATGGGAAATCATTAAACAGGCGGTGCATCGATTCAGGAGGTGATGCAGCAATTTTTCAGCTGCATAACAAGTGCTGCAATGATTTTGAAGGCAATGCTTCGATTTTTCTGGCGCACTGCATTTTCACCCTCGGGTGAAGTCTTTGATGACCCTGAGACTTGTTAACAGGAGGCAAGCTCAGTCCGAAACCTTGGAGATCACATGTGGGGGAAGGCAAAGTCCTTCCAGCAGAGGCAGGGAGCAGGGGGCAGCAGGGCAACATGCAGGAGAGCAGCCCTTCCAAAAAAGCAGTCCAGAAGAGTCCTTTGGACAGCATGGCGGTCCTTCTGACAGAGTCCAGTTGTAGGTCTAGGAGTGTCTGATTTTAGGGTAGTCACAGACCTAGTATATGGCCCTCATTTCAACCTTGGCTAGCGGCAGCCGCCGCCCACCAAGTTGAAACCGTCGGGCGGCTGCCAATGCCGCCGAACTCCCGCGGGGCCTATTTGGAGATCCCCGCTGGGCCGGCGGGTGGAAACCTGGTTTCCGCCCGCCGGCCCAGCAGGGATCTCGGCCGCAACACGGGAGCCAGCTCCAAATGGATCCGGCGGTGTTGCGGCTGTGTGACGGGTGCAGTTGCACCCGTCGTGCTTTTCACTGTCTGCTATGCAGACAGTGAAAAGCTGCATGGGGCCGTGGCAGGGGACCCGCAACTCCCCTTTCCGCCAGCCTTTTAATGGCGGTTCAAACTGCCATGAAAAGGCTGGCGGGAGGGGTACTCGTAATCCCCTGGGCAGCGCTGATTGAAACCGCCAGGACTAAAGTGGTGGGAATCCGCCGGTCCCGGCGGTGCGACCGCGGCGCTTCCGCCACGGTCATAATTCCCCAAGAAGCCCCGCCCGCCTCTTGGCAGTGCTTCCGTCAAACCAGCCCTGGCGGTCAAAGACTGCCAGAGTTGTAATGACCCCCTATATACCAAAATGCGACTTTGAAGTGGAGGAGACTTCAAAGAGTAGTTTTGAAGTGTACCAGTCCTCTCTGCCAGGAGATCTGTGGGGGGCGGGGTATCAGTCCTTTTTGTGAGGTTAGGCCACTAGTTTTTGAAATATAAGTGAGAGCCCCTCCACCCTTTCTGCCCAGGAAGACCCATCAGTATGCAGATGAATTCAGATGCAGTTGAGTGTCCTGCATTTATGGCAGTCTGGGTGGAATGCACAAGAGGAGCTGTCAACCAGCACAGACCAAACGTGCATTGTAGTCAGGCTGTAAGACACAGAGAGCAGTAAGTACAGAGAAATGCCAACTTTGTAAAAGTGACATTTCTAAAATAGTAATGTTAAATCCAGCTTCACCAGTAAGCAGGATTTCCCACTATTATTCCAACCATACCAAACATGACAGTACCACTCCTTTCAGATCAGAAACTAAAAGTTAAAAGAATATGAGGGAATTTCCAGTGTTGGCCTATGGGAGGAGCAGGCTTCAGAATAGTGAAAAACGACCTTGGGTGTTTGTCACTACCTGGCCATGTAAAACTTACAGGTACATGTCCTGCCTTTAACGTACATAGCACCCTGCACTATGGGCCACTAGGACCTACCTTAGGGGTGACTTATATGTAATAAAAGGGGAGCTTAGAGCTTGACAAGTAGTTTTAAATGCCAAGTCGATGTGGCAGTGAAACTGCACACACAGGCCTTGCAATGGCAGATCTGAAACATGGTTAAAGGGCTACATATGTGGGAGGCACAATTAGTGCTGGAGGCCCACTAGTAGCATTTCATTTACAGTCCTTGGGCGCATGTTGTGCACTTTACTAGGGACTTACAAGTAAATTAAATATGGCAACTGGGATGAGCCAATGTTACCATGTTTTAGGGAGAGAGCACATGCACTTTAGCACTGGTTAGCAACAGTAAAGTGCCCAGAGACCTAAAGCCAAAAAAACGAGGCTAGAAAAGTAGGAAGAAGAAGGCAAAAAGTTTGGGGTGACCCTTCAGAGAGGGCCATTTTTCAACACATGGGCTCCTGAATAGGTTCTCAGTGCCTTTTGCAATTCTGTCTTTTTGCTCCTAGCAGGCAGCCCAAAACCCTTGCAGAAATCGTTGAGCTGGGCCATAGTGTAATTCACATACTCAGCCAGCTCACATCTATCCTTACAGTTTCAGATCAGAACCTCCAACGAGAGACATGATTTAGAGTAAAAAATAAAGAATGCCAATTAGGGAGATTCAGAAATTAAACATGTGAATTGAAGAGAGTAGGAAAAAAATACCAATGGGGATCAGAGACAATTGACTCGAATTGGTCAGATTCACAACCTAAATTAACTTGTGCTCACCCTCTGGTAGCTTGGCACAAAATAGGCTTAACTTAGAAGGCAAGGTATAAAGTATTTGTGCAAAACTTAATTACAATAACACAGTGAAAGACACCACAAAAAGGACTCAACACCAAGTTAAACAAATAGAGAATATTTATCTGCATAAAACAAGACAAAAACGGCAAAAAGAATCCAATAATTATGAAATCATTAGTCATGCACCATGAGTTGTAATTAGTTACTCCTCCAAGGTTGCAGTCGTAATTAGTGTGTGATGCGGTTCAGCACTAGCAGCGCTGACAAGGACTTCCTTCGTATTCTGGAGGGTTTGAAATGCGGCTATCTAGACAAAACGTTGTTAGGTTACAGTTTTGAGTGTCCCTCGGGCAGCAGCATTATTGTGCACTCATTAAATGTGATTAGTTATTCACAAAACTCTTCCCCGCATAGGGGTCACATCCTTAGTATTGACAATGGTGTCAAGGGTTTTCCGTAGTGTCCTCAGGGATGGGGAAATCACATGTGAGTCATCTCACCCAACTTGCAGTTTACTGCCTCCCCATCCCATGCACCGGGAGTCCGTGTGGTGTGTTAGGCTTGTCCTGCTGCAGCAATAGCCCGTGGTTGTTGGGCTGCTCGGGTGATGAGGCCTTTGGGAATGCCTGATGAGTTTCTTTTTTCGATTCCCAGTAGGTCGCAAATAGGCATACCTATTAGTATTAATGAGGTATGTCTCAATTTGTGACCCATTGGCATTCTCAAAAATCAAAGGGATGGTGCCCTGCTGGGGTCAGCAGACCACCTTGTCTGTGATTACTTTTAAATAAAGCAAATGTTTATTTAAACGCAGCCCATTTTACTTAAAGAAAAACAGGATATGTTTAAAAAGAAAAAAAGAAATCATTTAAGTTACATTTTTTAAGAGTGGGCAGTGGTCTGTGGGATCACTGCCTGTTCTTAAAAAATATTTTCCCAACTATTCACAAAGGGGAAGTGTTCCCCTGGTGACCCCTTTCCATTTTTAAATGGATTACCACCATCTTTTCATTGGAGGTAAATTGTGAATGTTTTGTGACTGCATTTTTGGTTGCAAATCATTTGTACATACATTTCAGTTTCGGTATTAGGAAGGGATGCCCTCAACATGACTCTTATTAATGACAAATCACAAACATAAATTAGGATTCGGTAGCAAGTTGCTGAATCACAATTTGAGCTTTGTGCATCCCAACTTACTTTTTTCCAGTCGCAAACGGGCCAATTCTGTGAACATGTGGCTTATAGTATATAGTGTAGTAGCACACAGTGAAGTGGTGTGTCATGAAGAGGTGTAGAGTGGAGTGGCATACAGTGGCATAGGGTAGCGTGTAATAGCATACAGTGGAGTGGTATACATTGGAGTAGGGTCCAATTGAATAATGTAGAATGAAGTGGCATACAGTGGAGTTACAGAAACTGGAGAGGTGTAGAATGGAGTGGCCACACTGAAGAGGTGTAGAGTGGAGTTGCATGCTATTTAATAGCTAGAGTGTACTGGCGTAAAGTGCAATTGTGTACAGTGTAGTGCATTCAGTGTAATAGCATGCTGTGGATTGTTGTGGGGTGGAATGGCATACAATGAAATGGAGTAGAGTTGAGTGGCATACAGTTGAATCGCATAGAGTTGAATAGCATATAGTGGCGTAGCATTCAAAGGAGTGACATACAGTGGAGTGGCATACAGTGGCGTTGTGTACAGTGTAATAGCATAGACTGGAGTGGTGTAGAGTGGATTCTTGTACAGTGGAGAGGCACAGAGTGAAGTGATGTACAGTCGAGTAGTGTGGAGTGGCCTTGGAGCATGGATGCATGTGAAATGTAGCAGCAATGTAGATTATGGTGTGCAGAGTACTGCAAAACAGTGAATTGGTGTTGCATTGCGTTTCTTCACATCTACCAATCATCCCAGGGGTGCGCATGGCGGCCCTCCATTCATTTGTAAATCTACTTATGTATTGCATTGCCCATATGACACCATGAGTGACGCAGGGTTACCCCAGTCCAGCAATACAGGTAGGCCTTAGTTATATTTTGGGCCATGGTATTCCATAATAACTTTGCAGTATACAATGGTCATGGCGATGAAAAGCCAATATATTATTGGGTAATGGTTGTTTTTAGGGAATGAAAAGGAAGCCAGATTTCTTAACTACACTTTGGCTGTGTTTAGTGTTAGGGCCTGAGATATTGGTAAGTAGTAGTTCCCTATCTATTACTATTTTATTTAAACAGCAGTAGGCAGGGACATTTTTTTTTTTTACACAGATTTTTAAATAAATTTACAGCCGTGTACCACAGTAGTTTCACAAACTTTTGGGAAAGTCTATGAAAGTACCTCACTGACAGAATCACTAAGTTTAAATGCCTTGCAAGTTAAAAAATAATTATCGTGCTTAACTGCAGTACCAAAAAACATGATCTCTGCACCACAATCTATAACCCTGCCACATTTCATGCAAATTCATTCAGCCATTTTTAGCTATGCCAAATTCTATAGTCTATGGCAAATGCATTGTTGGAAAAACACATTTTAGAACCCACTTTTATCTTTGCACCCCCTTAAGGTTTCACCAAAAAATTAATATCATCTCAAAATGTAGAAAAAGCTGCAGATCTGAAAGTTTTGTAATGATTTGTCAAACAGGCAGAAATTGATTAGATGACTAATATCTGAGGAATCCCTATCTCTGGGAATACTAATTGTAACTACAGAGTGGGAATCTGATTTAATGTGATTTCTTTCTTTTTATCTATTGTATTTGTTATGTACTTGTTTATTGGTTTATATATTCATGTGACCATAAATGTATCCTTTTAGTTGTTCACGTGATAAGTCTGAATCTTTACATATGCTATCTAGGTTTTTTTCCGGTGTCCTTACTACTTTTAGTAGGATTGTGCTATCAATGAACCCCAAAGTAAATGAAAGCCAATCATTGCTGTTATAAAAATTAACATTATTATTATTTTTTCCTAATGGCCAAACTATCATAAATATAAAGAAGATGTTTTTTGTTTGGCTTGTTGGGCCACTTTCATTTCTGAGTCAGAGAGCATGCAAAGAAAACTTATGTAGATTAAGATATAGTCTATATGTTGTATATCTGTTTATAGGTTTCCATTAGCATGTGGTCATAAATGGGTCTCCCAGATGTTCATGTAAAAAATCTGAATCTTCACATTTGCAGTCAAGTTTATTTTTTTGTGCTTCCTTTCTAGTTTTGGTAGGATTGTGCTACATATGAAGGCCAAATATGTATTTGTTTATAGTTTTCCATTAGTATGTGACCATATTTAGACCTTTCAGTTCTTCTTGTAGTAAATCTGAAACTGTACATATGTAGTCTAATTTATTTTTGAAGCTTCCTTGCTACTTTTAGTAGTATTGTGTTACAAGGTATCACAAAGTTGAAATCCTTATAACTTAAGAAATACTTACTCTACTTAACTGCAGTACTTAAAAGAATCATCTGTGCACTCTAATATCTAATGCTTCCAAATTTCAGCAAAATCCAAATGTCCGTTTTTGACCTACTTGAAATACAAATGTCTTTGTAAAATGCATTGGAGTTTTAGCGCGTTTGGAGACCCTCCTTTTGTTCTTTGCACCCCCTTGGCTAAACTTTGTGAAACTTTCAATACTCTGACAATGAAAAGTGGCCAGCAGGTCTTCAAAGATTTGTGGATATTCCTCAAATAGGTGCAAAGTTATTAAAGGACATAAATCCAAAACATGCCTATATCTGGTCACCCTAATTGTTACTACAGAACGGCTACCAGATTTTGCTGAAATTAGCCAGGATTAGAATTAGCATGTGGAATACACATCCTACTTCAAAGGAAGGGGGAGTCATGACTCAGTACCAACCTAAAGGTAAAAATGATTGCACCACCAACTAGTCATATGCAGGCTAACCTCATAAGAAATTAACTCAAACAAGTTTTTTGGGTTCACTATGTCAGTTCAGGTCTTAATAGCGTTCCCATTTCTTTTGAATAACTGTTATTTGAGGAGGAGAGAGAAGGATTATAGGCAAAGTACAACACCTTTGGCATGTCAATGGAAGCAGTCATTCAAAGGAACATTTTCTTCCCTGAAGTAATTCTTGGTATGGTTACAAAGTGGGTGCAGGAGACAGATTTGTCTACTGCCTTCTTCCAGGGCACACCTGCCTACATCAAAATACCAGTGTGTTCCATGTCCTTCCTACTGTGTCTTTCCAAAAGATCAGTTCTGACAACGTGGGCATCTCACAGCTAAGCCAAGCTTGCTTCAAGAACCGAGTTGCATCACCAACATAATGCACTAGTTTATTTTAATGCCATAGTCACTGGAAGGAAATTTTATTCATTTCCCCACTTCCTCCGAATGATAGGTGTCTTTGATTGCACCCAACGGCACGTTAGCTGCCTCATCATAAGAACACATTTTCCACACCAGACACTGCTGGCACCATTTAAAAGACGAGGGGCCAGATATATGAAACTTTTTTGTATTTGCAAACGTGCAAATCGCAAAATTCGGCCGTTTGCGAATGCAAAAACGTGGTCTGCGATGCATGAAAGGCATTCGCAGACCAAAAATAAGAAAGCGCAAAAATTGCGATTTTTTGCGTTGCGACCTGTTTTTGTGAGTTGCAGTTTGCGATTCGGTATTTCCAGTAGGAAATTGCGAGGCGCAAAATCGTAATTCGATGCACCAAAAAACGCAATTTGCGATAAGTGAAACCAGGTGGTAACCAGGTGCAACCTATATAAAGAGGCCCAGAATGCCTCAGACTCTTTTCCACAATGGCTGCACTCTACGTCATGGCAAGGAGGATGAGGATCTTGGCAGGTTTGAGGAGAGGGAGGAGGAGACAGGAGCACATTTTCAGAGTGCGCATTACACTTTTTGACCAGACAGAGGAGGAAATATTTGAGAGGTATAGGTTGAACTCAGCCATGATACTTGATCTGATAGCTGTGTTACAACCCATACTGCAGCGCAGAACACATAGGACTCATAGTATCCCCACCCATGTGCAGGTATTATGCTCCCTCCACCTACTTGCCTCAGGGAGCTATCAAGGGGTCATAGCAGCAGCTGGAGGGGTCTCACAGAGTACCCTCTCTAGATTTTTCAATGCATTTATTAACGCCATGCTGAACAGGATACACCAGTACATCAGATTCCCCCAGACCCCAAAGGAAATACAGCAGACAAAAATCGATTTTTACCAGATAGCACAGTTCCCCCATGTCCTAGGTGCCATAGATGGGACACATGTTGCAATATGTCCACCATCAGCCACAGAGAATATGTGCCGCAACCGTAAATACCAACATTCAATGAATATATAGGTGATATGCAATGCCTCTTATATCATAACTGATCTCGTGGCCAGGTACCCAGGGAGCACTCATGATTCATACATCTTTCGATATAGCGGCATTCACACAAGATTGCTAGCTGGGGAGTTTGGAGAAGGATATCTACTAGGTATTGTCCCTCTGTACACTGGCGCATTGATGGCGTGCTGATGTCAGATGGCTCAGTTGCTCAATATACCCTCTGTCCCTTCCAGGAGACAGTGCCTACGCAGTGTGCACCTACATGATGACGCCCTACCTAAATCCTACTACACCTGCTGAACGGAGATACAATGCAGCACACAGGGGACCCGCAACGTGGTGGAGATAACCTTTGGCCTGCTGAAGAGTCGCTTCCGGTGCCTCCACAAAAGTGGAGGGGCACTACAGTACAGCCCAGTGACAACATGTAGAATAGTGGCTACTTGTGCAATCTTGCACAATATAGCTACCACCAGGGGCATACCTGTGGAAATATCGGAGTCAGACTCAGATGAGGATGATGATCCCATACCACCCCTACAGCCAGCAGACAGGACCAGTGCAGCAGAGGGAAGGCAAAGGCGTGCTGACATCACACACAACCATTTCAGATGTAAGTATGTAAACACAAATCCACTGACAAATGTACCTGTAGTAAGTACATTTATTACCTTAATGTCAGGTAATGTTAGTCCAACGAATACCAACATAAGTGATTAAAAAAAAACAATAGCAGTTCACAGTAAAGCACTATTCCTTCAGAGTGTACTCATTACAGACACACATACAGTCCCCTGTGGCCACTACAGTCACTTCTTTTGGCCACGCACGCCACTCGAGTGCCCAGTTGCCTCACTGGCACCTCAATTGTCTGCCTCTGTGGCAGTGCTGTGCCTGGCACTGCGCCGTCTGGTGTCCATTGTGGGCACAGCTAGGCTGCTGAGGCTGGATGTGTCCTCCGTGTCCCCCAGTCCAAGCTCGCTAGGTGTGGCTGACCTGTTTCCCATGATATTCTCAATCACATTGGTGATTTGGACTAGTCCTTGAGCCACATCCCTGCTGCTGTGTGCTGCCTCAACCTGTGCAGCCACTGCACAACGTGAAAGTAGGGAGGTGGAATTAGCCAGCCTAGTCACAGAGCAACAAAATCCCCCAAACATGCTCATGAAGCGTCGCTCCTGCCTGCGGTGGCTCACCCTGTCATGGCGCAGCTCCTGACATAGTTCCCTCACAGCAGAAGTGAGCTCCCTTGTGTCTTGCGATGCCTGGATCTGTCCCTCATGCAGGTGTTCAATGTTTGCATTCAGGCACTCCAGCTGGCGATGCAGGCCCCCCATGTTGGCATTATGTCGCTGCATCTGTCTTTGTAATGCAGTGATCTTTTTATTCTGCAGGCGCTGCTGCTGCAACATAGCCGATTCCAGGCCACCAAAGAAGGAGGTTCCCTCACCTGCCTCATACGCCTGTGCACCTGCATACGTAGGCATCCTGCGGGGTGCTGTGGTCTGCTGCGAACGGGGCTCCTGCATCTGGGTGCATCTGCCAGTTGGGGATGGTGTTTGTGGGCCTTCCTGCTGCTCATCGGAGTCATGACTGAGTTCTGGCAGTGGCAGTGCCCTAGGCCTGCGTCGGAGTGGGGCAATGTTCTGAGACCCACTCGTATTGGAGTCTGAAGCAGGATGGATGTCAGTCTCCCATAAACTGGCACATGCTGTAGCTGCTGGGCCTGGCCCACCTGCAACGGCAATATGCAGCATGTCAGTTATGTTTGTTACAATTAAGGTCACACAATGGTAATAAAGGTACAGGTACTTCTCTTCACTGTGTTGTGGGTGTTGTGTTCTTCTGGGTGTCGCTCTACTTAATTACATTGTATGTGCTAATTTCAGCTCTGGGTTGTGGACTACCACTTCCATAAGGCATTGTTGTGCTGCTTCTAAGATGTGGAATGGACTACTTCTCACAATGTTTTACATTACTTGCTAATTCCTAAGGGGCTTTTGTGCATACACATATGGTGTTACAATTCAGTATTGCACTTACCTTTGCTGGTACTTGGTGTGCCGGAGGTGTCAATCTCTGTGACCCCACTGACTGCTTCCGGGAGGAGTGCGGACTCCACTAGGTCCTCTATCGGGGTGGAGGGTGTATCTGTGGGTGTGCCGCCTCCTGTGCTCGTGGCCTCCTGCAGTGGTCTTGCCACCATCTCCTTGGCACGGGACCGCAGGTCATACCACCTCTTCTTAATTTCTTCTACTGAGCGCTGTGCCACTCCTACAGCGGAGATCTTTGTCTGTATTTCTGCCCAGAGTCTCTGTTTTTCACTCTCAGGCACCTGGAGTGAGCTTTTGCCAAACAAGCGGTCATGGCTCCTCACCACCTCCTCTGTCAGCACCTCCAGCTCTTGCTCGCTAAATTTCAGCTTACGCTTTCTTTCTCCCTTCTCCTTTCCCTGGGCAGAGGTATCCATGTTTGTTCAGCTGTGCTGCTACCTTATCCAGAGATTTGCTCAGTGTGGCTGGGCTGACTCTCTTCGACTGCTGGTTTGGGTGTGGCACCTGAAACTGCCTGGGATGACTCACTTCCTGCTTGTGATGTCATCAGGCTCCTCCAGGTGTGCTTTCTCGCAATTTGCGATTTTCAATGACCAAATCGCAATTTGCGAAAATGCAAATTGCGATTCGGTAATTGGGCCTCGCAAACCACAAATATCGATTTTTAAGAAATCGCTAATTCCGAATCGCAATTATGATACATGGCCTATTGCAACTCGGGAATAGCGAATTCTTAAAAATCGCTATTTGCGATTCGCAAAGCCATTTCTTCTTACATCTGGCCCAAGATGCTGTTTCACCAATGCATATGATGCCCTCTCTGGAAGCACATACTTCTGGTATACCTTCCACCAATCACTTCTTGCAGTCCAATTGTTTGCTGGGTATTTTCTTGACATGTGGCTCATTGTATTACATCACACAGTGGTTGCATGAACATCTGGGGGTGGCATCTGAAATATACTCTTTCATATCTAGCTATAACACAATAGAGAAACATTACCCCAACAGAGACCGTATACATGTATAGATTCAGCACATTAACAAAAGAACACCATCTGCTCGCTACATCCTCTCTCACTGTTTCCTCATACTATTCCAACGTCTAACCACACATCCTCATCAGGGGAACAATAGGGCACAGATACATACACAAGCTATTATTGAATGTACTTATGATGTCCTTCAGACGTGCTTCAGATGTCTTGCCCAGACCGATGCCCTGTGCTTCTCCATGTTGTGTGCAAAATAGTAGTAGACTGTTGCATGCTGCACAACATCGCTGTGCAATGGGGCTGATTAGAAGACATTACACTTAAGATGTGATCCAATCAATGTTCCTGGTATGGGCACAAGAAAGAGATCAGGATCTGCATGTACATGAATGACTAGTTACCTTCAAATGAGCTGCTAGTTTGATTCCTGCATTTTTGTGGTTGGACAGTGTCTTATCAATCATGAATGATGGACTATTACACCATCCAAATATTCCAGCCAGGACCATACCATTGCACTCTATAATATCACAATCAAACATGCATTGCTCAATAACAGCAGTTACAGCACTTCAACTGGGGACTTTGTCCCCCATAATTCGCCCCAGGAGGGGCTTACCTGCATTATTTTGCAGCTATCTTCTACTTAAAAAAATTGGATGGCACGGCAGGCCCTTTCTCAGCCACCCACCAGTAGCTAGGTTAGGCCTATAGCTGCAAATAGTGCCCCCAATACAAGCCATTTACCTTCCCACATTGTGCATCTACAATGGTCAACCCCTGCCTTCGCAAGGTGTGGACATTTCAAGCCGTTTGGAGGAAAGTGGAGGCGAGCTTGGGTGACTTGGTCCAATTAGAGTCATGAGCAGACTGCATAAACAAGAATGTAACTCACAGGCCCAACCTTCCTCCAACCTTTCCTCTGGCTGCTGCTGATATGGGCCAATTTTGACTGGATTCCCATCTCTTTGCTTCTCTGGGGAGGAATCACCTCTCAGATTAAAAACAAAGGGCCAGATTTACAAGAAACTGGTGCAGTGCAGTACCAAAATTAGCAACACCGCGCTGCACCAGTTTGGAAATGCAGGAATGCGCCGTATTTACAAGTATACAGCACACCCCATCGTTTGCTCCGTTGGTAAGGTAAGCAGCCTGCGCCAATGTAGGCATCCTTGCACCATAGTGCAAGGGTGTCCACATTGAGGGGTGTGATTGTTTATGTTCAGGAAGGTGGCCCTTCCAGCACATAAACAATCATCCATGGCATTTTGCTTCTTCTATGTGTGTGCTGCAAAATGCAGCACACATAGAAAAAGCAAGAAACGAGGAGGAATAAAAATATTCCTCCCTGTTGTGCCATGCTAATACTACCCCTGGAGTTGCGTTAGATTTTGGCACTGCCACAGATTTACATTTTCTTGTAAATCTGTGGCAGCGTCAAAAGCAATGGGTGTTGCGGTGGAACTACCACTGCAACACCCAATGCATGTCCCTCTGACACAGAAAACTGCGTCAGAGGGGCCCATATTTACTAGGAGGCGTAAAGCCACAAGAATTAGCTTTACACCTTTGGTAGATATGGAGAAGTGGTTAGTACCACCGGAGCGTTGCAAAGAGTGACGCTCTGGTGGCGCTAGGGCCTTGTAAATCTGGCCCAAAGTTTGCCACTGGCTGACCTGACCTACAAATTTTAATATTTCAGAGGAAATCATATATTGTTTGTGAGGTTGTTTGGTTGTGTAGGCCCCTTGTCCATGGATATGGATGGGGACTGTGTTGTCATTAACTGTAAAAACAAAGCCTGGCCCACCCCTTATTTCATTTTGGTGCCAGGGGGCACGTGTTTGGAGCCAATATAATATTGTCCCTTTAGACTTCTTTTACAAACCTGTTACACCTAAGCAGAGGGTTAGACACTGGTCCTTCCTAGAAAGGTCTGTCAGACTTGATGTTTTTTTCTGTTTCCCCCTGAATTAGATACCTCCCTCTGGAAGGTTTATACAGTAATGATTGATGCCCAATTCCATTGATCGATGACAGAGAACCTGTCACTAAAGGGTCAGAGAAAGTGGGTACCTTCCCTAACCCTCCACTTCATATTGTCACCTCTGGATCTATTCCAGCACTTCTTGATGCACCTAGAACTCTTTTCCCCAGTGATCCCATGGCTTCCTCTA
Source organism: Pleurodeles waltl (assembly GCF_031143425.1). Classification (NCBI taxonomy): domain Eukaryota; kingdom Metazoa; phylum Chordata; class Amphibia; order Caudata; family Salamandridae; genus Pleurodeles; species Pleurodeles waltl. The sequence goes on along the minus strand of NC_090448.1, from coordinate 609,481,529 downwards.
TTCTCCCCACTAAGGAGCATATTTAGGAGCCCCTAGCACCACCGGAGCATCACTTTTTGTGACCCTCCGGTGGCGCAATGCCCTCGTCTGTATTTACAAGGTGGCATTAAGTCACTTTTTGATGCTTAACGCCACCTTGTAAATACGGCCCCTTAACATGCAGTGCTTTCCGTGGAAGGGGCGTGCAGTGGGTGTTGCTATGGGCATGCCACATTAACACCCATTGCATTTTGACGCTGCCTCAGATTTATGAGTTTTCGTGAACCTGAGGCAGCGCACAAATCTACTGCCACCCCAGGAGTAGCGTTAGCAAGGAACAACAAGGAGGAATACTTTTATTCCTCCTCGTTTTTTGCTTTTTCTATGTGTGCTGCATTCTGCAGCACAGATAGAAAGAGCAAAATGCCAGAAATGATTGTTTATGTGCGGGACGGTGTCCCTTCCCACACATAAATGATCATTTCAAAATGACGCTTTGGCACTTCTGTGTGTGCTGCATTCCGCAGCACACACAGAAGTGCCAAATTGCCATTAGTGATTGTTTATGTGCAGGAGGGGACACCTTCCATCGGAACCATATTGTCACAAAGACATAGTGAATCTGGACAACTCCATCCAATAGCTTTTATGTCCCTCAAATTAAACAATGCAGAACTAAATTATACTATGGCAGAAAAGGAACTATTAGCAATCAGAAATGCTTTTTGAGAAAGGAGGCACTACCATCTGGGGGCTAAACATACAATAACTGTATACACAGATCACAGGAATCTGCAATTTATGAGGTCATCTTGGCTATTAACACCCAGGCAACTCCGATGGATGTTATTTTTTGCTGAATGTGATTTTATCGTATCTTTCAAGAAAATCCTCGCTCCTAATAAAGTGATTTGTATATCCACGGTTTAAACATTTTTAGAAGATATTTGAAAACAGTTTCTAATTACTAAATGGCCTGACTGGATGAAGAATGCAAAAAAAATCAGTAGTTCAAGGATTACGTACCCATGAATCTAAAGTATACCTTTCCACACAGGAACTTCGAAAACAAGCCTATATCCTATAGTTCGAGATCCAGGGCCACAAAAACTATAGCATTAATGACAAGATATTTCTGGTGGCCATCACTGAGAAAAGATGTTACACAACTGATTCAGAACTGGGAAGCATGTGCCAGGAATAAATCAGATCACAGTAAACCTACAGGACTTCTGCTACCTCTTTCAACTACATCAACTCCTTGGTAACACATTAATATGCACTTTACCACAGGATTACCTGAATTAAAAAGACAAACGGTTATACTGGTAATCATTAACAGTCTGACAAAATACGCTCCTTTTGTCGTTTGTAAAACTCTGCCTACATCAGCTCAATTAGCCTTGATTCTATTACACCGAATAGTACACCTTCACAGTGTCCCCAAAATAACTATATCATATAGAGATTCCCAATTTTCATCAAAATTCTGGTAGACTTGGTGTTGATCCTTGCAAGTAACAACCAACTTATCAACCAGTTATCCCATCCTCAAACAGACGGCCACAACAAAATATTGAATCAGATCCTAAAGTAATATCTACACAATGTTATGCCAATGACGGTGGAACATCTTGGGTAGATTTACTGTGGTTAGCCGAATTAGCACATAATAATTCTTATTATTCTTCAATTGGCACCGCACCCTTTGCTGGATTGTATGGTTATCATTCAAGGACACTGCCAATTGTTTACCTAAAAAAACAATAAATATACTAGCAGTAAAGGACACCCTAGCTCACATGCAAACCCCTTACATAATCAGATCAAAACTAATCTTGATAAGGCCAAACAACAATACAAACTCCAATATGATAAACATCACAGAACAGGTCCAACATACAAACCAAAAGGCAAGGTATGGCTTTCCACCAGAAATTTTACTTCAAACACAAAAGTATGTTTCACCCAAAATACATAGGGCCATATGAAGTGATATGTCAAGTGAATCCAGTAACATATAAATGAAACTACCTTGTAACCTTCGTATTCATCCACTTTTTCACACTTCTCTCAGTAAGCCTGCTAAAACTCAGGCTGTTATTACAAGTTTGGCAGTCTTCGGGCAAGACCACCATGCGAAATGCTGCCACCATACCGCCAGTCGTGGAGGAACAGCGTCCGTCATATTACGAGTCACAAAGAACATGCCACCAAAATCCAGCCACAAAACAATGCCACGTCAACACTATTCCTACCCCCATTACAAGTCAGTTTAAAGCACAGCAGCACATGCAAGGCAGAAAAACATTGGAAATTCGCACCGCGGAGGTACAAAATGGTACCGCCAAGGCCAACATCACATTGGACAGTTCGAATATTGCACACATGAAACACATACACCCCGACACACACCTGCTCATAGTACTATAAACCACCCCCCACACACACCCACAATCCCTTGAGACTCCCATGACCAGCCACAGAGACACGAGCCACAAAGCACATCACATACTCAACAAACACCTTCACATTGCACACTTTGCACACACCACCACCACAACCCACCAGCCCCACATCTAAACTCACCCACACACCACCAATCACCCTGCACTGTACCCTGTGAGTACAGCAAACACCCCCACAACATGTCATGCCAGAAGCACCCACAGTTCACAGACAATGAGTTGCAGGTCATTGTGGACAAGATTGTCAGAGTAGAGCCACAACTGATGGAAGCCCAGGTTCAGCAAACATCATTGGCCAGGAAAACGGAGTTATGGCAGAGGATCGTCGACTGAGTCAACTCAGTCGCAACCTACCCCTCACAAGGGAGGATATCAGGAAGAGGTGGAATGACCTCAGGGGGAAGGTCCGTTCCATGGCATCCAGGCACCAGATCACCCTGAACAAGACTGGTGGTGGGCCCCACCTCCTCCCGATGAGTTGACATCCTGGGAGGAGAAGGTCTTTGACACCATGCATCCGGACGGTCTTACTGGTATCATCATAAGCTCTGGTAAGTCAACAATACCACCCCAGGCACCAAACACTCCTGTCCAGCATGCCTCCTCACCGCCCCAATCCACCCCATACCACACTACTGTTCCCCCCAATCACCCCACACCTATCCCCTGCATGCCACACCACCCTTCTCTCACCATCCCCACACCTCCCAATGCATGGATAACAATCACAATATGAAGAACCACAACCCCCACAATGCATCACTCCCCACACAGCAAAAAATCACAGCCTTACTTCACAGTAGAATACCTGCATAGACAACCATACCACAGCCCACACCAAGTGGTTGCTACGACAGCGTCCCAACACATGGCAATGACAGCAGTGCCAACCACCATCCACAGCCCACCATGGCACACGGAAACCATGTCACAATCCCTATACCCAAATCAATGTCTGCAGTGCTGCAGCTGTCATTGCCATCACTGGGAAGCAGGCTGAGCCACTGCATGCACCACACCATGGAAATGACAACTACACATCCACATACAAACTCTTCCCCTTTCCATCCACAGGTAACCCTGCCACTGCCACCCTGCAGAGGATGCCAGGGTTAGACAGCCCTCACCAGGATGAAGGCCCTAGTGGATGTCTGGATGGGGACAACTTGCCTGGGACATCTGGGGTGACTGGTCAGTCCACTCCCAGCAGCCCCACCCTGGACTCTCCCTCCCATGTGGCCACAATATGTCAGTGAGCCCCTCCTCCCCAAACCTATGCCTCAGAAGTGTGCCCCACAGTACAGGGGCCAGAGTCAAGGGCATACACCCCAGACAATGAAGGGCCTGGTACTACTGGGAGTGGGTGCACTGTGCCAGGGGCAGAGGGAGTTAAGGGTAGTGAGAGGGGTGCTCTGGTCCAAGGGATGGGGCAGCCACAACACCAAACTGGCCAGGAGGCCCTCACCCAAGTCCTGGTGCATACCACCAAACCCAGGACACCAAGGCCCAGATCCTCGCCACCGTACAGGAGATCCAAACGCTGCAGCGTGAACACCATCAGGGGGTCATGCAGCAGTGGCAGACCCACAATGCCAACATGGCCTCCATAGCAGGGGTGCTGAAGGAACTCACCACCATCCTGTGTGAGTCCACCTCCCACCAGCAGGCACCTTACAATAGCCACATCCCATCTGAGCCCTCCATGTCAGCGGCAGCTAGTGGCATGGAGGACCTGCCCCAGGACCCGCAGGGCACCAGAACCCCTCCCCCTGTAGCTGAGTAACCCCCATGCAAGTGAGGACATCCAACCAGACATCCAGCCAGAACTGATGCCAAGACCAAGACCACCAGGAAGTGACCCTCTCCTGAACATTCTCCCTTGTGTGTCACTGAGACACCCTGTTGACTGCCCACTGTCATCTCTCTGTTGTCCCTTGACCACCATACTGGACTTCGACTAACCACAGCTGGCCTAAGTCTTCTGATGATCCCACCCACCATTACCCCACTCATCACCCCTTGCACTTGTCCCTTCCAAATAAACGCCATTGAGCACAGTTACAGCCTACATCTTTATTTGTCAGGAGTACAACAGATACTGCCATTACATGTGCACCAGTCAACCCATTGTCCTGCCAACGTATGTGAGAGTGAAAGAAGGGGGAGCAAGGATTACAGTGGAGCAGGCAGTGGCTGGAGACATGTGTCAAGGGAGGCAACAGGTGAGGCAGGGACCATACTGCACCACAACAATGTCCTGAAAGTAGAACAAGACAGGGACATCAATTACTATAGGAGTCACATATGCCAACTCTTCACACATGCACTGCAGGTACAGGAAGCCAAAGCTAGGATGGCAAGTCAAGTCCCAAACCATATGTCCGAAACAAACCCACATTCCCAAGACATACCTCCCCAATGGGCCCTCCCTCACAGCAAACAGAACCAGACGTGAGGCAGTTCCCACAGCCACGAACAGTAATGCTGCACAGCCACCCAATGTCAACTCCCAGGATTGGATGTTATACAGAGGAAACCACCTAGTGCAGCACACATATTGCACTGGATCTGACAGTTCAGGCAACAATTGTCATGCACATAGATGTCACAAGTGCAGCAACACAACAACAGGCTGAGTATAGCACTGTCCTGTGCACTGTAAGACCCCAACTCATGGGCACTTGTTATCCACCCCCCAACTCACCCAGAGTCAGAGCTGCACCCAATACCTGGATTGATTACAGACACCAGGTGGTAGCATGGCACAAGGCAGACAGTTGTACAGATCACATCCAAGACATTTGACATATACCTGTATTTTACCGGAAGTATAGTTGTATCTTCTCTGCCCTGGAGTCAGCTGTATTCTCATCATCTTCCTCCTCATCACTCCCGATGTTCCCTTCATCAGCCACTGGTACAGAGGCCACCTCCTCTCATCCAGCAATAGGATGTGATGTCTCAGGGCCAGATTGTGTAGCATGCAGCAGGCAACATTGATCTGGCACATCTTCTGTGGTTTGTAGAGTAGGGCACGCCCGGAGATGTGCAGACACCAGAATCTGGCCTTCAGGAGGCCAAAGGTCCTCTCAATGACCCGTCTTGTCCTGCTGTGGTCTTCGTTGAAACTGTTTTCAGTAGCTGTAGTCAGATGCCTCACAGGTGTCAGTAGTCAGGGAAGTTTGGAATAACCAGAGTCACCTGTGTGCACAGAGGTAAGAGCCATGTCAAGTCTGGGAGGGTGATAAGGAAAGTTGTGAAGAGTGTTGAGAGCAAAGGGGCACACATAGAACACTCAAGGTTTGATTTTTGTAGTGGACAGTAATAACAGAGAGCGAGTAATTGAAGCACAGGAGGAGTTGATGAGAATGCTGGCAGAAGATGAACTTAGAGATGCAGTCTTATTAGTATTTGCTAACAAACAGGTAAGCTAAATCCTCCAACCAGGTCTGGTAATTTGGTGATCTTGTGATGCAGTGGGCCATCATTTAGTCTAGTGATTCTGAACCTGTGCTCAAAGGATCCTTGAGGTATTTTTTACACTTAGCTTGGGTCCTGGACTGCTTAGAAAATTAAAAAAAAAATTAGCAGATTGATAAAGTGTATATAGCTGAAGTTGCAAAATGTAAAACTGAAAATATTTATGACTTTCTATAAATATGAAGGATGTTGAAACTGGAGGCTACAAATGAAGGTAATGTCCTCAAATTTAACTTGTTACATTTAGTCCTTGCACAAGGATTTTCAGTTTTTTTGGTAATGGACTAGCAATGAGTTCACCTGATTATCTGTTAATTACATTATTTTGGCACTTCCACTACCATAATTTCTCCCCCTGTTGCTTCTTCTCAGGCCTGATTTTCCTTTCACTACTCCCTCTTAATTTCTGCTGATTCCTCTCTCAATTCATCAGTTGTAAGATTTTATTTATTCCTTATCCCACTTCATTCTTTTTTTGAGAAAGGAAAACAATGCTGTTGGGCTAAACATTACTGCATGGTACCACACAATGAGTCCATTTTCCTTGTACATACTCAGGTATTTCCTTTATGTACTAGACAGTGGGGGAGCAGGAGTACTGCAGCACAGATGGCCTAAAACTACTGACTTCAGGTTTGGAAAACACAGTAGTTGTTCCATGACAGCAAGAGTGGGACACTTGGCTCTCCCAGTAGTACTTCATTCCGTTCTCTGGCTTTGTCAGACAACACATCTTTTGTCATTTTAAAGCAGCCTGAGGTTGTGGTCCAGAGATTGAGACTAGCCTCCCTGATTGCAGAGTCATGTAACTTGTCTATCTGCAATATGTGCACTTTCATATATATCACAGTTTAAAGACTTGTCTGGACTCCAATGGTAATCCCCCACTGCCAGTTGCTATGGTAAGTTGGTATGGTACCTAGGTAAGGAGCCCCAGACTTTTCTGGGAAATCTTATTATTTGTTTAAATTAAAAGTGTTTTCTACTGCTACCAATGGATGTTAACTATAGACTCTCTGTGTTTCAGGTGGCTTGGCCTTTATAAAGTGCTTTGTGTTAGCCATGACTGTTTGAAATTTCCCTCCTAGTTTGTGGCAAAAGACTGCATAAAGCCTCCCCCTTCTTTTTTAAGTAAAAAGGCTACATACACCTCAGCGGTGAACAAGAGTGTCTTTAGGAGACTGCTTAATCTGTTTCTCTGATTTAAATTGTGTTTAGAAACTGTCTGCATCACCTGTTTTTTCCTTGAAAAATCCAGTTTTCTGAGTGCGCGACAAGCAGTATTTCAGTGTTTTTTATAATCTGTCCCTTACCTGGAAAGTAGACTCTGCTAGCTTGGAAGTGTGGATTCAGCCTGTCTGTATCCAAGGAGATACTGAATAGAACAGCAGCTCCCACCTCCCTACCCACAGGGGCTGGGGCCTCAGTTAACTTGGCCCTTATATAGTTTTCTATTGGTTATTGCATATGGTGTTGTGATTGGTCTTTCTATTGATTTAGGGATTAGGGTTGCGTTTGTGATTGGTACTAATTTTGAGATTCCTATTGGTTCCTGGTTTTTAGGGTTGGTTTTCTGATTGGTACTAGGGTTGAGATGCTTATTGGTTCCTGGTTTTTAGGGCTGGGGTTGTGATTGGTACTAGGGTTGAGATTCTTATTGGCTCCTGGTCTTTAGGGTTGGCTTTTGATTGGTACTAGGTTTGAGATTCCTATTGGCTCCTGGATTGAGGGTTGGGTTTGTGACTGGTACAAGGGTTAAGATTCCTATTTGTTTCTGGTTTTAGGGTTTGGGCTGTGATTGGTTGTCAGGATTAGGGGTATGATTGGTGAATAGGGTTGGGTCTTCCATTGGTTGTGGGATTTACGGTTACAAATCTGATTGGTTAGGGTTAGGACTAGGTTTCTATTGGCCAGTAGGGCTATTTAAGCCTAGGGCTCAGGGTGTATCAGCCCGGTTGTCGAGGCTAAGGGCGGTGAGGACAAGGGCATTTGCCTGTTTGGACCTGTTCGGGACTGGTCCGGCGTAGGGCCAGAAATGCTGCCCAATTCTCCATTGACCAGAAACAACCTTACTCCCTACACATCAATCAACATGCAAACACATTTCAACAAAGACATCTAACTCTTGCATCACAAACTGACCTCATAGAGATTTCAATGTCTCATCAACCAACACAAAACCCCATATACCACACCTATACACATATCCGCCACAACAACAGCAGTAAAACACCTTCATTCTCACAGCAAAGACTACTCTGTTCATTCCCATTAACACAACCTGCCATCACCCACACAACACAAACCCACATTAGACATTACTTTCAGCCATCCTGAAACACACTCCCTGTTCATACAAATCAACAGCACTATCCTCTATTTGCTTCTGCCAGACCCCCTTTAATCATGATAATACCTAAACCCAGCCTTCCTACACAACGTCCACAAACACCCTTCCCCTCTCTTCACTAATTACACACAATCATACAATCCTCACACTTCATTCCACCACACATATTACCTATTCCAGTCATCACAACTAACACAAACTCCCCTGACACGCATCCATCCTCTCTTATGCACCTCATACACTCAACTTCAAAACACATCAACACCCCCGTAATACTCTAAATACCACTCACCAGCACTAACTCACATACAAATCCTTCACAGAAAAGCACATCAATATCCCCTCTCACTATTCCACAAAAACAATATAGACCACACACATCAGCACATCAAAATACCATAAACTTTCATTAAACTTTCCATCATCTCCACTCCCACCATCATGACTACACAAAGAATACAAATCCTGACCATTCTTTACCACTACATTCTCTCTCTTCACAAACATCTACCACAAGCACCCCAACAAAGCAACATTCATTCACCTAACTCTCATCCATTGCTCAATTTAGAGCCTTACATTATGATCCACATGCTCCTTCACCACCACTAACCGATACTCCTTCCACACTAAACAGACGCAAACTAAATAAACAACATGCCATTCTTAACAACTTTGCATCCAATTTTCTTTTACATAATATGGCTACCCCAAAAAATATTACACTCTTCATGTCTCTCTCAGCCACCAAGTCCACCACCGACACACATACACAGACCCAACAAAATGCCTCCTAAGCTTGCTGGAAGAGGAACACTATATTGAAAAATAGGACTATTGTGACTCTCACACAGTTATCACAACTAACAACACACCTGCTATAAGCTCAAAATATACTGCTCTCCCTTCTCCTACACAAAACAACACCACACTAACACACTTTTTCTAAACTGCCAGCTCACAAATGTTTGATCACTCTCTAAAAACAAGCACCACATCTATGACCTGCTCACAGACACACAACCTGACTTACTATTCATAACAGATTCATGGTTGGGAGATGACATGGCCCCAGTGTTGCATGAAGCCGTTCCTCTGGGCTATCAAACTATCACACAAAACTGTATAGGCAAGAGAGGAGGTGGACTAGCTATTATATTCAAACAAGCAATAAATCTCAGTAAAACAGTCAACATTTCCCTACAAGGTTGTGAAGCCCTTCTCACCAGATGCCACCCTACTCCAACTTCCTCCTGTAACTTTCTCCTCTTTTACAGACCTCCACCTAACAACTCAACATTCCCATACGCTTTTCTTGATACAGTCTCAAACCTCACTACATTGTACTCAAACTTATACATTCTTGGAGACCTAAAGATTTGGTTTGACAAACCCAATATGCCCATCCAAAAGATATCACCACTGGCCTAGTCACATTGAACCTACATCAGATTGTACACAATCCCACACACATCGCTGGACACATCCTAGATGTAATTTTTGCTAAGCCTGAACTAGTTACCATTCATAGCATCACGCCAATCACATGGTAAGATCACCAGTTGATAACTTTCCAACATAAAAACCACAAATCAACACACCCCACAACTCCTTACATATGTACACCTATCGACCATGGAGCAAACTCAGTTTTGATGACTTAGAAACACAACTAACAGCCAACACAGATCTAGATACGATTAATTATGTTCCAAAACTTTGAGTGGCTACAGGAAACATTTGATAGCCTAATAACGCTCAGGAAAACAAAACAAAACAAAAGAAAACCAACACCTTAGAGATACACAGGACTTAAAAAGATAAGGCAACAAATCAGAAGGTTGCAGTGAATCTAGCTCAAAATAAACAACATTCAAGATAAACTGCAGTTACACAAACTTAACAGAAGATACAAATCATCAATCAAAAAAGCTAAAAAAGGTACTACTCAGACAGAATTCAAAATGCTAAATCTGCAACCAAATAATTATATACAATTCTCAATTAATTTCGAAAGCCTAAATTCATGGAAGGAAGTCATCCCATTTTTCAGATTTCACAAATAAACTGGCAACTCATTACACAACCAAGGTAGACACACTGGACTACTATTTAAAACAGAAGAAAACCATCAGCACCAACTCCTTTCCTAAAATTCCGTCTAAGAATAAACCAACCCTGTCTCTACAGTCCTTCAAACAAATACCACAAGGTGAATTTATGGATTTGGTCAAAGCAAGCATGCCTTCCAGATGCCCTTCTGACCCTTGTCCACCACACATCTTCAAGAACATTATTTTATCTACTTCTGCTGCCATACCTGTAAGAAGAATCATCAACAACTCTTTAACTACAGGAACTTTTCCCGAAGACCTGAAAAAGGCATACATGCACCCATTATTAAAGAAAACAAACCTAGACCCACAGGACTTCAACAACTACAGCCCAATCACAAATGGACCTTTCCTGGGCAAACTGATAGAAAGAGCAGCATTCATTCAGATGTCACAATTCATTGAAAACAATTCCATACTTTCAGACTACCAAACTGGATTCCGCCCAGGAAGAGGCACTGAATCGGCACTCATAGCAATATGGGATGATCTTAAAAACACAGTTGACCGCAATGGTGTTGCTCCACTACTTCTCTTGGACCTCTCAGCTGCCCTTGATACGGTTGACCATGACACCCGAAATCAAAGACTCCACGAAGCTGGCATAGAAGGGACTGATCTCTACTGGATTACATCCTACCTTCAAAACAGAACTAATATTACCTATTCTCCCTCCTTCTCGTCCAAACCGTACCTCGCAAAAGGAGGGGTCCCCCAAGGATCAGTCATCTCACCTTTGCTTCCAACATCTACATCATATCATTACCAGAACTGATCAATCATTTCCAGCTCTCATGCTACAACTATGCAGATGACACACATATACTACTTAAATTGGAATGCCCCAAAGACATTGAAAACTCACAAATCTTCTGTTGCCTCAGAGCCGTTGATCAGTGGATGACTTCGAGCCATCTCAAACTAAATGCCTCCAAAATGAAAATACTCATTTTTGGTGACTGTAAAAATTATAATCCACTGTTCACCTGGCCTGACAATCTCGGACCAATTATCCAAGGAAGTTAAAAAAAATTGGAATTACCATGGACTCCAAGTTAACAATGAATGCCCAAGTGGACAAATTAGCACGAACAAGCTTCATCAACTTGAAGACTCTGCAATGTATCTTCCCCCACCTCGGATTTCCACAGAAGGTGCAGGCTACTATCTCTCTTGTACTATCCAAACTGAATTATGCCAATGGCCTCCACCATGGATCTTCTCTAGCTTTTATGAAAAAACTACAACATATTCAGAACTCCGCTGCTAGGCTACTATTACATGTAAAGCTACAAGCCCACATCTACCCTGCGTTGAGAGCACTACACTGGTTACCCATTGCCAGAAGATCCACCTTTAAGCTGCTTTGTATCACCCACCAAGCTATACATGGAACAGGACAGCTTTTTATCAGAAAAAAAATAACCATTCAACAAAGAAACCTCCGCTCAAGATTGGCACTCCGCCTTAGAACACCACCATACAAGAAAAAGACTATAAGTGGTACATCCTTCTCCATTCAATCACCCAAGCTATGGAATTCATTACCCCCAAATATAAGATCCACAGATAACTATCTTGTCTTCAGAAGACTACTCAAGAGTTGGCTCTTTACTTCACAACCACCATATTCAAATAACAATGGACTGCATACTCCTGTGTTGATAAATAGTTTTAGTCAGATTATGTGTGTATTCTAGATATGTACAGTATAGCTCTTTAGGAAATATGTTTCGCTACTATGTCATAACAATAAATTACACACATACTCTTTACGCCTGTTTAACAAATGTATATTTACTCATGATTAAATATGTATATGTATATGAATATATATATATATATATGTGTGTGTGTGTATGCGTGTGTGTGTATATACATATATATGTATGTTATTCTATGCTTAACATGTACATAGGTCATTGCATAGTTCCTAGATAAGTTGTTATATTAGATACTTATTATTCCCTGCTCTCTATTTTTTATATCACACTTATCAGATGTTTTATTATCATTCAATTGAGGATAGATAAATAAATGCTAGAAAAGTACACTTATTAATCAGCATCAAATATTACAAATCTTGAAAGTATGTGTTTATACAATACTAATTTTCTTCTCTTATTATTCGACCCATTATTATATTCCTTGAACATATATTCCCTTACTATGTATTTACATATCTATTTATTTAGTTCTCTAGTCCTACTAGAGAAAAATTAAATAAAAATAAAATAAAATCTATAAATACAATTCAAATGATAAATAAGTAAGTTAAAGTAAAAACATAATAATGATAAAAGTATATATATAAATACAATTTTAAATACATAAAAATAATATAAATTTACTTTCTTGTAAGGATTACTTTGTCTACCCATCACCATATGTCATGCCTCTATCAATCTATCCTCCAACCCCACTCTGACTCATCCAAAACCCATTCTACTACTTTCATCTCCAAAATAACCCTGCCTAAGCTCTTCCCTCCTCTTCCACATCTAGCTCACCCAAACCTCATTTCACTACCATGATCTACCAAACAACCCTACTAAAATCTCCTTCATTTATCTCACCTTTGACTCATCCAAAACCCCTCCTGCTACTACGATCTCCCTAACCCTTCCCACAGACTCTTCCCTCCTCCATATCTCCTTTACTCATCCCAAGCCTCTTTGTATTACTATAAACTCCCAATTAACACTTCTGGATTATTCCCTCCTTTATCCCTCCATTACACTAGTCAATCCAAATTACAAACTCACATACCCTCTGTTCAAATTAACTCATAATAATTCTAAACCTGTGCTCCTTTCTTCCTATACTAATCCACCACAAATTCCTCTTGGGTTCCGAGGTAGCAGTCTACTCGCCGAAAAGCGCTTTGGTGCCTCGTCAGGGATAATAAGCGCTATATAAATACTAATACAATACAGTACAATACAATACAATACATATGAAAGGATGCATACCGATGAGCTGGTCCGGTCTCTCTGTAATGGTGCCATCATGTGTGGGAAGGTGCTGTTCCGCAGAATGTAGGAGTTATGCACAGAACCAGGGAACTTGGCTGTCACTTGTGTGATATATTGGTCAGCAAGACACACCACATGCACATTGGCGGAATATACGTTTTTATGGTTCCTATACACTTGTTCAACCCTCCTGGGTGGCACCAGTGCGATGTGGGTGCCCTCAATGGCCCCTATCAAATATGGTACATTTGCCAATTCGTAGAAGGCAGCTTTGACAGTGCCCAAATCAGCACCTTGACGAAACCTGATGTAGCTGGGCAGATGTTTTAGCAGGGCACATAGTACGTCCTTGAGGACTTTGCTGAACATGGGCTGTGACATTCATGCTGCCAAGTCCACTGTAATCTGGAACGACCCTGAGGCAAGGAAGTGAAGGACTGACAACACCTGTACTGCAGGAGGGATGGTATTGGGATGACGAATGGCAGGCGACAGATCCAGCTCCCACTGGATCACCAGCTCCATGATGGTCTGACAGTTCAGACGATAGGTCTGAATGATGTGTCGCTCTTCCAGGGTGGCAAGGTCGACGAAGGGCCTGTTAACCGGAGCGTTCCTCATCATCAACCTTCCGCCATACCTGGGAATAGGAGGGAGTAGGAATCATGATGTGCAGCATTGACTGTGATGATGTTGTTGAGATGTGCACAGGTCACCAAATGTCATCCATGACACACCATCAATTCTCCCTCAATACAAATTGCACATGTAAATAGCAGCTGCCTGTCCTGCATGCACAGGACAGATGTACGTGAGCCCATCCCACTGGCGTAACACGTCATGGCAGTAGGCGGTCACAACCTCCATGCAACTCCTCATTGGTGAACATGATTGCCTATGGGAGACAGAAGCCAGTGGTGATAGCCGCCAGTGGTGACGGTGATGTCCGCAGCGGCCGTGACCGCCATTTCATGTGCTCATGCTCACTTGACTCCTGACACTCATGCACAGAAGATGCCATTGTGTGTGCTGCTGTGTTCTGACTCTGGTAGCCAAGATACCACGTCCTGCAGGAGATAGGGACCCAGCCTTGACTCAGGAGGAACTGGAGAAGCTCGTGGATGGGGTCCTACCCCTGTATCGACAGTTGTATGGGGCAGCAGGTGAGGCCAATGTCCCTGTCCTGTCTGTGAGTGGTGCGTATGGGGATGGGGCCTTGGGGCGAGGCAGTGTGACTGGAGAATAGACATGTGTGAGGAGTCTGAGGATATGTGGATTGATGGCATGTGAGTGTGGTAGTGAGATGTGTGCTGTCCACTGCTGTCCCTCTGATGCCCCACTACATGATTTTGTCCTTCTGTCTGTGTCACCCATGCAGGTCAGCGTCCATCAGAAGAAGGGGATATGGCATGCGCCAAGCAAGTGTGGAGCCTGGGGATCCATGCCCAGTGGAGCACCCACTGCAGAAAGAGGTGGGAGGAGAGGACCTGAAATGTTGGGCCCTGAAGACCACAGAGGCTCAGCTGGAGACGTCCTCCCAATGAGGGAGGATGCCCATCAGACTCTGAGCCCCCTAATGGCTCGCATTTTGGTGGTAGCATACAGTGAGGTGGATGGACACTTGAGGACAGCACAGCAGCCACAAGGGGGTGAGTACACATCTCACTTACAATATGTGTTGCCATTGAGGCACTATTGGAAGGCTGTTGCGTGGGTACTAGGTAGACACATGTCCACTATGGGTATGAGACAACCGGGCAGGCTTGGCATCATAGATGTGTGCCCATGCCATTCAGTCAGTGAATTGAGGGGCAATTACCTCCAATATAGTATCTGTGTTGTCACCTACTACCAAGATGACCTAGGCAGCTCCTGCCAACAGGATGATTGCATCTGAGGTATCAGGCCATTGTAATCAATTCTTGCCAACCACTGTGCCAGGTGTGAATGCATAATCCTCTATATTCTGGCAGGTACTGTATGTGTAATGAGGCAAGGTGGGCCAAGATGTCACTGTGCAATTTGACAATTGCCTAGTTGACATGCAAACTACCCATGCAGGATTCAGTTGGTTCGATAGTCCAGGAATTGTGTGTCTCAACAGGCATGGGAAGTGGGCAAGTACTGGGCAGGTGTAGCAAGTATGCATCTCATCATGTACACAATTGCATCTGTGTCACCCTCAGCAGTACACATGTGCAATGCTGTGGTTACCCCCTATGGTCTTCCATTGTTGTAGCATGTGTAGGTGAGGGCATGGTGTATCATGGCATTGCACCAGAGGATGATGTAGTTACTCTGTGTGACTGTTGCGCTGGCATTGACTGATTGTACCCTGTATCTCTCTCTTCCCCACCCTCCATCCCTCCATCCCTCCCTCCCTCTCCTCCTCTGTCTTTGTGTGCATCAGCATCATCTGACGAAGGAGAAGGGGCACTGGTGAGTGGGGAAACTGCAGCCTGCTCTCCCTGTAGCTCCCCACCCAGTTGCCCCCGACTGCTCACCCTGTAGGGTGGGTATCTCCTACACCGCAGGCACCTCTGCCCCTTCCCCAGTCAGTCCTGCTACCCTCAGTGAGGAGGCTATTGACCTCCTGAGGTCCATCTCTGTGGGGCAGTCAACCATCGTGAATGCTATCCAGGGACTGGCATCCCAGATGCAGCAGACCAATGCATCCCTGGAAGGCATTCACGGTGCCCTGGCTGGCCTGAAGAAATCGTTTCAGCCTCTGGCTTACTCCTTGATGGCAGCCATTGTCCCTTTTCTTCTGTCCCCCCTCCAGCTACCTGCTCCCAAGCCCACATTCCTCTCCCGCTCACCCAACCAAGGCAACCTTACTGACCCACATGCATCTGCATCAACAGACACGGTACACAAGGACAGACATAGGCACCAGAAACACCACTACCGCCATGCACACAAACCACATTCAGATGCAGACATGCTAACATCCACTCACTCCACTGACTCCCCCAGCACCTCCCCCTCACAGTCACAATACCACTCACATCTGCCGTCACCACCTCATTAGTCCCAGATCCTGCCACATGTGCACTTACTGCCACCGTCACCACAAAATCACCCCCCATACATGTACCCCATACACCACAAGAGCACGCACCACGACAATCAACACCCGCACATGCATCAAATCCACTGAACCTGCAGACAATACCCCAACATTCACTCACAGATCCCCTGCCATCTTCCTGCATCTCCCCCTTCCTTCCAGTATAACTTAATGCCCACACTCACCCACCCAACAGTCACCCAGCACACACGTCATCCACCCACGCACCTGCACCCAAGGCACCTGCAGACACACCTCTTAACCATTCCCTCTCCCTCCACTGCCAAACATCCTTCCCATTACCTACCTTCTGCCCCAAGAAACATTTCCTGCAAGAGTTTTCCCTGTTCCTCACCACTGGCCCAAGCCCTGTTCCCCCCAAGCGCCCTGCTACCCTTTCCAGATTCCTGCCTTCCACCTCCCAGTCCTCCCCTGGTCCTCCCCATGCCCCTCCCCACTTAAGACCTCTACCCCCACCAAGTCCACAGTTACTGCTCCCAAAACCAAGGCCAAGCACACTCCCTCCACTTCTAAGGCCAAGTGCAAACCCCCCTTCCTCCTGGCTAACCCACCACCTTACAAAGGCAAGACAAAGGACCCTCCAAATCCACCACCAAAGACACCCCTCCAAGCCCATACCAAAGCACACACCCTTGAAGCCCAAGCCTTCCTGCCCCCGCCCACTCACCCCTGAGGTGCCTGCATGCCCCATTGATGGCCCTGCCCTATGGAGGTCAACACTTTGCAATCAGGAGTCAAGTTGGGGCGTCAATCTGTGCCCAGTGTGCTCAGGGCACTGCAAGACTTTTGGACTGGCCCCTGGGCCTCTTTGCACATAGTTCTGATTATTTTATTTGTTTTTATTAATATATCTGCACCACTGCACCGTTGGTGGCTATGGTAACCTTGTTCTAGCTTTCCTTTTCCTGTATGGGTAGTGGATGTGCGATTTTGTGTGTGTATATGAATGTCCTTCCCTCCAGTGTGTGCTATGCTGGTATACTTACGTTTGGTGTCTTGGTCGGCATCGCTGGTCCTGGAGGTCAATGGCCAGCAGGAGCTCTGGGAAGACTTGCAATTCACGGGCCATGGCGCCTACAGACGTGCCTTTGTTCCTGAAGGTGAGCGTTCCCTTTTATGTTTTTTTTTTCTGCAAGGCTTATCATGGCAGTGAGACTGCCCCGGAAATCCTGGCGGTGTGCAGCCTCGTAATATGGTTGTGGGAAACAGCCTGTCCGCCAGCTTGGAGATGCCTCCCGCTGGCCGCAGAGGTCCATCCACAGTGGCGGTTTGGACAGAAACGTGGGTGTGTTCTGCAGGTGCCTTTCCATACTTGTAATATGGTGGTCTTCACCACCGGGACCACAGCGGTGTGACCGACACCTCCTCCACGGCAGTCCACAGACTGCCAAACACATTATGAGGGCCTCAGAGTTCAAAACTCCCTGCGTCTATCTTGGTGCATGGGAATTTGGAGTACAAAGTACAAGGATCTTGGATTCAAAATATAAAGGATGCACTCTATGGTATCTAGTCTCCTGGAAAGGGAATGGGCCTGAGAACAATGCTTGGGAACCCATTGATAACATCCGTGCTCCTCAGTTGATCCATCATTTCCATTGTCACCATCCCCAGAAGACAGTCTGTAGACTGCGCTTCAGAGGGGGGGGTACTGTCAGAACTAGGGTGGTGCGCTGTCTAGGGCCTGCCCCAACCAATTCTGTAGGAGCATTTTAATTACTTAAACCCACATGCTTGAGATATTGTTGTGGTAAAGCACATGGGGCCCACACCCAGAGCACATTTGTGGTGGGATTGCCATTATTTGAGTTAAATTATGCTGTGGTATCTTTCAGCCATTTGTATGAGCCAAAAGTGCTTTAATGACTGTATTCTGAAAATAATCATGGCTGTACTTATGACAATACTTTTGCATGTGCATGTGATTGATGTTATACCCTTCTTAGAGGTTTCCATTGCAGCCATATTGGGCGTGGCCAGGCCTATAAAAGGCTGCCACGCCCAGTACTCCGGTGCTCACTATTCCTTTGAATCCTCCTGAGTCTGGTTCCCAACTCTCTTCTGGCAGACATGTTTGGGAGCGGCATCATGTTTTCAGCATGTCTCTCTCTGAGACCAAGAGAGTGTTTCCTGGGGTTTCTCCTGAATGAGTGGTGTAAGATAAAAGAAGGAAAATTGTTTAATCCAACAAAGTGCTTGTTCTTGACATTGAAAGTATTGCGCTGGGTAAAATAAGTGGAGATTAGTACTTTTTCAAAAAGGATATTTTAGTTTTAGGAGACATTACTGTGTTTACTGATTGTTACTGATTATATACCTCTAGATTTGAGTTACTGGAAGACTGTGGTGAGTTTAAACGATCAAAAGACATTGAGTACAGAGCTCAGGGGCATATCTTGTTTTGCTGCAATTTGTGTCCATTTTTTGATATTAAGTGAACTTGGGTGAGTTTGTGAAAAGAACAGACTCTCATCTAAAAAGTTGTAGAAGGGGTTGAAGAAGAGTTCATTCTACAACAAAATATCTCAGCCCTAAAGTAAGGTATAAAATTACATTTGTTTGCGCTGCGTTAACCTTTTTTTTGCGCAGGCCTCCTCCCTGCAGTTCCCTTCCTAATCTTCTTTCCGTTGCCTGGCCGCTCTAATAGTATTTGCTACTAAGGCTTCCAGAGTTGGAGGTGCCTTCAGGTGCACCTTGTGTGTCATCTCATACAGATCCTGAGGAATAGGAGCTTCACTGTGACAAGCGGGTCTTAGACCCATATTGTATTGGCATAGGATTTGGGTGACCCTGGAAATTCTGCCCTATGGAGCATCTGGAGGGTTTTCTGAGGCTGCCTGGGGCTTCTAAGATCCCCTGGCTTAGGTTTATAAAATGCCACTTGATCAAGATTGGGTGTGGGAACCTGTGGTCTACCACTGAGGAAGCTACTCGGGTCTCAAAAGATTAACTAAAGGGTACTTATTGGCACAACATTGATGGTTCAACTCTAGGGCATGCTAGGGTGGGCCCTCTCACTACCTCCTTTCTTGAATTTAAAGACAAATACATAATGGAAACATATTTGAAGGAGATTAAGCACCCCCCCCAACCGGCCAAATCACTATATATATGAAATTCCAGGAAGGAACCTTGCCATTCTGTTCAGTTACGGCAAAATGGCTGCGTGTCTCCAAAGAGTCTAATGGGTTCTGCCCCTTCTGTCCCCATAGAACATGTTGTAATCTTTTGCCTGATTTACCATGGGTACAGAAGGAAGAGGATTCTTCTGCTATGCCGTAACCTGGAATCATGGCCTGCAGAGCAGCGATCAGGATCTTGAGAAGCAATGCCAGACACGTATTTGTATTTGCTGTCTCACGCTTCTTGTTCAATATGTGGGGGCTCAAGTAAAAAGGGATAGCCTGTTCGAAGGGTTGTCCCTTTTGTCTGCTCTTGTATCTAGTTCTGTGAAATAGTTTTGATGTGGGTAGCAACTAATGCAGAGGGGTTCTATTCACTATCATGGGTCACGGCTGGGTTATGTTTTTGTACTGCTATTGAATGAATTTTAAAAATTATGTCCATTTTAGTTCACCAGTATTTTATCTTGTTTATGCTATTGTATACTGTGAATTATTTTATGTGATTTTATGGCTGTATTGTCAAATAAAGATTTATGATGATTACTCTTCACTTTTAAACTCATTCAATCACATTTACATATTAAAAAATTAAGGTCCTCATTAACACACTGGCGATAAATACAGCTTCCCGCCCGCCACACTGAAGGCCGCCAACTTACCGTTGAGGTTGTGGATATCCGTTCACCATATTATGACACACACACACCAATCCGACAGAATTCAGCCAAATACACGAATCCGCCAGACCAAAGGTCAGTGATAAAGTGGTGGTCCCAAAACCCATACCGTTACGCCAACAAAACAACGCCCAGCACATGACACACGAATCACCACGGCGGACATTCAATGGTGGTAAACCATTGTCAGTACATACCACCGCGCTCAGAATGGACACCCACAAACAAAACAACACTACATTGGCCAATATGAAAAATACACACCTGACAACTATGCACACACCACACCCACAGCACTATAAAACACACACCCACAATACCCACAACCCTTCAGAAACAACAATTACTGCCAGGAGACTGAGTAGAAAAACACAGAGACAACTAGACACACACACCACATACAGCCATACACCCCTCAGGCACTCCACATCACACATCCCACCACATTACCCAACACACCCTCATCAACACACATCACACAACACCCATGGCACCACAAAGGCAACCCCGCTTCACTGAAGAGGAGTTAAGGGTCTTGGTGGAGAAAATTGTCAGGGTAGAGCCACAGCTGTTTGGAGTACAGGTACAGCAGATATCTATAGTAAGTAAGATGGAGCTACGGCGGAAAATCTTAGACAGGGTCAAAGCCGTGGGACATCACCCAAGAACAAGGTACAACATCAGGAAGAGGAGGAACGACCTACGGGGAAGGTACGTTCCATAGCAGCAAGACACCAGCTCGTCATACAGAGGACTGGTGGTGGACCCCCACCTCCTCCCCAACAACTCACAGCATGGGAGGAGCAGGTACTGGCAATACTGCATCCTGAGGGACTTGCTGGAGTACCATTAATAGATTCTATAAGGTTTAGGACATCTTTAGTGTCTTTTAGATATGTAGAAGATTGCTGCACAAGAGGTTGCAAAAAGTGGTCACAGAATGTAGATAGGGGTTCAAGGATGGATCCTATTCCTGAAACTATTGGGCGACCCGGGGGAGGGGTCTTCCCTTTGTGAATCTTAGGGAGGCAATAAAAGTATGGTATTCTCGGATTCGCAGTATCCAGAAATTCTGCTTCTTTTTGTGAAATCCAAGAGTTGTTGGAAGCCTCATTTATCATTCCTCTAATCTCAGCTTGAATTCTAGTTGTCGGGTCATTCTTGACTCGTGCATAATAGGTGGAGTCACTAAGGAGGCGGAGGCATTCCTGTCTATAGTCTACTGAGTTCAATATGACTATAGCACCGCTTTTATCTGCTGGTTTGATGGTAATGCTGTTGTCGGCTGCCAGCCTCTTAAGAGCCTCATTCTCATTTTTGGGTATATTAATGAAGTTCTGTTTGGGTCGTAGTTTATTCAGATCAGTGTTTACCGCCTTTTCAAATGGCATGATCTCACATGGTATTGAGGTTGTAGGGGGCATACATTTAGACGGTTTTTTGAGGCCCGAGTCTGTAGGTGCAGTATCTGTGGGCTTGTCTTTGAAAAAGGCCTGTAATCGATTTTTCCTAAAGAATTGTGCAAGTTCACATTGGAGGCGAAAGAAGTCTTCTCTAGGGGTTGGTACAAACCCCAAGCCCCTATTAAGAACCATGGTTTCGTCAGGGGAGAGGGATCTCGCAGACGAGTTGACAACTAAGTTTTTGGTTGTTGGACTTTGCCCTGGCTCCGCGTGACCATCTGAGGTTCCTCCTGTGCCCAATGGACTCTTCTGCCTCTTCCTCGCCTTCTGCCTCTTCACCTGCCCCTGCCGTTGCCTAAAAAAGGCATGTATGGTAACATATGGCGGGGTTGGTAAAAGGGGAAGGGTTGTTGCCACCCCAGTGGCTGTCCAGGGTGATATTGGGGAAAGTTGAAAAACGGTTGTGATTTCTCGTCATCAGTACTCCACCCGTCAGATGAAGAGCTGTGACTGTATTTACGGGGTCTTCTAAGCGCCGTAGAAGATTCATCTGACGAGACGGATTGAGTGTTGGCAGAATAGTCTTCCTTGATATAGGGATATACTTTTTCTCTACTAAACTTGCTGATGTCTTTCTGCAGTTTAGTGATTTTTTGTTGAGTCAAGAATTCTTTTGACTCATTCAAATCCGAGTTAATTTCAGCTAATCGACTCTTGAATACTGAAATGGAAACTGTGGTTTTCAGTGTGTTCTCCATAAAGGTAATCTGTACAGCCATCGATTCTGCTAACCGCCTGAGGTATTGATGATAAGTACCAACCAGTTGCGGGTGCATTTCCAGGCGATTTGTGCCCAATCTTTCCTAAAGACCAAGTCCTGTAGGAAAATCCGCGGCATATTGGACACAAGTAGTCCATTGGGGGCTATGTTGGCTCTCAAGTATTCTGTCATGATTGTCCCATGAAGTACTGTTTTAATCAGATCTCGCTTCAGTGAGGACAGTTTATCCAATTCTGCTTTTGTGGGACCCGAAGGTCCAGCACCCTCACTTCCCAGAATGGAAGGGGTCTGTAGAATTGCTGATACGATGTTGTCGTCAAAGCTTAGCCCCTGGAAATTATCCATCTTGGGGAAGTCTAGAGTAGACTAATATATAATCCCACAGCAAAGCTGCTGTACTGAACACATCAAAAATACAGGGGATTAGGAGGATTAAAGGTCCAGTGTATACCCTCCAATGAAAGTTACTACTAATACAATACACTGTTCCTAGAGACCAAGGAGAGACAGGGAAAGTACTCTAGGATCCTATTTAGTAGGAGCAAGAGTCCTCACACACCCAGTTGGGTGTCATGCTTCATCATCGGCAAGCTCCTCGTCAGACCGGCGCTGCAATGTCTGACGGGCACCACCCATCGGGGGGCTCTTTGCCGGAGATCTTTTCTCGATGACGCCACACTATCCCGCAAATGAGTAGGGAGAAAGAAAAACGGGGAGAGTTCAAAGAAAGAAAATAAAATTGGCTCAGGACCCTTACTGAGTGCTAACTTTATTCTGTCTATGTAGGGTGAAGGCCAAGGTTAAAATATCAAAAAAAGAGAGTGAGATAGAGATGATGCTCAACCACTCTCAAACTGTATGTCTAATAACGGGGGTTCAGGAAACTCCAAGACCCACCTCAGAATCGTGTCGACATGTTTCCCGTCTCAGCGGTCCAAAATGGATCCAATGACGCTTCCTCAGGACCTAATGTAAAAAAACTTCTCCAATTCCAAGCTAAGTTAGCTATTGCATATCAAGGCTGACAGTCAAAAAAAGGGTATCGTCAGTCACTTACACGAGTCCATTGTGACCCTGTATTTAGTTCCTATTCGTCACCCTGGAAAATATCAAAACATAATTTGTATCTCAAAATACTCTTGAGTCAATCAAAGCAGAACGTACGATAAACTGTGTGGCACACGGTGATAGTGTTGGTGATAACACAGCCATGCTAAGTAAACAAAAATATGCTTACCCTCCCAAATTGAGTAAGGGCTTCATGGGATCACGCGGGCCATAAGCCAGATCAGCATAACACACTCTTTGTCATATATAAGAAAATACAGTGAGGGAACAAATATAAATGTTAAAAAATGTCAAGGATCACACCCTTCCAAGAATGGAGATACTTCAAAAGATATTTATAAATGCTGAAAAACACAGTGTCAGAAGGTCATTTCCCCCTGTAAAATGCAGCCATCATAGTCATTTAATGGTAACATGCAAGAAAACATCATTGCTAGTACACGGACCGAATGTGTGGGAATTCTGTGGCGTGGAGACAGTTGCTGTGTACCCACTTATGATGTTACTAAATAGGAATGGTCCGGAAAACTAACTGATCACAGGCAACAGGAGCCTGTCGACTTTGACTTAATCTGTTAACTTGACGATTTAAAACCGCCAAACTCACTTCATTAACAAAAAAAAAAAAAAAAAAAAAAAAACATAAACGGAGGTCAGACCTGGGGGCAGGCATGCCGCATTTTGATCATGTAAATATGCCCTGGTTCCGACGGCAATCAAAGCCTCGCTACAGCGCTGCGTAGCGATTCACTTACTTGTATAGACCTGGTGGAGGGCGGTTAAACCTACCCTTGGACACGCTCCCGGAGATAGACGGGAAGCGCGAACCCAGGGGTAGAAATACTGATACGTCCGGAAATCGTGATCAGCGTATGACGCGTGCGTTGCTAGGAGACGAGAATACGTCCCGAGCACGGCGCTCATAGAAAATGACAATAAAAACAGATGACTGGCTTGTGATGGTCCTGGCTATGTAAAAGGAACAAAGCGGCGGCCATCTTAAAGCGAAGTAATTTTAAAACAGTGTCTGTCAAGAAACTAATCCAGACGGCTAAAGCAAGTATCTTTACACACTGTAATGAAAGGGAAAAGAGGAATAGAGTCCCGACTCATTGTGTATCGTCAATAATCAGCTGTTTCTAGTACCAAACGTCATGCTGTCGGTAGTCATATATTGTGGTAATAAAATCAAGTTATCTCAGAGGTACTTTAATGTCCAGTGGACCACCATGACTATTAAGTGTTGATAACTAAATCAAGGGGAGAGACTCGTCCAAGGGATGTCATCATTCAGTCCCTTGCGATGGGTCCCAAGTTTAAATACCCAGCGCTGTTCTAATTCGAAGAGGGACCCAGTATCTTTCTGGGCACATGTCTGTAATACAACCCACCACATGTCATCAGGGCTGTGTTGTACTTCAATGTAATGAATGCTAAGTTTTGTCGAAGTTCTACCGCAACGAATATTACTGCGGTGTTCATTGATTCTTAGTTTGACTGCTCGAGTGGTCATCCCAACATATTGTAAGTCACAAGGGCAAGTAATCAAATATACACAATTTTTGGTGTTGCAGTTGGTGTGTTTAAGTAGCCGCCAGTTTCCAATGGGTGCTAAATCTAATGTATCCATTTGTTTTGTGAGTGAACAAACGTTGCAATTACCACAGGGGTGGTGGCCACTAACTGGTGGCAACTCCCAAAGGGTCCCTTGTTTACTGGGCGAAGCACAAGGTCTGGGTCGTGTGTGGATCAATATATCTTTTAGATTGGTGGTCCTTTTAAAGGCAAATAACGGTTTTGAGACATTCTCACCACCACTGCAGAGGATATCCCATCTTTTGTTAATGATTTTCTTGATGGTATTAGATAATGGTGTAAAGGTGGTAACACAGGTCAGTTTATTTTCTGAACACCTGGGTACCGTATGTAGTAGTGAATCTCTGTCACTGTACTTAGCTCGCTTATAGGCGGTATTGACCACTCTGGTGGAATAGTGACGGTCGCACAGTTTGTGTTTCAATTCTGTAGCTTGTATGTCAAAAGAGCGAATGCTACTGCAATTGCGGCGTAACCGCAGAAACTGGCCATAGGGCAAATTGTCTCTGAGTGCTTTGGGATGATAGCTGTCATATAATAGTAAACTATTACGATCTGTAGTTTTTTGATGTGTGCAAGTCTTCAATTTCCCTCCATCAATGCTGATCACCAGATCCAGGAAAGGGATCGTAGTGGTCGAGACCGAGGAGGTGAAATGCAAAAAAGGATCCAAATTGTTGACCCAAGTTGTAAAGGCTGCTACCTCATCGATAGGGCCCTGCCAGATGACCAAGATGTCGTCAATGTAACAACACCATAATTTAATGTTATCAAAAAAAGGGTTCGAATCAGGTAGTATGAATTGTTTTTCAAAATCATACATGGAGAGGCACGCTAGGCTGGGAGCAAAAGTACTACCCATCGAAGTACCTCGAATCTGATGGAATAGCAGGTCTTCGAACTGGAAAAAATTATCTGTCATGGCTAGGTTGGCACAGTGCATGATAAAATGCACAGGGGTAGCTGAGTCGAGTGTGGCAGAAAGGAGGGCTGTCTCTATTACTGTCAAAGTGGCTTGTTGTGGAATATTGGTGTATAATGCTTCGACATCTAGGGTGATCATTGCTTGAACGTCACCTGCGGCATTAATAGATTCTATAAGGTTAAGGACATCTTTAGAGTCTTTTAGATATGTAGAAGATTGCTGCACAAGAGGTTGCAAAAAGTGGTCACAGAATGTAGATAGGGGTTCAAGGATGGATCCTATTCCTGAAACTATTGGGCGACCCGGGGGAGGGGTCTTCCCCTTGTGAATCTTAGGGAGGCAATAAAAGTATGGTATTCTCGGATTCGCAGTATCCAGAAATTCTGCTTCTTTTTGTGAAATCCAAGAGTTGTTGGAAGCCTCATTTATCATTCCTCTAATCTCAGCTTGAATTCTAGTTGTCGGGTCATTCTTGACTCGTGCATAATAGGTGGAGTCACTAAGGAGGCGGAGGCATTCCTGTCTATAGTCTACTGAGTTCAATATGACTAGCAACGCCTTTATCTGCTGGTTTGATGGTAATGCTGTTGTCGGCTGCCAGCCTCTTAAGAGCCTCATTCTAATTTTTGGGTATATTAATGAAGTTCTGTTTGGGTCGTAGTTTATTCAGATCAGTGTTTACCGCCTTTTCAAATGCCATGATCTCACATGGTATTGAGGTTGTAGGGGGCATAAATGTAGACGTTTTTTTGAGGCCCGAGTCTGTAGGTGCAGTATCTGTGGGCTTGTCTTTGAAAAAGGCCTGTAATCGAATTTTCCTAAAGAATTGTGCAAGTTCACATTGGAGGCGAAAGAAGTCTTCTCTAGGGGTTGGTACAAACCCCAAGCCCCTATTAAGAACCATGGTTTTGTCAGGGGAGAGGGATCTCGCAGACAAGTTGACAACTAAGTCTTTGGTTGTTGGACTTTGCCCTGGCTCCGCGTGACCATCTGAGGTTCCTCCTGTGCCCAATGGACTCTTCTGCCTCTTCCTCGCCTTCTGCCTCTTCCCCTGCCCCTGCCGTTGCCTAAAAGAGGCATGTATGGTAACATATGGCGGGGTTGGTAAAAGGGGAAGGGTTGTTGCCACCCCAGTGGCTGTCCAGGGTGATATTGGAGAAAGTTGAAAAACGGTTGTGATCTCTCATCATCAGTACTCCACCCGTCAGATGAAGAGCTGTGACTGTATTTACGGGGTCTTCTAAGCGCCATAGAAGATTCATCTGACGAGACGGATTGAGTGTCGGCAGAATAGTCTTCCTTGATATAGGGATAGACTTTTTCTCTACTAAACTTGCTGATGTCTTTCTGCAGTTTAGTGATTTTTTGTTGAGTCAAGAATTCTTTTGACTCATTCAAATCCGAGTTAATTTCAGCTAATCGACTCTTGAATGCTGAAATGGAAACTGTGGTTTTCAGTGTGTTCTCCATAAAGGTAATCTGTACAGCCATGGATTCTGCTAACCGCCTGTAGGTATTGATGATAAGTACCAACCAGTCGCGGGTGCATTTCCAGGCGATTTGTGCCCAATCTTTCCTAAAGACCAAGTCCTGTAGGAAAATCCATGGCATATTGGACACAAGTAGTCCATTGGGGGCTATGTTGGCTCTCAAGTATTCTGTCATGATTGTCCCATGAAGTACTGTTTTAATCAGATCTCGCTTCAGTGAGGACACTTTATCCCATTCTGCTTTTGTGGGACCCGAAGGTCCAGCACCCTCACTTCCCAGAATGGAAGGGGTCTGTAGAATTGCTGATACGATGTCGTCGTCAAAGCTTAGCCCCTGGAAATTATCCATCTTGGGGAAGTCTAGGGTAGACTAATATATAATCCCACAGCAAACCCCCTGATGTCATCCCACTGTCCCACATTGTCACCCTGTCCAACCTTGAACTGCCCCTGCTCCATCGTTCCACAGGCATATGGACAATGCACCTGTGCGACTGAGAACTGGACTCTGCCATGGACATTACTCCACCCCCACCCATCACCGTTTTACTATCATGGACCCATATGCAGCACTTAAAATAAATCACAATTGCACTTCACAAATCAGGAGTCTGCTTGTATTCTTTACAAATGTATTACACATAACGGTGCAATAATGTTCAGTCACATTGTGATGACAACATACCAATGTCTATAAGCATTAGTCCATGATCAAACAAAGCAGCAGTCACGCTGTGGGTCATACAGCTCTGAAAAGGGAAGGGAAAGTCAAAAATCAGTTAAAAGGAACTGGGGGGAAACACAGAAAGTAGAGATGCAGGAGGGCAGAAGTAAATGTAAAAAGGCGTGGGTGATTCTTACCTGTGTGCTACTGAAAATACTGTTGTATAACTGTGTCCCTGTTGTCCGTGTCGTCCCCGTCGTCTTCCTCCTCTTCACTCTCCACGGGCTCCACAGCTGCTACAACACCACCATCTGGACCATCCTCCTGCAGGAAAGGCACCTGGCGTCGCAATGCAAGATTGTGAAGCATACAGCAGGCCACGATGATATGACACACCTTCTTTGGTGAGTACATTAGGGATCCACCTGTCATATGCAGGCACCTAAACCTGGCCTTCAGGACCCCGAAGGTCCGTTCTATAATCCTCCTAGTTCACCCATGTGCCTCATTGTAGCGTTCGTCTGCCCTGGTCCGGGGATTCCTCACTGGGGTCAATAGACAAGGCAGGTTGGGGTAACCAGAGTCACCTATTAGCCACACACGGTGTCTCTGTAGCTGTTCCATCACATAAGGGATGCTGCTATTTCGCATGACATACGCGTCATGCACTGATCCAGGGAACTTGGCATTTACATGGGAGATGTACTGGTCAGCCAAACAGACCACCTGGACATTCATCGAATGGTAATTTTTTCTATTTCTGTACACCTGCTCATCGTCTTTTGGGGGTACTAAAGCCACATGGGTCCCATCAATGGCACCAATGATGTTGGGGATATGTCCAAGGGCATAGAAATCACCCTTCACAGTGGCCAAATCACCCTCCTCAGGGAAAACAATGTATTTCATCAGGGCAGACAACACTCTGGACAAAACCTTAGAAAACATAGGCTGAGACATCTCTGATGACATGGCCACTGTTGTCTGAAAAGACCCACTTGCCAAAAAATTTAGTACTGACAGAACCTGCACCAGAGGGGGAATCCCTGTGGGTTGGCGGATAGGGGACATCAGGTCAGGCTCCAGCTGGGCACACAGTTCATGTATAGTGGCTCGTTCAAGTCGGTATCGAAGTATAATATGTCGTTCTTCCATTGTCGACAGGTCCACCAGCGGTCGGTACACGGGAGGATTCATCCTTCTCCTTGCAAGTCCCAGCGGACGGTGCCTAGGAAGGACAACATGGAGCACAGAGTCAAGCAACCCACAGGTACGTTCACCCAGCTTGCACAGTACACGAATCGCTATGCATTGAAAGGCTTGTATGAGTGGCAATGCAAGGCCTAGGCCTGTGTGACGCAGTAGCAATTAAGCCATGTGGGCCCTTGTAATGGCGGCTGCCTGACCTGAGAAGTGTGACAGTGGGATATGAGGTCAACGCGCTGGCGTGGCACACCGTGGCGGTAGGCGGTCGAAGACCGCAGTGCGAAGGCGCATTGGTTAACATTGAACCCTATGGGTCTCAGGAGCCAATGACGATGTGCGGCGGCGGTCGCGGTACGCACCGCGGCGGTACGCACCGCCGCGGTACGCACCGCCGCGGGCGTGACCGCCATTTTCTATCTGCTTAACCACTCGAGACCTGACCATCCACAGGAGAGGACCTATACTGCAAGTGCTGCTGTGACCTCGGCCTGGAAGAGACAATGGCTGCTGCGACTGGGGAAAGGGCCCCTGCCTTCACTTCAGAAGAGTTGGAGAAACTTGTGGATGGGGTCCTGCCCCAGTATGCGCTACTCTACTGTCCTCCAGACCAACAGGTAAGTACACTGGGTGCACGTTGAATGGGCTATGCCTGGGTTGTGTATGGTGGATGTAAGATGGTGGGGTGGGGAGCGAATGAGGAGTGCAAGGCACGACAGATGAGAGCATGTGCCACATGGCAGGGTTGGGGAGGGGGGGGCAATCACATCTAACATGCAGAAAAATGATGAAAATTCCTTTCCCACCCTGTACATGTCAAATAGGTCAGCGCCCATCAGAAAGTCGACATTTGGCGTGCCATCGCCAAGGAAGTCCGGGCCCTGGGGGTCCACAACAGACGGGGCACCCACTGCCGAAAGAGGTGGGAGGACATCCGCCGCGGGACCAGGAAGACCGCCGAGTCACTGCTGGGGATGGCCTCCCAACGTAGGAGGGGTGCCAGTCGTACCTTGACCTCCCTGATGTCCCGGATCCTGGCGGTGGCCTACCCCGATTTGGATGGGCGCGTGAGGACATCACAGCAGACACAAGGGGGTGAGTACCAGCACATTCTGCTATCTTTACACGCAGTGGAGGCGTCTGGGTGGGGGAGGAGGGCTGTGGGTGACATTAGGCCAGGGCGCTTTCTGTAGTGTAGTCCCCTCCTTTAGGCATGGCCCTGTGCCCCCGCCCCCCCACCTCTGTAGGGTGCCAAGTACAGCAATCCATGGTCCAGCATCACCCATGTGCGCATTTGTTGTCCATAGACCTGTTGGCCTAGTCACAAGTACTGAGTAGTGTACCCCGATTGCGCGGTGTAGTGCATGAGGCTCCTGTGTCTGTCCTCTCCGCCAACGGTGTTGACAATGCATGCACTCAACCTGTTTTTATTTCTCCCCCCACCCTTTTTCTGTATCTTCTTGTGCATGTGTGCATTAGCATCATCAGGCGGCGGAGAATTGGCATCGGAGCACGAGGGAGCTGCAACTCACAAGGCCCCGATGGGCCATGGTACAGACACCGAGGTCACCAGTGATACGGAGGGCGAGGGGAGCACCACAACGTGGACCCGTGGTGACACCAGCGACACCGACACGTCCTCGGAAGGGAGCTCCCTAGCGGTGGCGGCAACATCCGGGACCCCCGCCTCTACAGGTACAGCCGCCACCCAGCGCACCAGCTCCGCCCTCCCAGCAGCCCCTCAGCCTTCTCTCCGTGCCCGCTCGCCCGAGAAGGCGGGCATCTCCTTCGCACCTGGCACCTCAGGCCCTGCCCCTGTTACCCCTGCTGCCCTCAGTGAGGAGGTCATTGACCTCCTACAGACCATCATTGTTGGGCAGTCTACCCTTCTGAATGACATCCAGGGGGTAGAGAGGGAGGTGCATCGGAGCAATGCATACCTGGAGGGCATTCATTCAGGTCAGGCTGCCCATCAACGATCGTTCAATGCTCTGGCCTCAGTACTGACGGCAGCCATCGTCCCTGTTTCCAGCCTCCCTCTTCTAACTGCCTCCACCCTGTCTCTGTCTCCTGTTCCTCAGCCTATCCCATCCACACCATCAGACCAGCCTGCACACACCTCAACACCCAAGGGCAGCTCATCCAGACATAAGCACCACAGATCACACAAGCATTCACCCAAGCAACACCCCGATGCAGACATGCCAACAGTCACTACCACCTCTGTGTCCCCCTCCTCCTCGTCTCCCTCCTCCCTCCCTGTGACGTCTCCACTCACACCTGCATGCACACCACCATCAGCCAGTACTTCCATCACCAGCACACCCTCCAGTACAGTCCACACACGTGCAGTCACCACCCCCACTGCCATTTACACGTCCCCTGTGTCCTCTCCCACTGTGTCTGTCACCCCCTCTTCCAAGACACACAAACGCAGGCAGCCACCCACCCAACAGCCAACCACCTCACGACAGCCTACGTCACAAGCACCTGCACCCAAAGACAGCACACCTGACTCTCCTACAACCACATCCTCTTCCTCCACTCCCATATCCACTACACCTACCCTTTACATTGGTCCTAAAAAACTTTACCTCTCCAAACTTAACCTCTTTGCCCCACCTGACCCACCCCCTCCATCTGCTAAGAGTCCCAAGAGCACCTCAGCCACCACCAGCCCTGCTTCAAGTGTCACCATTGTGCATGGGTTTTGGAGTCCACCCTTTCCCAGCACTGATACATCGGCCAGCAGCA
This sequence comes from Pleurodeles waltl, assembly GCF_031143425.1. Taxonomy (NCBI): domain Eukaryota; kingdom Metazoa; phylum Chordata; class Amphibia; order Caudata; family Salamandridae; genus Pleurodeles; species Pleurodeles waltl. The sequence goes on along the minus strand of NC_090448.1, from coordinate 609,449,386 downwards.
AGGGGACAGCCAGCCCCCCCCCCTGGAAAGAGGACCCGTAAAATCAAGGGCCGCCGTGAGAAGACTGACACGGCTGCCCCCAAGGAGCAAAGTCCTGGGCCGTCAACTGCCACAACATCCAGGGGAGGCAAGGGCCAGAGAGCCTCATCGAAGGAGGGCAAGGGCAGCAGGGCGGAGAAGTCAGCCAGCAGGGGCGCGGACCAGGAGGGCCCCACAAGCCCCATCCCGGGTGTGAGGGAGGACACCCACGGGCCCAGGACTCCGTCACCGAAGGGTCCAGCAAATGCACGGTCGGAGGGCAACTAAGCAGGGAGTCCTGGCCAGGTCTGGCTCCCTTGAATGACTGGACAAGCACCGCTGAAGAGGGCCCCGCCGTGCAGAAAGGCACCGCTGAAGAGGGCCCCGCCGTGAAGAAAGGCACCGCTGAAGAGGGCCCCGCCGTGAAGAAAGGCACCGCTGAAGAGGGCCCCGCCGTGCAGAAAGGCACCGCTGAAGAGGGCCCCGCCGTGAAGAAAGGCACCGCTGAAGAGGGCCCCGCCGTGAAGAAAGGCACCGCTGAAGAGGGCCCCGCCGTGAAGAAAGGCACCGCTGAAGAGGGCCCCGCCGTGAAGAAAGGCACCGCTGAAGAGGGCCCCGCCGTGAAGAAAGGCACAGCTGAAGAGGGCCCCGCTGTGAAGAAAGGCACCGCTGAAGAGGGCCCCGCCATGAAGAAAGGCACCGCTCCGCTGGGCCCTTCCTGTCAAGCACCGCTCCGCTGGGCCCTTCCTGTCAAGCACCGCTCCGCTGGGCCCTTCCTGTCATGCACCGCTCCGCTGGGCCCCGCCGTCTCAAGCACCGCTCCGCTGGGCCCTTCCTGTCAAGCACTGCTCCGCTGGGCCCTTCCTGTCAAGCACCGCTCCGCTGGGCCCCGCCGTCTCAAGCACCGCTCCACTGGGCCCTTCCTGTCAAGCACCGCTCCGCTGGGCCCTTCCTGTCAAGCACCGCTCCGCTGGGCCCTTCCTGTCAAGCACCGCTCCGCTGGGCCCGCAGTCTCAAGCACCGCTCCGCTGGGCCCTTCCTGTCAAGCACCACTCCGCTGGGCCCTTCCTGTTAAGCACCGCTCCGCTGGGCCCCGCCGTCTCAAGCACCGCTCCGCTGGGCCCTTCCTGTCAAGCACCGCTCCGCTGGGCCCTTCATGTCAAGCACTGCTCCGCTGGGCCCCGCCGTCTCAAGCACTGCTCCGCTGGGCCCTTCCTGTCAAGCACCGCTCTGCTGGGCCCTACCTGTCAAGCACCGCTCCGCTCGGCCCTTCTTGTCAAGCACCGCTCCACTGGGCCCTTCCTGTCAAGCACCGCTCCGCTGGGCCCGCAGTCTCAAGCACCGCTCCGCTGGGCCATTCCTGTCAAGCACCGCTCCGCTGTGCCCTTCCTGTCAAGCACCGCTCCGCTGGGCCCCGCCGTCTCAAGCACCGCTCCGCTGGGCCCTTCCTGTCAAGCACCGCTCCGCTGGGCCCCGCCGTCTCAAGCAGCGCTCCGCTGGGCCCTTCCTGTCAAGCACCGCTCCGCTGGGCCCTTCCTGTCAAGCACCGCTCCGCTGGGCCCCGCCGTCTCAAGCACCGCTCCGCTGGGCCCTTCCTGTCATGCACCGCTGGCCCATTGACAGTGCCGGTTCTGTGTCGAGCTAGTGTTCACGCTGCACTCGGGGCACCCTGCCTCCTCCATGACCAGTGGAGTCTGTAATCCACCTGATGGACTGTGGCTTTGCACTCCCCAGGATGGCACAGTGGGCATGGTGGCCCCTTCGTGGTTCTGGCGTCGTGGGCCCCTGTGGCTGAGGTGCCCCCCCTTCCCTTCCCCCTGAGGTGCCTGTAGTTTTGTCATCTGATGCCCCAGCAGTGTTCTCTCCAACGGACTCAGGTCTCCTGTGTGGGCTTTGCCCATGTGTTTGGTGTACATTGGCCCACGGACTGTGGATATTTGACACACTGAGCAGGACTTATTGACTTTGTACATAGCTTTCGCACTGTTCATGATTTTTGCTTTGATATTTCATAACAATAATTTTCCATGACTTCAATGAACCTAATTTTACATAAATTTAATTAAAAATTTTATTATGTCTTTGCATTTTTCAGGGGGGGTTGGGGGGAGTCACTCAGTTGTTGCTCTGCATTGGTATGTTGATAGTTGGGGGGGGGCGTATGTGTGTGCCTGTAACCTTTCGTCCTCCCCCCTCCCCTGTGTCATAGGTGCAGTACTCACCGTTGTCTTCTGCGCCGGAGTTCGTACTCGTGGTAGATGAGCAGGTAGACAAGAGCTGGTAGGATGTTTAATTCGGGTTCCATGCTGTCCTCCGTCCTCGTGGAGTGTATAGAGGTGAGCGTTTTCCCGTTCGTAGTCTGTTTCCGCCATGTTTTTATCGGCGGGGCTCCCGCCCCGGAAAAGGTGGCGGATTGGTGAGTTGTGATACTGTGGGCGGTACATTGTCTGCCGCCTGCCTGTTGGCGGTGACCGCCGCGCTGTTTGTCTGTCCCGCCGTGGCAGTCGGAGTGTTAAAGTGGCGGGCTGTGTTGGCGGTTCCCGCCAGGGTCAGAATTCCATTTTTTGGACCGTCAGCCTGTTGGCGGGTTGGCCGCCGCTTTATCACCGACCGCCAGGGTTGGAATGACCCCCTTGGTCTTTAGGAGAGATTGGGCACAAATCGCCTGGAAATGCACCCGCGACTGGTTGGTACTTATCATCAATACCTCCATGCGGTTAGCAGAATCCATGGCTGTATAGATTACCTTTATGGAGAACACACTGAAAACCACAGTTTCCATTTCAGCATTCAAGAGTCGATTAGCTGAAATTAACTCGGATTTGAATGAGTCAAAAGAATTCTTGACTCAACAAAAAATCACTAAACTGCAGAAAGACATCAGCAAGTTTAGTAGAGAAAAAGTCTATCCCTATATCAAGGAAGACTATTGTGCCGACACTCAAACCGTCTCATCAGATGAATCTTCTACGGCGCTTAGAAGACCCCGTAAATACAGTCACAGCTCTTCATTGGCGGGTGGAGTACTGATGACGAGAGATCACAACCGTTTTTCAACTTTCCCCAATATCACCCTGGACAGCCACTGGGGTGGCAACAACCCTTCCCCTTTTACCAACCCCGCCATATGTTACCATACATGCCTTTTTTAGGCAACGGCAGGGGCAGGGGAAGAGGTAGAAGGCGAGGAAAAGGCAGAAGAGTCCATTGGGCACAGGAGGAACCTCAGATGGTCACGCGGAGCCAGGGCAAAGTCCAACAACCAAAGACTTAGTTGTCAACTTGTCTGCGAGATCCCTCTCCCCTGACGAAACCATGGTTCTTAATAGGGGCTTGGGGTTTGTACCAACCCCTAGAGAAGACTTCTTTCGCCTCCAATGTGAACTTGCACAATTCTTTAGGAAAATTCGATTACAGGCCTTTTTCAAAGACAAGCCCACAGATACTGCACCTACAGACTCGGGCCTCAAAAAACCGTCTAAATTTATGCCCCCTACAACCTCAATACCATGTGAGATCATGGCATTTGAAAAGGCGATAAACACTGATCTGAATAAACTACGACCCAAACAGAACTTCATTAATATACCCAAAAATGAGAATGAGGCTCTTAAGAGGCTGGCAGCCGACAACAGCATTACCATCAAACCAGCAGATAAAGGCGGTGCTATAGTCATATTGAACTCAGTAGACTATAGACAGGAATGCCTCCGCCTCCTTAGTGACTCCACCTATTATGCACGAGTCAAGAATGACCGGACAACTAGAATTCAAGCTGAGATTAGAGGAATGATAAATGAGGCTTCCAACAACTCTTGGATTTCACAAAAAGAAGCAGAATTTCTGGATACTGCGAATCCGAGAATACCATGCTTTTATTGCCTCCCTAAGATTCACAAAGGGAAGACCCCTCCCCCGGGTCGCCCAATAGTCTCAGGAATAGGATCCATCCTTGAACCCCTATCTACATTCTGTGACCACTTTTTGCAACCTCTTGTGCAGCAATCTTCTACATATCTAAAAGACACTAAAGATGTCCTAAACCTTATAGAATCTATTAATGCCGCAGGTGACGTTCAAGCAATGATCACCCTAGATGTCGAAGCATTATACACCAATATTCCACAACAAGCCACTTTGACAGTAATAGAGACAGCCCTCCTTTCTGCCACACTCGACTCAGCTACCCCTGTGCATTTTATCATGCACTGTGCCAACCTAGCCATGACAGAGAATTTTTTCCAGTTCGAAGACCTGCTATTCCATCAGATTCGAGGTACTTCGATGGGTAGTACTTTTGCTCCCAGCCTAGCGTGCCTCTACATGTATGATTTTGAAAAACAATTCATACTACCTGATTCAAACCCTTTTTTTGATAACATTAAATTATGGCGTTGTTACATTGACGACATCTTGGTCATCTGGCAGGGCCCTATCGACGAGGTAGCAGCCTTTACAACTTGGGTCAACAATTTGGATCCTTTTTTGCATTTCACCTCCTCGGTCTCGACCACTACGATCCCTTTCCTGGATCTGGTGATCAGCATTGATGGAGGGAAATTGAAGACTTGCACACATCAAAAAACTACAGATCGTAATAGTTTACTATTATATGACAGCTATCATCCCAAAGCACTCAGAGACAATTTGCCCTATGGTCAGTTTATGCGGTTACGCCGCAATTGCAGTAGCATTCGCTCTTTTGACATACAAGCTACAGAATTGAAACACAAACTGTGCGACCGTCACTATCCCACCAGTGTGGTCAATACCGCCTATAAGCGAGCTAAGTACAGTGACAGAGATTCACTACTACATACAGTACCCAGGTGTTCAGAAAATAAACTGACCTGTGTTACCACCTTTACACCATTATCTAATACTATCAAGAAAATCATTAACAAAAGATTGGATATCCTCTGCAGTGGTGGTGAGAATGTCTCAAAACCGTTATTTGCCTTTAAAAGGACCACCAATCTAAAAGATATATTGATCCACACACGACCCAGACCTCGTGCTTCGCCCAGTAAACAAGGGACCCTCTGGGAGTTGCCACCAGTTAGTGGCCACCACCCCTGTGGTAATTGCAACGTTTGTTCACTCACAAAACAAATGGATACATTAGATTTAGCACCCATTGGAAACTGGCGGCTACTTAAACACACCAACTGCAACACCAAAAATTGTGTATATTTGATTACTTGCCCTTGTGACTTACAATATGTATGGATGACCACTCGAGCAGTCAAACTAAGAATCAATGAACACCGCAGTAATATTCGTTGCGGTAGAACTTCGACAAAACGTAGCATTCATTACATTGAAGTACAACACAGCCCTGATGACATGTGGTGGGTTGTATTACAGACATGTGCCCAGAAAGATACTGGGTCCCTCTTCGAATTAGAACAGCGCTGGGTATTTAAACTTGGGACCTATCGCAAGGGACTGAATAATGACATCCCTTGGACGAGTCTCTCCCCTTGATTTAGTTATCAACACTTAATAGTCATGGTGGTCCACTGGACATTAAAGTACCTCTGAGATAACTTGATTTTATTACCACAATATATGACTACCGACAACATGACGTTTGGTACTAGAAACAGCTGATTATTGACGATACACGATGAGTCGGGACTCTATTCCTCTTTTCCCTTTCATTACAGTGTGTAAAGATACTTGCTTTAGCCGTCTGGATTAGTTTCTTGACAGACACTGTTTTAAAATTACTTCGCTTTAAGATGGCCGCCGCTTTGTTCCTTTTACATAGCCAGGACCATCACAAGCCCGTCATCTGTTTTTATTGTAATTTTCTATGAGCGCCGTGCTCGGGACGTATTCTCGTCTCCTAGCAACGCACGCGTCATACGCTGATCACGCTTTCCGGACGTATCAGTATTTCTACCCCTGGGTTCGCGCTTCCCGTCTATCTCCGGGAGCGCGTCCAAGGGTAGGTTTAACTGCCCTCCACCAGGTCTATACAAGTAAGTGAACCGCTACGCAGCGCTGTAGCGAGGCTTTGATTGCCGTCGGAACCAGGGCATATTTACATGATCAAAATGCGGCATGCCTGCCCCCTAGGTCTGACCTCCGTTTATGTTTTTTTTTTTGTTTGTTTTTTTTTGTTAATGAAGTGAGTTCGGCGGTTTTAAATCGTCAAGTTAACAGATTAAGTCAAAGTCGACAGGCTCCTGTTGCCTGTGATCAGTTAGTTTTCCGGACCATTCCTATTTAGTAACATCATAAGTGGGTACACAGCAACTGTATCCACGCCACAGAATTCCCACACATTCGGTCCGTGTACTAGCAATGATGTTTTCTTGCATGTTACCATTAAATGACTATGATGGCTGCATTTTACAGGGGGAAATGACCTTCCGACACTGTGCTTTTCAGCATTTATAAATATCTCTTGAAGTATCTCCATTCTTGGAAGGGTGTGATCCTTGACATTTTTTTACATTTATATTTGTTCCCTCACTGTATTTTCTTATATATGACAAAGAGTGTGTTATGCTGATCTGGCTTATGGCCCGCGTGATCCCATGAAGCCCTTACTCAATTTGGGAGGGTAAGCATATTTTTGTTTACTTAGCATGGCTGTGTTATCACCAACACTATCACCGTGTGCCACACAGTTTATCGTACGTTCTGCTTTGATTGACTCAAGAGTATTTTGAGATACAAATTATGTTTTGATATTTTCCAGGGTGACGAATAGAAAGTAAATACAGGGTCACAATGGACTCGTGTAAGTGACTGTCGATACCCTTTTTTTGACTGTCAGCCTTGATATGCAATAGCTAACTTAGCTTGGAATTGGAGAAGTTTTTTTACATTAGGTCCAGAGGAAGCGTCATTGGATCCATTTTGGACCGCTGAGACGCAAAACATGTCGACCCGATTCTGAGGTGGGTCTTGGAGTTTCCTGAACCCCCGTTATTAGACATACAGTTTGAGAGTGGTTGAGCATCATCTCTATCTCACTCTCTTTTTTTGATATTTTAACCTTGGCCTTCACCCTACATAGACAGAATAAAGTTAGCACTCTTTGAACTCTCCCCGTTTTTCTTTCTCCCTACTCATTTGCGGGATAGTGTGGCATCATCGAGAAAAGATCTCCGGCAAAGAGCCCCCCGATGGGTGGTGCCCGTCAGACATTGCAGCGCCGGTCTGACGAGGAGCTTGTCCGATGATGAAGCATGACACCCAACTGGGTGTGTGAGGTCTTGCTCCTACTAAATAGGATCCTAGAGTACTTTCCCTGTCTCTCCTTGGTCTCTTAGGAACAGTGTATTGCATTAGTAGTAAAACAAAAGTGCATCAGCAAGACTAGTGTACTGCCAAGTAACCGAAATCCAATTTAAAAATCCTAAATAAGCTCATGCTTACTCACCCCTTTACACAACATGATCAGAATAACATTGAGTTTCTCAACCACTTCACTCTTATTAGAAAGAAGCAAACCACCTTACCTACCCAATGCCCTTCGAGTTGCTGCAAAAAGACCAATGCAGGTCTGCATCTACTAATCTTTTGATGGTGTACCAATTGAAGCAGATATTGTTTAGATCAAACAGAATAAAATGTACAAAAGAATACAAAGTGCAGCAACGACTGGGGGAGGTGCCATCACAGGGGCATAATCAAATGTCAGCAGGTGCAAATTGATCCAATAGAAAACACAACATCCATCTAATTGAGCTGGAATGAAACTGGGCTAAAAGCACTCATTCCCAAGGGTTCTTAACAAACACCATATAAGAGGCAACACCCCCCCCATTGTTTGAACAAGAAAAGAATCCCTGACGGTGGGTTTTTATAATTTCCCCTGTTCCAGGTGTTCTTTCCTGTTAGTCAGAAAACAAGCCTCCAACCACCCCTTATCCTTTTTGGTGATTGATACAGGATTTTCAAAAAAAACAGGGGCATCCAAGGGCCAGAGTGGTCTCCCTAATATACTTGAGCCATGGAATGCTGGACCAATGGTGACACAACAGGTAATCAGTAATAATACAATGGTTTAAGTCAGCTTCTTCATTTAGCCATACTGAACACCATAGTATTAGAGGAGCAACGCTAATTTGATACTCTACATACTCAAGATGATGCTCCTGGTGTTCTACATTCAATTTCAGGGATAGAAATGATCAGTCCCCACCCCCCCAAAGTACTAGTCAAGGAGAACATGGTCCCAACTGCACTGGAGTAACGAGTGAGCCTATTTGAGACACACGAGGACCGGGAACAGGCTTCATCCAACATAACCCCCAAAGAGGAGAACTGGTTCACTCTCACAAGTTTTACCATTTATAAAAATGGCCCTGTTTTTGTGTTTTGGCCCACATACCAAATTATGGGGGTCATTCTGACCCCGGCGGTCTCAGACCGCCGGGGCCAGGGTCGGCGGGAGCACCGCCGACAGACCGGCGGTGCCCCGCAGGGCATTCTGACCGCGGCGGTTCGGCCGCGGTCAGTGCAGGAAAACCGTCGGTCTCCAGACGGTTTTCCGCTGCCCGTCAGAATCCTCCAAGGCGGCGCAGCATGCTGCGCCGCCTTGGGGATTCTGACACCCCCTACCGCCATCCTGTTCCTGGCGGTTCGCCCGTCAGGAACAGGATGGCGGTAGGGGGTGTCGCGGGCCCCTGGGGGCCCCTGCAGTGCCCATGCCAATGGCATGGGCACTGCAGGGGCCCCCGTAAGAGGGCCCGCTTGTATTTCACTGTCTGCATAGCAGACAGTGAAATACGCGACGGGTGCAGTAGCACCCGTCGCACCTTCCCACTCCGCCGGCTCGATTACGAGCCGGCTTCATGGTGGGAAGGTCGTTTTCCCCTGGGCTGGCGGGCGGCCTTTTGAAGGCCGCCCGCCAGCCCAGAGGAAAACTCAAAATACCCGCCGCGGTCTTGCGACCGCGGTACGGTATTTTGGCGGCTCCCGCCGGGCGCGCGGTGACCGCGCCCGCCGGGAGTCAGAATGATCCCCAATGTGTCTTGGAGAGGTTAGTCCACAAATCCAGCTCTGCCATAAGGTAAACAAAAGATGAATCAATCATTGAAAGCCATTGGTAGTTCGAGCCAATAGCACAGCATCGTCCTCGTACAGAGGAGATGGCAACAGACTATTGCTCACAATCAGATCATCAGCCCCCACATCAACCAGGGACTGCTCTAGCCTATTATTATATAGTAAAAACAGGATCAAGGCAAGAATGCACCCCTGGCGTACCACACGTTTGACTGAAAAAGTGGAGGTGCATTCATTATTACTTCCTAATTCGACAGCAGCTTTCAAATCACAGTGAAGGTGACAAAAGAAGGCGACAAGGTCAGCCTCCACACCAAGGGAGGTTAAAAAACCCATAGCCTTGAACAATTTATACAATCAAAAGCACTAGTTAGGTCCATAAAAGCCAATTCCTGAGAGGATCCCTGAGCATGCTTATACTTGGCAATCAACAGATGTAAATTTAAGCATTGCTCTATGGTTCCTAGACCTTTTCTAAACCCAAACTGGACTGCTGATATGATTTCGTTATTAGCAATCCAATCCATCAAATGGTCCAAGACAACCCGTCCAATAATATTTGTAACTGAATCAAGGTTTTTTTGGCCGGTAGCAAGCAGGATCACTCCGGCCACCCTTCTTAAACATAGGAAGTATAACCAATTCCCGCCAAGAATAATAAATACCAACTATAGCAGCAGCATTAAAACATTTGTGAGTAAGCAGCCCCATTACTCCAGGTTTTCCTTGAACAGATCAACTGGGATAACATCAGATCCAGGGGCCTTTTTATCCAAGCTTTTCTGAATAGCACTGAGAACCTCTTCCTCTCAGGATGTAATACTCTACGGCAGGGGCACATCAGACAACCCTTCACCATCACAGTCAGCATTAGACTGGTAAATATTACACATAATGGGGCATATTTACAAGAAAGTAGAGCATCAGCTATGATGCACCACTTTTCTTGAGCCCCCCTGCGTCACCATGGTAGCATCATATTTACAATACGGTGCACCATGGTGCACGTTGGCACAACAGTGACTACATGTTTGAAACTATTGCGGCGCATTGGTCGAGTAACTCCAAAAATGATGGCGCTAGGCCAGAAATGTGTGGGGAGGTCCAATGGAAACAATGGGAGTGTCACTTTAACGCCTGCCTTGGGCATTAAAAATTATGGGGAAAATGGCTCATTGAAATCTCGCAAATTTCACTGCACCATTTTTCTGGGCCTCCTAACTGGGCAAGTATAATGTGGTGCAAGGAGTTGTAAATCTGGCATGAGGAAAAGACCTCCTTGATGAAGCCTTAGTGTGAAAAAAATGGATGCTAGGGTTGCTCAAGGAGGCGCTAGGGGCTTGTAAATATGCCCCAGTGTGTTATTATATTTAAAAAGGAGCTCTTAGCTTTTCATGTAGGGTTTTAAATAACTGAGTCATGAGATAAATAAACCAAAACTCTTTTTAGTGCCTTCCACAGGGTATGCATCCTCAACCTCCCCCTTGCATTTAGTCTGTGGCTATAAGGCTACTTTTACTTTTCCTATGGTGGTCATATGGAGACATATCAAATAGCTGCTTACAGTGTTTGATCTTGCATTTAACTGCATGTGCCTCCTTGAGTGCTATGTGCTGCATCCTAGAGGCTGGGTGTGGTTTATGCTGGATATAGGGTTGTTAGAAAAGGGGTCTTTGGTTGGCAGTCAGGTCCCCCCTGTCCAAGCAAGGACCTTCACTCTAGTCAGGGTAAGTCACACACAATCCAAAATATCCTGTGCCCATCATCTGGTAGCTTGGCACTGAGCAGTCAGGCTTAACTTAGAAGGCAATGTGTAAAGTATTTGTGCAATAAATCATACAAGAACACAGTAGAACACCACAAAAATATACCAAACAGTGTTTAGAAAAATATATAATATTTATCTGATAAGATGTAGGTCAAAACGATCAAGATACAATAAGTATACGTTGAAATATTACTGTAAAAATGATATAAAGTATCTTTAGTTTCTTAAAAAGCAGCAAGTGTCTCTTGCAAGCACAAAGTACCTGGTTTGCGTTCAAATTCTCCGCAAGAGACCGGAGAGGAGGAGATGCGTGAAAAACGGGGAGGTGTGCGTCGATTTCTCCAGCTGCACACAGACGATGCGCCATTTATTTTCCATGCAGGGAAGACTTTGGGGGTGCCGCAATACCGCTACGCGGTCAGAAGACCGCCGCGGTTATTCTGTGTTTCCCGCTGGGCTGGCGGGCGACCGCCAGAAGGACGCCCGCCAGCCCAGCGGGAAACCCCTTCCCACGAGGAAGCCGGCTCCGAATGGAGCCAGCGGAGTGGGAAGGGTGCGACGGGTGCAGTAGCACCCGTCGCGATTTTCAGTGTCTGCATGGCAGACACTGAAAATCTTTTAGGGGCCCTCTTACGGGGGCCCCTGCAGTGCCCATGCCATTGGCATGGGCACTGCAGGGGCCCCCAGGGACCCCACGACACCCCTCACCGTCATCCTGTTCCTGGCGGTCAAAACTGCCAGGCACAGGATGGCGGTGAGGGGGTCGGAATCCCCATTGCGGCGCAGCAAGCTGCGCCGCCATTGAGGATTCCTCAGGGCAGCGGAAAACCGGCGGGAGACCGCCGGTTTTCCGTTTCTGACCGCGGCGGTACCGCCGCGGTCAGAATGCCCTTGGGAGCACCGCCAGCCTGTTGGCGGTGCTTCCGCGGTCGTTGACCCTGGCGGTCAATGACCGCCAGGGTCAGAATGACCCCCTTTGTGTTGATTTCCGGTGCGCGGACTTGGATCCTCTTTGGGTTGCGGGGTTTTCGTACTCCACAGGGACGATGCGTTGAAATCCGATGCTTGCAGTACAAAGTCACAGGGGCTGCATTGATCCGATGGGTGATGCGTGGAAATTTCTACTGCACAGCAAGTGCTGCGTTGATTCCTCTCAGGAAGTTGGGCTGCGTCATTCCGGCTCTGCTTTGCATCGATCCAGTGGGCGTGCGTCAAATTTCTGGTTGCTGCGCTGGCGCTGCATCGATCTTTTTCTTGCGAAGTCAGGCTGCGTCGTTCTGGTTAGGTGTGCGGTGATTTTCTCACCGCGATGCAGGCTGTGCATCATTCCTTGCAGGCTGTGCGTTGGTTTTCGTCGCACAAGGAGTTGTTTTGCAGGAATGAAGTCTTTTTGGTCCTGAGACTTCAGGGAACAGAGGCAAGCTCTATCCAAGCCCTTGTAGAGCACTTCTCAGCACAGCCAGAGAGCAACAAGGCAGCTGGGCAACAGCAAGGCAGCAGTCCTTCTCAGAAAAGCAGTCAGGCTAGTCCTTTGGTCAGCCAGGCAGTTCTTCTTGGCAGGTTGCAGGTTCTGGTTCAGGGTTTCTTCTCCAGGAAGTGTCTGATAAAGTAGAAGTGTCTACCTCAGAAGTGTCTAAATTGGTAAGGTAAGAGACGCTGCTTAAATACCCAAATGTGCCTTTGAAGTGAGGGAGACTTCAAAGAGTGGCTTAGAAGTGCACAAGGTCCCCTTTCAAATCCATCCTGTCTGCCAGGGTCCCAGTAGGGGGTGTGGCAGTCATTTGTGTGAGGGCAGGCTACTGCTCTTTGACATGTAAGTGTCAAGTCCTCCACCCTCCCAGCCCAGGAAGGCCCATTCAATATGCAGATGTATGCAAGTGTGGCTGAGCATCCTGTGTTTGGGGTTGCCTGGGTGAATGCACAGGGGAGCTGTCAACTAAACCTAGCCAGATGTGGATTGTAAGGCACAGAAGGATTTAAGTGCAGAGAAATGCTCACTTTCTAAAAGTGACATTTCTAAAATAGTAATATTAAATCCAACTTCACCAGTCAGCAGGATTTTGTATTGCCATTCTGGCCATACTAAATATGACCTTGTTACTCCTTTCAGATCAGAGATCAGAAGCTACCACTCAAACAGTATATAAGGGTAGCCCTAATGTTAGCCTATGAAAGAAGCAGGCTTCACAGCAGTGTAAGATGAACTTAGGAGTTTTACACTACCAGGACATGTAAACTACGCAGGTATATGTCCTACCTTTTGTCTACACAGCACTCTGCCATATGGGTTACCTAGGGCCTACCTTAGGGGTTACTTATATGTAGAAAAAGGGGAGTTTTAGGCTTGGCGAGTACTTTTAAATGCCAAGTTGAGTTAGGGGGCTACTTATGTGGGTGGCAGAAGCAGTGCTTCAGCCCACTAGTAGTAGCATTTCCTTTACATGCCCTGGGCACATGTAGTGCACTTGACTAGGGACTTACAAGTAAATTAAATAAGCCAATTGAGTATGAGCCAATGTCATCATGTTTTAAGGACAGATCATATGCACTTTAGCACTGATTAGCAGTGGTAAAGTTCGCAGAGTCCTAAAGCCAGCAAATATGAGATCAGAAAAAGAGAAGGAGGAAGGCACAAAGTTTGGGGGTAACCCTGCAGAAAAGGCCATTTCCAACAAGGGTCATGTAGTGCAAGTGGAAGAGGGCAGAGCCTTGTGTGTGGGCTCTGTATTCTTGTGTTTTGTTGTGAGTTTATGTGATTTGTTTATAGTATTTAATTATTTTCTTCTATTTGGTGGTCCCCACCAAATAGGTGGACCATAAAATATAGTCATAAAGTTGCTTGTGGTAACATTTCAGTCATAGATTTGGTTTGTAGGTGGCTCCTTCCCCTTACTGGAAGAAGTGGAGACCCATAAGTCTACAGCTAGGTTTAAATCACCATTCAGAAATGGTGGATAGCAAGAAGGTGGAGAGTTACACCTAGATGTAGGAGTAGATCTAAACATAATTAGATCTACACATTCACAGTTGCCTTTGAAAATTGGGTCCACAGCCTTTATGTATCAAGGAGTGTTTCAGTGGTAAGAATATGGTGAATGCAGTTGTTGATAATGTGGCAGTTGAGCTTACCTGAGGGGAAGGTTACAGAAGAATCATCCTACGTAGGTCCCAGAGAGCCAGATCAAGGCCATATTATTAGGATAGCCAATGATTAGATGAATGAGTTGAATTCAGAAGCGTTTTATTCATATGTGGCCTAGACATAACGGACATTCTCAAAGATTTTCACAAACTTTCTCAAATTTCATATTATGTGATTTTGCAAACTTTGTGCCCTTGAGGTTCTTTTGAATCTGACTTCTGCCAATATCCCATTGAGATTTTTTTCCCAAACTATGCCTTTGTGCATAAAAGGTTCACCAAATACACACAAAAGATATTTTGTGCCTATAGATTTATGGCATAGGGTCAGCTGATGGGAAGATATTACATGCAAAATCATACAATTGTGTGACTTTTGCTGCTTCTTACCAGTAGCTATATTCAAACACATGGGTTGTAATGTAGTTCTGTTGGAACAACATATGATGGTCAACACAGTACAATGTGGGCAATAAAGCTGACAAAATTGACTAGGGACCAAAGGATGACAATAGATGCTCCTGTAACTCTGAAAGAGATAAAATGAGCTAATGGACAGTTAGCAAGAGGTAGAACGTTCAGGCAAGATAGCCATACAAAAGAATTTTATATAAACTTTGAAGATGTTCTGGCCCCTATACTGTTGCCAGTTTGCAAGTCTTCATTACATATGGGAATACTGCCAAAATCTATCAAGGAAACAACAATAGTGTAATGCCAAACAGAGAGACATAATCACTAGACAGCATATCCAATAAGCCACTCTCCATAATAAATTCACAGTACAAACTTTTGGGGAAAATTCTTCGCAAATAGTACAATGCTCTATGTCAGTGAACTGAACTGGTTCACCCAGATCAGTGTGGGATTGTACCCAGATTTAGCACAGACTTAAATTTACGCAGATACATCATGGTGCTTGCAGGAGTGTTGCATGAATATCTTCGGACTGATGTAGAATCTCATGATGTAGAGAACCTGTTTGACTCATGGGTGTGATCACACCTGTTTGCTGTATTCTGTAAAATGGGGTGGGTCTCAATTTTCTCAAATGTATGCAACTGCTGTACATTAACCCAGTCGTTTGAGTGTGTATGGTGTATTATTTTCTTAGCCATTGGAGATCCAAAAAGTGACAAGTCCAGGTTGTCATCTCTCACTGCCATTGTTTGCACCGGTGATAAGGTCCCACGCATGCCTTCTCGGGAACCACATGCATGAGTTATTATTATTATTATTATTATTAACTACACTTGCAGATCTGTACTTTCTCCTAAAAGTTATCCTGGCGCTAAGTTAATCTTCTAACAAAGAGCTTAAAATACTGCTGTGGTGGCGGGTTCTTAAACACAGCCTTTATTCTCTCTGCGTTAAACATAGCTATCTATGTGGGAAAGAGCCATGTTTTCAGGTCCCTCCTAAATTGTAGGAGACTTACTGGCTCTTAAAGGGGCCGGCAGCTCAGTCCATATCCATATCTACCCGAACTGAGAAAGCCAGACCTCCATACCTCACATTCTGAAACTTTGAAATGCATAATAAATTAGCTGAGGAGGAGCGTAGATTGCTTGCTTGAACATAGTGCTTAAATTTTCTTTGCAGCAGCCTAGGTCCTGTTTCCTTTATTGCCTTATACACAATGCACATTGATTTAACTTTCTTTCACTGGGAGCCAGAGGAGTTTCTTGAGAGTGCTGGAAGAGAAAGCATGTCTAGGTTTATTTAGTGCAGGTTTTCCTGCTACTGCCTGCACTAAATACAACCTTTTTTGGTAAATACTCTCTCCAAGCAGTAAGACATTGCAGTAATCTATCCTACTTAGAACTGTACTTTGTACAACTTCCTTCTTTGCAGGCTGTGGCAGTAGTGATACAATTGTCCTTATGTTCCGTAATAGTCCAAAACAGGCAGCTACTATTTAGTTAATGTGTGTCTCCATCAAAAGCTTATCATCAATATATGCTTCTAAATAGTGCACTAATTTTGACATCTCTAAACTGCCTGTCCTTGCCCAATGCCAGAAGATATTCAGGAGAGTATGAGGGTATTTTGAAGGTGAGCAACAGAGAAATTCAGTTTTTTCACCATTTAATTTTAATGAATTATTATTCAACCACTCTGCTACATCTCTTAGACAATTATGAAATGGATCTAGTGCCTAATGTCTGTCAATGTCTGGCAAAAGAATCATTTGTATATCATCAGCATAGTTCACAAAACTAATGCTGTGTGATTTAATAATTTTCAGCAGTAGGTGTTGATATATATTAAAGAGGATAGGGCTAAGGGAGGAGCTCTGATGCACCTCATGTTCCACTTTTTTTAATTCTGATAGGTAGGGGGGTAATGCGATTGCCTGAGTTCTATCTGAGAGGTAGGATTCTATCCACTGTAGCAGTCTTCCCTGCACACTTATATCTCTGAATCTGGAAGGTAGTATTAGGTGGTTGATGGTGTCAACCGTGACTGATAAGTCAAGCAATATAGAAACTACCGTTCGACCCCTGTTAATCATTACCTGGAGCTCATCCATGGCCTAAATATGTTCTCTCTCTGTACCATGAGCGGGTTGATAAACAGTTTGCTCCTTTTCTAGTAGGTTCTGATCTTCCAAAACATTTGTAAGCTCTTTACTGACATATTTTTCCACAATTTTCAGCGGGTAGGCGAGTTGCAATATTGGATGATAAATGCTAAGCACTGATGTATCGTCTGTACATTTCTTCACTAATGCTTTCTCTTACATCTTCAGAACCGTGCCTGTAATGAGGGACTGATTACAGACTTTTTGCAGCCCCAAATACAGATGATTTGCCCATTTCTTCCAGATTTTGGGGGTACCGGGTCTAGTATAGACCCTGAGCAGATGGACATTGCTACTGTTCTAAAACATCTTCAATCATTGGTTCCAACCTTTCTAGTTTTATGCCAATATGATTAACCATCTCCTCTCTTAACGTTAGGACTATTCGGGAAGAATTTACATTTATGTCCGCAATAATCAGCTCAATTTTACTATCAAAGAAGCTAGATATATTAACACAGAGTTCTAAAGAATGCTTTATTGTTTGTTTGGTAAAGTCAGTGTTTGTTAATTCTCTTACAATGTCAAATACGCTTTTCGACCCTATTTGTCAGCTTCTACAATTGTTTTAGTATAATAACATTGTTTAGCTTTCCTCATCTCTCATAGTTATTTAGTGCTCTCTTTAATTGTTGTTTATTATTACTGTATAGGTAGAGCCTCCGCCGTTGTCTTTCTAGTTGTTTACACTGCATTTTAATTTATTTTAAAGTTTCTGTGTACCACGATGCTGATGTTTGCGCTGATCTCTTTGTTTGCTATTATTTAATCTAATGTTATGGTGATTTTGATTTGCAGTTTATCATAGTTCTCATCGACCATCCGTGTCTCACTAAAACAGGCCTCTATTTCAAAGAGTTTTTTCTCCTGGTACCTATTCAGCTTCTGCTAAGCTCTGCCTTGTACTCCTTTTCGTACCTGCATACTACCTTAACTTATGATTCTAAAGTTGTTTTTATATCAAGGGCTATCAACAAGTGATCTGACCAGCTTGAAGAGATTGTATCTTCACCAGTAATTAACTCCTTTGGTGCTAATAGTAAATCCAGTGTATGCCCCCCTTGGTGCGTTGGGCCATTTATTAATTGTTATAATTCAAATATTTCACAGGAACCTAAGAATTCTTTACACTGAGGTAGTGTTTTATCTTTCACCCATAAATTAAAGTCTCCCAACACAAAGAAGTTAGCATGTGTTAGAGATAGATTTGTGATAATTTGCATTAAATGTTGAGTAAAAGTGTTTGCTGCTCCGAGGGTCAGTAACACAAGACTCCGGGAAAAAAAAACTCACTATCTGTCACCGTTAGTGAAAAGCCTGTCATCGCTACTCCCGGCATTGTATCCACGTCTAGCATGGCGATTACCAATT